>NC_060119.1:1002494969-1002803875 GCF_021461395.2 Schistocerca americana
CAGAAGGAAGTAATTATTGATTTTAATGTAAATTTCTTGAAGGAACCTGGCAGGAAAAATAATCTGCAGGTGCTTTAGCCATTTATAGTTTGGTATCAGAGATAAATTTTCCTGCCCAAGTTGCTCAAAATAGTAGACCCTTATAGATAATATATTCATTCAAGATGCCAAAGTTAAGTACACACATACATAGCTGGTGGCAAACCAATTGTCAGATCATGATCAACAGTTAGTCACTTTATGTAACTTAGCTGCATGCAGAGCTCAGAAACTCTAATAAAATGGTTAGGCTGATACATGACAAAACTACTAAGGATCCAGGAGTATCACCAGTGTAACAAACGTCCATGAACTTGGATGAGACTTGGTGGCAGGAGTAGAAGTTGATGAGTTTGAATCACTAGTAGACATGTGCTTGTAAGGGTGACTAAAAGCTTGGAAACATGAGTGTTGTTTTTAAAACCTTACTGAGCTTCTGATGCAATCTAGTAGATTTAGCAGTCTGAAGTATTTCATGAAGACTAGGAACAGATATAGCTAAAGCTTTTATGGCAACATCCCTGGTGTGGGTGAGGTGCAGAGCCACATCTCAAATCAGTGATTCTGTATAGGAGACTTTACAGTTCT
This sequence comes from Schistocerca americana, assembly GCF_021461395.2. NCBI lineage: Eukaryota > Metazoa > Arthropoda > Insecta > Orthoptera > Acrididae > Schistocerca > Schistocerca americana. The sequence continues at coordinate 1,002,495,597 of NC_060119.1, forward strand.
GACACATGAAATTGCATTTTCATGCGGTATTCTGCAAGTCAGCAGCCCAAGCTGCACATGGCTGTCCATGTTGTTTATGACACTGCTTTAACCGGAGCCTAGTTGCAACAAGGTATGTATGCTGACTGCAGTGTTTGGCTAACTGAGAACAGGGATCATTGAAAGACAGTTCAGTAGGGTCTGAGAGCAATTTCAGTTTTTGAACCACTTTGTATAAAATCAAAACAATGGAATTCAAAATAACTGCAGTAGACTTCCCAACTCTTCGATAACATGATGAATGAAGGGAACAGCAGTGAGGCCATAGCCATGACCACTGACTGGTGTATTTGTTGCTGCTGAGACACGAGATGGAAAAGAGCAACCTACTACTCTTTCTACCATTGCTCTTGAGCTGCAAATTGTTGCTCTTGCTGTGACAGCTGTTACTGCCGAAGTTCCATGAACTTGAGGTCCATAACACAGGAAGCGGTGGTGAACAAAGTAGGGTAAGAAATCGTTGCTACTAAAATGTCCCCAGTGAGCATGAGTGCTTAATCTGGGAACAAATCCAAATCTGTTGTGAGGGAAGCACTGTATAAACATCAAGAAAATAAGCCAGGAAGTTGGTGTCCAAAGCAGAGTCGATATCTGAATAGCAGCTAGATTTAACGGAGCTCAAGCAGCATACTAAACAAGATTGGCCCGCAGTCGCTCACTTGGCTCCGTGCAGTTATCAGTTCAATTCACGTGACCTGTGATCGTGCCTCTGGTGGTGCTGGACAGATGCTGAATGTAGTGCTTCAGATCCGTTATCAATATCCTTCACCACTAAGGATATTAAATATTTAAAGTACTAATAGCAGTAAGCAATATTGTCACTGTTTATTATTAAAACAGTTCAAAGACTAAGTTTCTATATGTTGTATGTCTTTCGTTAAATTATCCTTTGACTCATCCCACATCCATGATGTGTGCCTCACTGATTGATCTTGTTGAGGATCTTGGATGTTGCGATTATCAAAAATGAAGGGACTGTCACCACACTTCAAAAAAGTGCATTATAACAGTCCAGTTAAAAGACTGTAAACTGAAATTAAAAGTATGTTATTGGATTTTAACTAATTTTTATTTATTTGGCACCAATTTTTTATTTCTAATATGACAAACCTTGCCTTTCTTTTTTTTTTACAGCATGCTGTCCTATCGTTCTGTGGATATACGAAAAGCTCTGCAGTTAGAGGAGCTATTGGCTCGTGAAGAATTTGAGTACATCATCGAAGAGGAAGTTGCAAAGCAGACAATAAGAACTTGGTTGGAAGGATGTCTTAAAAAAATCCGCGCAGTTAGTGTAAGGAATTATATTGTAAATTCACACTCAAGTCTACTTAAATGGTTTGAAGATGGTCACATTCTGACCAAAACCAGTAATTACTGTAAATAAATATTTTATTGTGACCAAGTCTGTTCCTAATTCATTCAAAAAGAATTTTAGCCACACTGCAGTTTTTTCCACAAGAAATTTTCTAAAACATTTGTGAATAACATTGTTGAGAATTTTTTTTATAGAGTCCACAAAATAACTTGTTGTCTGTAGTTCTGTTTTTTTTCCCCCTGAGAGATGTGTATTCCTAAATTTAACCATTTATAACTAGATTCTTTGCATTGATGTTGTGTTGATGTAAAATTGATTGGAAGTTCTACATTATAATAGTGTCTACATCCACCTTACAGAGTGTTTCAAGAAGAATGACCTGCTTTTGGACGGTAATAATTATGAAACATTAGATATACCAGCAAGGAAATGTGTGTTGTTCGAAAGTTTGTGGTGTAGAGTTTCAGAAAATTGCCCTTAGATGTCAGTCAGTGCATCTTCTCATATTCCAATCAGTCAGAAGTAAGATAGCATCCACTCAACAGAAGTTGTTTCGTGTGCTGTAGTTTGCAAAGAGTGAGTCAGTGATTTTGGTCAGTCACTTGTGGTTACTCCAGAACCCCCATGACATTATTGAGCATGAAAAGAGACTCTTCTAAAGTGAACATTTTTGGCACCATTTCTCATAAAAAAGTGTATGGTCCCTTCTTTTTGAGGAAAACACAATGACCGGAATGAATTGGCTTTTCCCACAACTTCAAGAGGACTCTGAAGAATTTATTTCTCAATGTGATGGAGTTCCACCACTCTAGCACAACAATATACATCAGTTTCCCAATGACTATCTGCCTCAGTGCTGGACAGGGTGCTCGGGAATCCAAGACAATGCCCTCCATTCTTGGCCTCCAAGATCACCAGACATGACCCCATGTGATTGTGTGTGGGGCTTGGGGGGGGTGGGGGGGGGGGAGGCACATGAAGGGAAGTGTGTTAATCTTGCCTTTACCTTCTGACACAGAAGAAGTCAAGAGCAGAATAACAGCTGCTGTAACTTCTGTAATAGCAGATAGCGGGCCGGAGTGGCCAAACGGTTCTAGGTGCTACAATCTGCTAGTGAACACATAGAGCATTTGTAACAGTGTAGTTAAAACTAAGATTTTGTTAGTATTTTTCAATTAATCCCATGTTTCTAGTATGTTTTTATCAATAAATATGGAGTTTTGAAATCGGCCATTCTTTTTCAAACACCCTGTACTGTCAAAATCACAGGTGCTATAAACACCCCACCAATGAGCTCCAGTGCTCTGATTAAATTACATTAACTACTTGTTTAAGTATTGTGAAAGAAGGGTATATATATATGTAAGAGAACTTGGGGACACCAGAAGGCTTCAGATAGATTATACACTGAACCGCCAAAGAAACTGATATAGACATGCATATTCAAATACAGAGATATGTAAACCAGCAGAATATGGTACTGTGGTCGGCAATGCCTATATAAAACAACAAGTGTCTGGCACGGTTGTTAGTTTAGTTATTGCTGCTGCTGCTGCATTGACAGGTTATCAAGATTTAAGCGAGTTTGAACGTGGTGTTGTTGGCGGTGCGTGAGCGATGGGACACATCATCTCCGAGGCAGCGATGAAGTGGGGATTCTCCCACGCGACACAGTTCACATGTGTATCATGAATACCAGGAATCTGGTAAAAGATGAAATCTCTGGCATCGCTGAATCTGGAAAACGTTTCTGCAAGAACAGGACAAATGATGAATGATGAGAATGATTCAACATGACAGAAGTGCAACCCTTCTGCAAATTGCTGCAAGTCTCAATCCCGGGCCATCAACAAGTGAACCAGTCAATGAAACATAATCAATATGGACTTTTGGAGCTGAAGACCCGCTCATGTACCCCTGATGATTGCACGACACAAAGCTTTACGTCTCACCTGGGCCCATCAACACTGCCATTGGATTGTTGATGACTGGAAACATGTTGCCTGGTTGGATGAGTCTCATTTCAAATTGTATCAAGCAGATGGACGTGTATAGGTATGGAGACAACCTCGTGAATCCATAAACCCTGCATGTCAGCAGGGGACTGTTCAAGCTGGTGGAGGTTCTGTAATGGTGTGGGGTGTGTGCAGTTGGAGTGATATGGGACCCCTGATACCTCTAGATATGACTCTGCCAGGTGACATGTACATAAGCATTCTGCCCTTTTTTTATTTATTTACATGTCTAGTTCTGTAGGACCAAATTGAGGAGCAAATCTCCAAGGTCATGGATCATGTCAGTACAAGGAACTACAACATAAAAGTAACAGCAGGTAAAATAAAATGTCCATGAATTTAAAAAAAAGTCAAACCATAAGTTTAAGTAAACGTAATCAACAATATAACACAGGAATCAGCTTAATTTTTCAAGGAACTCCTCGACAGAATAGTAGGAGTGATGCATGAGGAAACACTTCAGTTTCAGTTTGAAAATGCGTGGATCACTGCTAAGATTTTTGAATTCTTGTGGTAGCTTACTGAAAATGGATGCAGCAGTATACTGCACACCTTTCTGCACAAGAGTTAAGGAAGTTCTATCCAAATACAGATTAGATTTCTACCTAGTATTAGCTGAATGAAAGCTGCTAATTCTTGGGAATAAGCTGATATTGTTAACAAGAAACAACAGTAAAGAATGTGTGTGTGTGTGTGTGTGTGTGTGTGTGTGTGTGTGTGTGTGTGTGTGTGTATATATATATATATATATATATATATATATATATATATATATTAACAAGAAACAACAGTAAAGAATATATATATATATATATATATATTGATAGGCCAAAGTCAGAATACCAAGACTAGTGAACAGGGTTCGACAAGAGGTTTACGAACTTACACCACTTATTGCCCGAACTGCACATTTCTGAGCCAAAAATATCCTTTGAGAATGGGCCAGGTTATCCCAAAATATAATACCATACAACATAAGCTAATGAAAATAAGCAAAGTAGATTAATTTTCGTGTCAAATGATCACTTAATTTGGATACCGTTCGAATAGTAAAAATGGCAGCATGAAGTCTTTGAACAAGATCCTGAATGTGGGCTTTCCACGACAGTTTACTATCTATCTGAACACCTAGAAATTTGAACTGTTCAGTTTCACTAATTGTATGCCCATTATGTGAAATTAAAACCGTGTTTTGTTGAAATATGTGTTAGAAACTATAAAAACTGAGTGTTACTGTGATTTAGCGTTCCTTTATTTTCTACAAGCCATGAACTTATGTCATGAACTTCACTGTTTGAAACAGAGTCAATGTTGCACACAACGTCCTTTACTAACAAGCTAGTGCCTTCAGCGAAGAGAAGTATTTTAGAATTATCTGTAATACTAGAGGGCATATGATTTATATTAATCAGGAACAGGAGTGGCCCCAACACTCATCCCTGGGACAATTCCGCTCCCCCGTTTGACTGTGCCTCCCACATCACAACCATTATAATGACCTTTTGCTGTCTGTTGTCAAAGTAAGAGGTGAACCAATTGTGAGCCACTCCCCGTATTCCATAATGGTCCAACTTCTGGAGAAATATCTTGTGGTCAACACAATCAAACACCTTAGTTGAATCAAAAAATATGGCTTCAAAACCTTTTGTTTAATCCAACCAGTACCTCACATAGAAAAAAGAATATAGTACTTTCAGTTGTTAAACCACTTCTAAAGCTGAACTGTACATTTGGCAGCAAATTATGTGATATAAAATGCTCAATTATCCTTACATACACAGCCTTTTCAATAACTTTATCAAACACTTATGGCATAGAAAAAGGTCTAAAATTGTTGATATTATCCTTTTCTCCCTTTTTATAAAGCAGCTTTACTACTCAGTACTTAAATCGTTCAGGAAACTGACCATTCTTAAAGGAAAAAGCACAAATATGGCTAAGTAAAGGTCTAACATGTGCAGTACTGTAATATTCTGCTAGGCACTCCATCATATCCATGAGAGTACTTAGTCTACAGTGATTTAATTATTGATTCAATCTCCCCCTTGTCAGTATCATAGAGGAGTATTTCCTGTAGAAACTAAGTTTTCATTTAATGCACCAGCAATGCTCAGAAAATGATTGTTAAATTCTGTACATATATCTGACTTATCATAACAGAAATATTTTTACTACGAACTGACTGTATATCATTGACCTAGTGCTGCTGACCAGATACTTCCTTCACAACTGACCATATGGTTTTAATTTTATCCTGTGAATTAGCTATTCTATTTGCATACACATACTCTTTGCCTTCCTAATAACATTTTTAAGCATCGTGCAGCACTGTTTGTAATGGGCTACTATAGCTTGATTGTGACTACTTCTAACATTTTGATATAATTCCTGCTTTGTTCTACATGATATCCTTATCCTATTAGTCATCCACCCAGGCTGCCTTTTACTGCTAGTACACTGTTCAGTACATTCCAAGGGAAGGCAGCCCTCAAAGGCCATGAGAAATCTGCTAAGGAAAGCATTATATTTGTCATCTATGTTATTAGCACTATAAAATTCCTGCCACTCTCGTTCCTTAATAAGGTTTAGAAAAACCCTTTATTGCCATTGGATTAGCTTTCCTACGTAGTATGTAATTATATATAACATTTGTTTGTGTACAAAAGCCTTTTAGTGTTAAAATTTGCACATCATGGTCTGTAAGGCCATGTACTCTTTTACTAACTGAATGCCCATCTAGTAATGAAGAATGAATAATAATATTGGCTGTGGCTGTGCTACTGTTACCCTGTATCCTGGTTGGAAAAAACACAGTCTGCATAAGGTCATATGAGTTTGGGAGATCTACCAGCATCCTTTTTCTTGCACAATGACATACGAAATTAATATTGCAGTCACCATATATAACTAATTTTTGGTACTTCCAATAAAGTGAACCAAGAACCCTCTCTAGCTTGAGCAGAAATGCTCTGAAGTCAAGAGTTAGGGGACCTATAAACAACAATAATTAGAAGTTTAGTTTCAATAAATTTAACTCCCCCTGCGCAACATTCAAATAACTGTTCAGTGCAGTGCCATGATACATCTATGGACTGAAATGAAATACTGTTTTTTACATACATGGCCACCCCTGCTCCTCAAAGAACACCTTGAAAAACAGCCAGCTGATCTGCATCCTGGTAAAGGAAGCCTCATTTAAGTTGTGCTCTGATATACCAATAATGTCAGAGCCAACATCTATAAACAGTTCACTAACTTTATCTCTAATCCCTCTTATGTTTTGATAAAATATGCTAATTCCTGTACTACTTGGATATCTGGCGTCCTTTGAAAGTGATTCCTTTGTTAGAGGGACTTCCTTTAAGCAGCTGACTTCAATTTAAAAAAGCATGAAGGTGAGGCCAATCATGATGCTGAAACAGTTGCATGAAATGCACAATAGTGTCAACTGTTTGAGTACCTGCATCCATTCATGTCTTTGTGCATTCCGACAGATTTGGGCAATTCCAGCAGGACAATGCAACACCCCGCATGTCCATAATTGCTACAGAGTGGCTCCAGGAACACTTTTCTTAGTTTAAACACTTCCTCTGGCTACCAAACTCCCCAGACATGAACATTATTGAGCATATCTGGGATATCTAGTAACATGCAGTTCTGAAGAGATCTCCACCCCCTCGAACCTTACGGATTTATGGACAGCTGTGTGGGATTCATGGTGTCAATTCCCTCCAGCACTACTTCAGACTTTAGTCAAGTCCATACTGTGTCATGTTGTAGCACTTCTGCATGCTCAATGGGGCACTACACGATATTAGGCAGGTGTACCAGTTTCTATGGCTCTTCAGTATATAATGGTATACAATAGGAGACAAATAGGTAGTGCTGAGAAATAAAACAGTGAAGACTGCAGAGGATCAAATGGGTAAAAAGACAAGGCCCTATAGAAATCCTTGGGTAACACACTAGATACTGAATTTAATTGAAAAAAAATGGAAAATACAAAAATTAAGAATATGAAGCAGGCAAAAAGGAATACAGAAGTCTAAAAATGAGATTGACAGAAAGTGCAAAGTGGCTGGGCAGGTGTGGTTAGAGTGCATTGATCAAAGTTGTAGAAGCATGCTTGGCTATAGGAAAGATAGATGCTACCCACAGAGATGTTTGGGGAAAAGGGAAGCAACTGTATGAATATCAAGAAGTCAGATGGCAAGCCAGTACTAAGCAAAGGAAATTTGAGAAATGGAAGGAATATATAGTTCAGATACAATGGAAATGGAACATGAAGACAATGTTGTAGGAAGGGAAAAGGAAGTAACGAAAACCTAAACTGTAACAAAGTTCCTGAAGCAGATGACATACCCTCAAAATGATTGAAATCCTTGGAAGGCAAAACAATGCCAACTGGTGTGTAGGATATATGAGATAGTCAGAATGTCCTCATACTTCAAGAAGAATGCAGTAATGCCAATTCCAAAAAGAGCAGGTTGCGACAGGTGTCAGTGTTATTGAACTACCAGTTTAAGTAGGCATAGTTGCAAAATATTAATAGGAATTATTAACAGAAGATTGGAAAAACTGATACAGGACAACCCTAGGAAAGATCAGTTTGGTTGGCTTCCACAGAAATGCAAGAAAATGTTAAGCAATACTGGCCCAACAACTTATCTTAGAAGATGAGTGAAAGAAAGTAAACCCATGTCTGTAGCAGTTGTAGATTTATTAGAGGAAATTAGATGAAAATGAGACATGTGGAAGAAAATAAGTAAACTGTTTATTAATTCAAAAGTAATTTCCACAAATGCCAGTACATTTATTCCACTGTGTGACAAGATGGTCAGTGCCCTCATAGAAAAATGTTTGCAACCGCCTGTGGGACCATGATTGTACCCATGTATGTACCTCTTCATCTGTAGCAAATCAGTGGCCACAAATGTCTTTCTTCAGGTCTCCAAATGCATGGAAATTGCATGGGCAGAGATTGGAACTGTATGGAGGATGTGTAAGGGCTTCCAAGAAAAACTTCTGCAGTATAGTCAAAACAACCTTGGGAACATGTGGATAGGTTCACACATTGCCACTGTTGTTTCAATTATGTTGTGGAAATTTCACTGAGAAGCCCTTACACATTCTCCACACAGTGCCAATCTCTCCCCATGTGATACCTGTATGTTTTGAGATCAGAGGAAAAACATCTGTGGCCATCAATTTGCTTTGGATGAAGAGATGCAAGCCTGGGTACAATCCTGGTTCTGCAAACATTTGTACATCAAGACACGGACTGTCTTGTTTCACAGTGGGATAGATTTCTTGACAGTCATGGTAATTACTTTTGAAATAATGAACAGTTTACTTACTTTTTTCTGTCTTTTTTATTGACTGCCCCTTCTAGATAAAAGTTGTGATAGTGTTGATGAAATATTATTCACGGTTTGTACAGAAATTGAACTGCAGTTATGTGAATCAAAAGACATGAAAGGGAAGCAGTAATTGACAAAATAAGAAATAAAAACTTTGAAGTTTGCCAATAACATTGCAATTGTATCATAGACTTATAAGAACAGTTGAACAGGATGGACTGTGTCTTGAAAAGTGGTTATAAAATGAACATCAACAAAAATAAAACAATGATAAAGGAATAAAGACATATTATATCAAGTGCTGCTGAAGAAAGTAGATTAGGAAATGTGATACTAAAAGTAGTAGAGTAGTAAAGTAACTGATGATATCCAAGGTAGAGAGGATATAAAATGCAAATTGACAATAATAAGGAAAGCAATTCTGAAAGAGAGAAATTTGTTAACATCAGATATAAATTTCAATATTATAAATTCTTTTCTGAAAGTATTTGCCTGAAGTGTAGCCTTGCATGGAAGTGAAAGACTGACAATAAACAACTCAGGCAAGAAGAGAATAGAAGCTTTTGAAACGTTATGGTACAGAAGAATCCTGAAGATTAAATGTATAGATTGAATGACTAATAAGAAGGAACCATATCAATTGGGGAAAAAACAAATTTAAGGTGCAATCTTACTAAAAAAAAGGATTGATTGTTATGACAAATCTTTAAGACATCTAGGAACCATCACTTTGGTAATTCAGCTTAGTGTGGGGGTAAAAATTGTAGAGAGAGATCAAGGTTTGAATATTGTAGCAGATTCAAATCTACCTCTACATACATACTTCACAAGTCTCCGTAAGGGGAGTGGTGGAGAATATATTCTGCCACTACTAATCATTTCCTTTCCTGTTCCACTTGCAAATTGAGTGAGGGAAAAGCAACTGCCTATATACCTCTGTAAGAGATCTAATTGCTCTTATCTTATCTTCATGGTTCTTAGGCAAAATGTACATTGGCAGCAGTGGATTTGTTTTGCAGTCAGCTTCAGATGCCAGTTCTTCAGATTTCCTCAGTAGTGCTCCACCAGGGATTCCCATTTGAGTTCACGAACCATCTTGTAATATTCTTGTGTTGCCGCAATATACCGGTAATAAATCTAGCTGTCCACCTCTGAACTGCCTCAATGTTGCCGTTTAATCTGACCTGATGGCGATCCCAAACACTCAAGCAGTATCAAGTGTGGGTGACATTAATGTTGTGCACATGTTCTCTTTTACATGTGAACCAAACCCCCCCCCCCCCCAAAAAAAAAAAATTCACCCATTAAACAGAAGTCAACCATTCACCTTCCCTACTACAATCCTTATTTGCTTTTTGCATTTAATATTGCTTGGCAATGTTACCCTAGCTACTTAATCGAGGTGACTGTGTCAAGCAACACATTACTTATGCTTTATTCTAATGTTACAAGTTTGTTTTTCCTACTTATCTGAGCAAGCTACTGTTCATCATGTCAACTAGAAATTTCGTCTAAGTCATTGTGTATACTTCTACAGTCACTCAATGATGACACATTGCAAATACACGACAGCATTATCAGCAAACAACCCCAGATTGCTGCTCATCCTGTCCATCAGATCATGTATGTACAGTATTATTATAATTAAAGTTCCAGTTCCACAATGCTGTAAAAAAAGTGGCAAATGTTATGGAAACAGAAAAAGTTTAACAAGACTTTTCCCACTAAATGCCACTGTAAGAACCATAACATAAGTTAGTTGTACATAAAACCAATTGTATTGTACAATGTGCATGACCTCACAAGTTTGGCATTCAACAGTTATGGCACTGTTAGGTAATCCTACCTACTATGGAAAGGTTGCACCACACTGGATGGGGGAAAATCGGTTTTTAACTGCCCTAAGACCAAAAATCACATAAAAGCAACAATTAAATCAGTTTTTAATTGTTGTGAGATTGGCACAAGGCATGTTGAATATGCTCTCCCCCAGTTTCATCCAAAAGTTGAAATTGAGAAACAGCATGTTCCACAAAAGATTGGAGTGTCTCAAGGGTCATGCTCAAAATGTGCTGTGCAATGCGTGCCTTCAATTCATCTATGTTTGTAATCAGAGCATTGAACCAATATCTTTCAGAATACCACTCAGCATGAAGTCACATGGATTAAGAACAAGTGATCTGAATGACCAGGCTGTAGGGAAATGACAGCTGATAATTGCAGCATTTCCAAAATGTCAGTGCAGCAGCTGCTTCCTGGCTGTGCAATGTGCAGAGGAGTTCCATCTTGCATAAAAATGACCTTACCCACATACCCACAGTGTTGAAGGGTTGGAATGACATTGGTGTGCAGAAGACTGTAATGGCATTTGCCAGGTAACAAGACACACAGGAATCATCATGTCAAAAATATATTGTCCTATGATAAATGATGCCATCAATTCACACCACACAGTTACATTTGCAGAATGAAGCAGAACCAGTTGATGTGCAGGTGGATTTTCCATTGCCCATATTCCGCAATCCTTTGTATTGATATGTCCTTAAAGATGGAAATGAGCTTAGTCTGTCCATAGAATCTCCCATGGCCGAATGTCCACTTCCATGCAAGCGAGTAATTCTAGAGCAAATGTTTGTCTTACTGACAGATCAGCATGAAGTAACTCCTGAATGTGGATACTTTTGTATGGATAGCAGTGCAAGATGTTTGGTAGAATTTTATGTGCTGTGCACACAGGCCATGTCCAAAGTTCAGACAATTCCCCATTCAATGAGTGTTTGCATGCCATTGCATGACCCCCTGATGTACTGTGGCCACATCTTCTACTGGTATCAGATCAACTGTTTACCTCTCTCTGGCACATTACACTTCAAAAGAAACTATCTTTTCAAGTGTTGCCATCATTTTCTCCATACCCATGGCAGACAACCTCTTTTTTTGTACCCTAGTGTGTCCAGAACTTCTTTAGAGCTTTACCGGCAGCACATGATCCTGCATCGAGACAGTCATGCTAAGAATCTCAGATGCAAATGAGGCACAGCCATGTATCCCACCTCTTTTATTTTGCATATTCTGCCGCTTACAGTGGCATGTAGTCGTAAAATTTTCATTAATTTTTTTTACATAACATTTTCCCCTTCTGCAATAATGTTTAATTCAACTTTGACTTCATTCTTTACAGTGATTCATTTTTTGCATTGTTTTGAATCTAGGACTTTAGTTATAACCGCCCTGTATGTGGAGAATAAGAGCAGTCCTATCGCACTTCCCTGGGGCACCCTAACAATACCCTCATGTTGCTATCAAGAACACTGTACTGGGTTCTATTACTTAAGAAGTCTTTGAGCCACTTGTGTATGATGGGAAAAGGGCAAATTGAGTTTTGCATGAACGAAGCTTTCTAAATCTGTGCTGATTTGTGGGCAGAGGCCTTTCTGTCTCAATGAAATATATTATATACAGTCTGAGAATATGTTCAAGAACTCTGCCACAAGCCAGTGTTAAGGAAATTTGTCTGTAACTTTGCAGATCCATTCTTTCGCCCTTCTTTTGTATAGGAGTCACCTGTGCTTTTTTCCAGTCACTTGGGACTCTCCACTGGGTGAGAGAGTCACGATAAATGCAAGTTAAGTAAGGGGCCAATGCCATAGAGTATGCTCAGTAAAACTGGGGATTCCATTCAGACCTGGTGTCTTATTCATTTTCAACTCTTTCAGTTGCTTCTCCACACCATGGATGCCTATTACTATCTCCCCCATACAGGAGTCTGTGTGATGCTCAGATGATGGTACATTTGTGTGATCCTCCTTTCCAAAATCTAAAACTTTAGCTTTGCTTTTGCTGTCTTCTATTGTCACAGTGAACTGGTCAATGAGTGACTGGATATAAGCCTTTGACCTGCTCAGAAATTGCACAAAGGACCAGTATTTCCTTGGGTTCTTAGCAAGGTCTTTCACTAAGATAACACGGTGGTAGTTGTATGCTTCACACGTTGAGTTTTTACACACACACAAATTTGTACTAACTTTTGCCTCTCGTTATGGATGTAATATGCAGTAGTTATTCAGAGATAAAAAGACTTGCACAAGAGAGACTTCTGTGGAGAGAATCTTCACATTGAAGACAACAACAACCACCTCCATGAGTTATTGATGCTAGCTGTTAATGTAACTGCATGCTTTTGAGAATCTCTGTCTTGGCTCGACTTCAGTGAGAGTTTCATGATGATGATAATAATAATAATAATAATAATAATAATAATAATCACACACACACACACACACACACAAAATGAACAATGCTGCTCAGATATTCGACGAGGAACTATTTTTCATACTTTATTAGTGCATAAGGACCTATCTGTATTAATTTGCTAGCCCACTGTCACTGAGTTGACTAAATTTTGCAGAGGCTATCACTGCTTAAAGTATCAGTTAAATACTGAAAATACTCTAGCACGAATATTCCCAAACAAACAGTTCCTTACTAATGCAAGCAGTTTCAATTTTTTTTAGTCAAGATGTGTGTGTGTGTGTGTGTGTGTGTGTGTGTGTGTGTGTGTGTGTGTGTGTGTTGAGAGAGAGAGAGAGAGAGAGAGAGAGAGAGAGAGAATTTTAAGTGGTATCTGTTGTATGTATACCAAATGCCTATGGTTGATTATTTATTTTCAGAAACAACAGAACAGTCTGATAGCTGGTCTAAGAGCCACCAATGAAACAGCCCCAGTGCAAGACCACCCAGAAGACAAAATAAAAGAGAACAGTGTTGACAGGGACAGTGAAGGAGACTCTAAGGTAAATTATCATTCATTATGATAATGAGACTGCCATATTTTTAGAACTTATAAACCTAACTATTGTCAAACAATGCTAAAATGAGAAACTGTAAATAAATTGAGAAGTTACAGGCTGTAATCAAAGTGAAATCAAGCCCACACTTATGAAATGAATGTTGGTGGCAGGTGTGTAAATCCCACTTTTCCATCTTGGACCAACTCTTAATGAAGCGCTTTCCCCCATTCTGTCATGAATTGTCAAACTGTGCATCTGAGTCATATGAATGACTGTGATGAGTGCTTGTGCAGTGTATGCTATGTTTGTATTATTACAGTTGAAAGAAAAAAAAGGGGGTGGGGGAACCCAGTGCTGTCCCCTATCCTACTCTTCTTGAGAATAGCAGCAAGGAAGCTGCTAAGCTTATTGTCTCTATCCAACAGACTATTCACCATTAACAATATTACATGCCCTTACTATGTGAGAAACTGCTGTCAGTATTGATATTTAATACAGGATGTTCCAAAGACAAACCATAATAGAAATTTTATAAAGCAGGACTTTTGAAACTGAAGAAATAGTAGTGTAATGGCCCCACATACCAACAGGTGCTCTCTGTCATATTTACTTAACAAAGTGTAGTGAAGCTATCAACTTTTGTTTGATGTCATGTACCACTTGTGACAGTCTTCAGTTTTCTGACAACATGACAAAATTTTTCAAGGCACCATTAGTCATCATCTTTTTTAATAAATAATCACAAAATTGCTGTTGTGTAAGAGATGATTACAGTAGTATCCTAGAAGGTGCCACCACCAACCAAATGTGAAACAAATTATCTGAAATGTGTACACTTTCTGAAGGTGAACTTCTGAATTTTTAAACTAGATTAGATTACATTTACTTTCATTCCAATTGATCCATAGTAAGGTGGTCCTCCAGAATGTATAACATGTCAAAAAAAACAGTAATACATGATAAATATTTACAACTAAAACAAATAAGCAAATATACCTTTCTCAGGTCCCAAGTGGAATGATTGTCTCTCTCTCTTTTTTTTTAATGAGCACTATATGAAAGGATCACTTTACAACACTCATTTACTAAGATCGCATTACCGCACTGAATTTAAAATTTTAAAAATGTTTTTTTTTTTTTATTTATAAGGTAATAAACATATAATAGAACTACTACAATACTTATATATAAAAACAAAGATGAGGTGACTTACCGAACGAAAGCGCTGGCAGGTCGATAGACCTATCGACCTGCCAGCGCTTTCGTTCGGTAAGTCACCTCATCTTTGTTTTTATATATAATTTTTCCCATGTGGAATGTTTCCTTCTATTATATTGATACTACAATACTTATTTACATTGAACACATTACTGCACTGAAATGGTGCAGAAGTTAGATCGTACTTTATAAAAATCAGTTGCTTCTACTGAGAAATTCATCAATGAAGAAGAAGTTGGCCACCAATAAATCCTTTAGGCTTTTCTTAAACTGAATTTCATTGCTTGTTAAACTTTTTATGGCTGCTGGCAATTTATTGAAAATGTTTGTTCCTGAATAATGCACACCTTTTTGTGCAAGAGTAAGTGACTTTAAATCCTTTTGAATATTATCCTTATTTCTAGTATTGATTCCATGAACTGAGCCATTGATTTGAAAAAGTGATATATTTTAATGACAAATTTCATTAAGGAAATAAATATATTGGGAATCAGTAATTAGTATCCCTAGTTCCCTAAACAGGCCTCTGCAGGATGTTCTTGAGTTCACACTACATATAACTCTTATTGCACGTTTTAGTGCTTGGAAAACTTTAGCTTGGCTTGATGAATTAACCCAAAAAATAATCCCATAATGACATTACAAAGTGATATTAAACATAGTATCTTCTATGTCTGACAGAATTCGCATTGCAAATAGAGATTTGTTTAGAAGCTTCAGCATTTCTGGGGTGTGCTCCTCCCAGTTGAATTTATTATCAAGCTGTAATCCCAAGAATTTAACACTGTCCACTTATTCTATATGCTTGTCCACATATGTTAGGCATATACTCATGGGACACCCCTTACATGTTCTGAATTGCATATAGTGTGTTTCTTCAATCTTTAGTGACAAAGAATTGGCTAGGAACCAGTGTTAATGTCCACAAATATTTTATTAGCTGACCTTTCTAAGACTACAGTTGATTTGCTATTTATTGCAATGTTTGTAACATTGGCTAACAAAACAAACTTGGCATCTGGTAATGTTAATGATGAAAAGTCATTGATATACACACGAAAAAGCAAGGCCCCTAAGGTGGAACCTTGTGGGACCCCACATGTAATTAGTTCCCAGTTGGATGATGCCTGGTAGCTTAATACGTGTCTCTTTCCTAATAACATCCTTTGTTTCCTGACAGAGATATAAGATTTAAACCAGTTTGCAGCATTTCCTCTTACACCATAATATTCTAATTTACTTAAAAGGGTATTGTGATTTACATTTGGCAGATCACAAAGCAAACCAGTTGCCTGCAGTTTTTTGTCTAATGAATTAAGTACATTTTCACTGTGTCGATAGCAAAGTACATTTTCACTGTAAGTGTCGATAGCCTTCTCAGTACCAGAACCCTTCAGAAATCTGAACTGTGAGTTTGACAGTATGTTATTTGTGACAAGATTGTTATATAGCCAATTGTACATTACCTTTTCTAAAATTTTTGAGCCTGCTGGCAAAAGTAAAGTTGGACGGAAGTTTGGTGCTATTTCTTTATCTCCCTTCTTAAACTTCAGCAAATTTCAACCATTCAAGAAATATTCCACTGATAAACAACTGGTTACACAGATAGCTTAATATGTTAGTTAACTCAGAATCACGTTCTTTAATTAACTTTGTTGATATTTCATCATACCCACTAGATGTCTTTGATTTTGAAGATTTTATGATGGACATTAGTTCTGCTGGGGTAGTGAAGGTCAAATTCATATTATGAAAGTTACTTGAAATGTCTGGTCTGAGGTATCCCATGGCAGCATCTACAGAATCTGACAACCCTATAGTTTCAGTAACAGTTATAAAATGTTTGTTAAAAAATTCTGCAACACTATACCCATCTGTCACCAATGTATCGTGTACTCTTTAATGTTATTTGCCTCCCTTCATGTCTGGTTCTACCAGTCTCCTCCTTTGCTATATCCCATATTGTCTTTATTTCAGTAACAGTTATAAAATGTTTGTTAAAAAGTTCTGCAACACTATACTCATCTGTCACCAATGTATGGTGTACTCTTAATGCTATTTGGCCCCCTTCATGTCTGGTTCTACCGGTCTCCTCCTTTGCTATATCCCATATTGTCTTTATTTTGTTATCTGATATGACTATCTTTTCCTTGTAATATATTTGCTTTGATGTCCATATTACAGTCTTTAATGTTTTGCAGTGTTTCTTGTAATGTGCTATAGCACCAACAACAGAACTGTTTCAGATTGACAGATACAGTTTTCTTTTTGTTTTACAAGATTCCTTGAGTAATCCATGGCTTCTTTGTAGACTCTGCTCTAACCTTGGTTAGTCTTGGGGGGAAACAGTGTTTTCAAATAAGGTAAGCACTTTATTAGCAAAAGTGTTATATTTTTCATTTATGCCATGAGCACTGTTAACATCACTCCAGTGAATGTCTCTGAGGAGTGTCCTAAAATAATCAATAAAATAATTAATTCATTAATTTTATTTCTCAGTCCTTGAATAAGATAGCTGACATTTCACATTGACTGAGTTAAAATGGGGTAGAGTTGATATTTCTGATTGATTACCCTCTTGATTTCAGATATAACAGATTTTATATCCTGTTCAGTATTAACATTTAACAGAAGGAACTGCATGTCATGGTCTGAGAGGCCATTGACTATTGGTTTTGTAGTATAATTTTGTTCATTGGATTTTTCTATAAAGATATTATCAATGTCTGTTTGTGAGCAATTGGCTACCTTAGTTGGGAACTTTACAGTTGGAATTAAATTGAATGATAGTGTTACTAACTCAAATAAGTTCTTATTAGGAGAGTCTTTGAGGAAATCTGCATTGAAGTCACTAGCAACCAATATTTCTTTGTTTTGGGTTGTTAAATGGGCCAGTACAGCTTCAAGGTGGTTTACGAACAGATTAAAGTCTATGCAGTTGCTCGATATACCCTTAATATTATGAAGGATTTTTTGTGAAAATCTAGTTCTGTTGCACATGCTTCCATATGCTGTTCTAGGCAAAATTTATGCATGTCTATATTCTTAAATTTATGACAGTTCCTGATGAATGTGGCAACTCCTCCTTTCTCCATTTCTGCTCTACAAAAGTGAGATGCTAAACTAAATCCTGTAATAAGTGAAAGTTCTATACCAGTGGTCAAATTATGTTCAGATAGGCAGGTTATGTCAGCTGGGTTTGTGGACTCTAATTCATCTATGCAGATAATTAATTCATTAATTTTATTTCTCAGTCCTTGAATAAGATAGCTGACATTTCACATTGACTGAGTTAAAATGGGGTAGAGTTGAAATTTCTGATTGTTGAAAATTCTTAACCAACAGCTGTTTATGCTGATGTAATAAGCTATAATTATGTTTTTTGGTTTCTTGCTCAAACTGAAGGTTTGTCTCAATCCTAACCTCTCTTAAAACTTGGTTTCTTTCTGTCCTCCCTACCCTAAAAAAGGGTCTTCTCTGAATCAGTGGCATTTTATTACTCATGACAGTGCCTCCCCCCTTTAAGATTCCTGCTATTTTCCCAGCCAGTTTACCCTTCCCTTTCCTGTTGAGGTGAAGGCCATGTCTAGTATAATCACACCTATTGAGAGAACTCCAAATTAACTCTCCTGACAGAAGAGTTCAAATGAAGTTGGTCATGGCACCTAAGAATGGATACAAACCCAACACTAGTCTGCTTCGATGCTGATGCAATCTTTGCCAGGTCACACTCTATACTGTACCCAGGACCTCGGTCAGTACTATTACCTGGCCCACCCACTACAACCACAGGGTCTTCCTTAGTGAAATATTTGCAGAGTGATCCTAAATCCTCTGTCACCTGCTCCAGACCAGCACTATGTTTAAAAACATTTTGGTGACGAGTATCCTAGTTCATCCTGCAAAATTTGGCCAACACCTCTTTTATGGGAACTACCTAACAACAACACTTTCTTTCTATTTACTGATTTCCCTCCATACTTACTTTTCAATTTGCCGCTGAAAGTTTGTTGTACCCTACCTGCAACTGCTTGAGGCTCTCCAGCTTCTAACTGAACCAACAGGTCAAATCTATTTTCCACATTCACCATGAAGCTGTCAGACAAAGTTCTAGGTCTGTTCCTCCTATTGCCTGTTGCCACTTCCCACTGTTCTTTACCCTTCTCCCTCCTTAACCTGTCAAGATCTCCCCTGGCCTTATCAAACTCAGCCTGAAGGCAGCAATTTTCCCCTCCTGTTCTAGTATCGTCCTATCTCTACTACATATGCTACAAAGCCACTGATGAGTCTCATTTACTTCCCCTATTCCCACGCCACTACAGTCACCCACATTGAAAAAACTACAACACCCGTCACACCAAAGCCCCAACCTAACAATTCTATGCCAAGTCAAGCACTTTTCACTCATGATAAACATAATAGTTTATTAAGAAAAAATCAGTTAATTACAGATATACACGAAATTATGATTCCACAAATTTGGCCTGTACGCAACTGTATGTAAACAAAAACCACAGTACAAAGTTTCTGAAACAACAACTTAAGCTTTATGCTACTTTCCGGAAATGTGAGTTAAATAATGAAGAGATACACTACAGTTAAATTGCTGGAGAGAGTAAAGAACAATGAAATGAAATTCTATAGATTTGCAGTGGCAAAACATAAAAAGAAAATATGACTATAACCCGACTACAACCTTTTCACATTTTCTGCTATATTATGTAAAGAAAAGTGAAACCGTTAATGGTACACTTAAAAAACACACTAATGCACCTACACATATCAAAAACAGTTTTTGCATCACCTCAGTACCGAGAGTTCTGAAACCTGTACAGAAAATTGGAACAGAGATCAACATAAACATCATTTCCGCCCTTTTTATTGCTCATGAAAACCACACATTGCATGTTGGACCATCATACAGCGAGACCTTCAGAGGTGGTTGTCGTCCAGATTGCTGTACACACCGGTACCTCTAATACCCAGTAGCACATCCTCTTGCATTGATGCATGCCTGTATTCATCATGGCATACTACCCACAAGTTCATCAAGGCACTTTTGGTCCAAATTGTCCCACTTCTTAACGGCGATTCAGCGTAGATCCCTCAGAGTGGTTGGTGGGCCACGTCGTCCATAAACAGCCCTTTTTTTCTGTCCCAGGCATGTTCATGTCTGGAGAACACGCTAGCCACTCTGGTCGGGCAATTTCGTTATCCTGAAGGAAGTCATTCACAAAATGTGCATGATGGGGGCGTGAATTGTCATCTGGTATGGTTGCACTATTGGTCGGAGGACGGCATTCACATATCGTACAGCTGTTATGACACTTTCCATGACCCCCAGCAGCATACGTCAGCCCAACATAATGCCACCCCACAACATCAGGGAACCTCCTCCTTCCTGCACTCACTGGACAGTGTGTCTAAGGTATTTCACCAGACCAGGTTGCCTCCAAACATATCTCTCACGATTGTCTGGTTGAAGGCAAATGCAACACTCATCAGTGAAGAGAATGTGATGCCAATCCTAAGCGGTCCATTCGTCATGTTGTTGGGCCCATCTGTAACACACTTCAAGGTGTCATGGTTTCAAAGATGGACCTCGCCATGCACGTCAGGAGTGAAGTTGTGCATCATGCAGCCTATTGCGCACAGTTTGAGTCATAATACGATGCCCTGTGGCTGCACGGAAAGCGTTATTCAACATGATGGCATTGCTGTCAGGGTTCCTCCGAACCATAATCTGTAGGTAGCGGTCATCCGCTGCAGCAGTAGCTCTTGGGCAGCCTGAACAAAGCATGTCATTGAAAGTTCCTGTCTCTGTACCTCCTCCATGTCTAAACAACATCGCTTTGGTCCACTTTGAGATGCCTGGACACTTCCCTTGTTGAGATCCCTTCCTGGCACAAAGTAACAATGTGGACGCAATCAAACTGTGATATTGACAGTCTAGGCATGGTTGAACTTCAGACAACAGGAGCCGTGTACCTCCTTCCTGGTGGAATGACTGGAACTGATCAGCTGTTGGACGCCCTCCGTCTAATAGGCGCTGCTTGTGCATGGTGGTTTACATCTTTGGACGGGTTTAGTGACATCTCTAAACAGTCAAAGAGACTGTGTCTGTGATACAATATTCACAGTCAGTGTCTATCTTCAGGAGTTTTGGGATCCAGGGTGATGCAAAACTTTTTTTGATGTATGTATTTACCACATAATCGGTACTAAACTAAATGTTGTTATAATCTAGAATGACTTATCTTTATGAGAACACCAACACTCATGCTAGTCACCTGGCTGCAGGGCTGCCAACCTGGTGCTGAATATGTTTATTAAAATAAATAGAGTTGATAATTGTGGTTGTCTGTTTTTGAGAAGATAGTACATGGGAATAGAGAGTATGGCCAAAAGCAGTGCTCCAAAAATCAGACATGATTCTTGCATTTTTGAAATCTACTTTCTGTGTTTAATGCAGAAAGAGAAAAATCTAAAGAATAAGTCATTCACATCTTCAATAAATTAGAGTCATTTATAAAAGTTGGATCAACATGTCTGGGAGAGCATTCATATGTTAGATGATTAATGAACTGTTTGAAGATTCTAAAAAAGATAGTGTATCATTAAAAAAGACAACTATCTCTAATTTCATTGCTCATTAGTTAAGTCATAAAATGAGAAAACATGTTTTGAAGCAGTACACAATGTTTTTACACTTAGATGTTGATGTGTACCACAACATTCATGGCACTGCATAATTATTTTATATTATACTTGTGTTGTTTTAGGAACCAGAAGGTGCTAGACATCGTGGGCACCGTGTTGTTATCCCAAGGTCAGACAGCGTTGGTAGTGGCTCAGGTCGCAAATACCTGGCTCCAACCCTTTCTGATCCAGCAGTACGTCCTGAGAAAGAACGCCCAGGAGCAAAGAAGAGGAACAGTCGTCCTCATGGTAAGAAAAACATTATTTTTGTTTCTTAAGTGTATCTTTGTAGCTTTACAGTAACTTTTAGCAGCACATTACTGCACTAAATTATTGACACAAGAGTCATGAACTGTTGCTTGCTTTTATTCATTTCAGGTCATTTGGAAAGTTAGACTAGGTTATCAATTAATCAAATAATAATTGTTTTGAAACTATATTCAGTTGCAAATTATCCTGACAGCTCAAAATGTGTCTGGAGAATAATAGATAAGTTTATGTCACAGAGAGAGGTACAAAAATGTAGCTAGCCTTTCATTTTGCAGTAGCATTTGAATTCATATCAGTAGTAGAAAGAGTCAGTAAATGAACTCAGACAATACTTGCTTTGGAAGTGATTTGCTGAAAGTGTGCAATATTCTAAGAAATAATAAATGCAAAAGAGTAATTTCTACTTGTTGGTTCACTTACCTCCCAGACCACAAACAAAAAAATTAAAATCTGGACTAGTAATCAAAGATGGTAATCTTCCTAAAAGTCCCAAATAAAGTTATATATGTTTGGAACTGTATCAGGGTTCAGTTTTTCCTATTAGCATATTGTAACTGTCAAAGCTTTCAGTTATAGCAGTTTCTTTCAAGTATTGGATAAAGTATTAATATTTAAACAAAGTGTTAAAAAAGAAGTAAACACTCTGTTTGCAGTGTAATAAATTAAAAATAAAACTCTTGCCAGTTACATGATACATCAGCTTTCTGGCTAAAGATCTCCACTACACTTTTCCATACATTTTGGTCTTCAGCTGTGTACATTCATGTTGGTTCTGCATGTTTTCAAACATTATATCCCTATCTTCCAACAGGTTCTCTCTGACTTTCCTTAGCTCTTGAAATCAAGCAAAAGCTTCTTTGACCCACCTACCTTCCATTTGCCTAGTTTCATTTCTTGCCACCGCCTATTAATTTTCATTACAGTTGTTGTTATAGTTTTTATGTCTGTTCTCTGATCCAGTTTTTGATTTTTCTGTGTCTTCTATTAATTCCCATCATTTGCCTCTAACCTGGGTACTGAATAACACACATTTTTGAATGGTTATTGTATGAAAATTCCATGTGTCATTGCCATTAGTCAAAACTGATAATACACACTGATTGCAAACTTTTATTTTGTGGTGCATCAGAAGCTTGATTCTGAAGACCCTAGACCGTTTTTATTTTTCTGTTTATTTCTTTAGTTGTCTGTCTAGTAGCTGAAATGTAAATAATCATCAAATGGTTCTGTGACTTTATTGTTAGTTCGTATTGTTTCCATTTGATATGCTGTTTATGTATTATTTTTGTCTTAATACGACTGATTTTTAGGTACCATTTTCTAACTTGATCTGTTAAGTTCTTCCGCTGAACAACATAATATAAGAAGGTAGGTACTGGTAATTCATCCAAAATGTTATTTTTATGGAGGTTCTGCAGCAACACAGTCAACAATGAATGAACTCTTTGGTTTCTCTGGAGATGGAGACTAATCTTGGACATACCTGAGACAGAAAATGAGCTGTTCAGTTTTTATTAATAACATTTTCTGAAAGAAGCATTCAGTTCACTACATCGTCTGTCCAGAAAGAGCAGTCCATCTGACAGCCATGAGGGCCATACCATTATGTGTCGCTATAAGATGGTTCACAATTATGACCAAGCAATAGTCTTCATCTATAAGTGTAGTTTTTATGTTTACACTCCTGCATTTACCACTTTACTACAGCCTTTTCTGAAATCTTTAAATGTTAGCATGGATCATATTTGACATGTCTTTATTGTCCATGAAATACTAGCTCCACTAAAACTCAACAGGGAAATGGTGAAGAACTCATACAAATGTTGTGGCTGCCTGTCGAAACAGCTGTTCAGGAAGTACTTTAGGAAGAACTAGCCTTCATAAACAGTGTAAAAACATTGAGTCCCGGGAGGATGACGGTTAGATCCTGCGTCCGGTCATCCTGATTTATGTTTTCCGTGATTACCCTAAATCTTTCCCGAAAAATGTCGGGATGGTTCCTTTGAAAGGACGCGGCCAACTTCCTTCCCTGTCCTTCCCTAATCTGATGAGACTGATGACCTCACTGTCTGATCTCCTCCCCCCAAACAACCCAACCCAACATTGAGTCCAAATAACAAGCCTAACATATAGCAGTCTAACACCAAGTAAAAGTTTCACTCACCCATAAATATTTCTGTATAACTGGTGATTAGTCGTCATTTAATACCAGCAGGGCCCACTGGCAAAGCTCAGTTGTGTAATGCCAGCTGTAGACCACAGGCTGAGTTCATGTTCAATGATTGCCTTTTATGTAGTGAAAAGACAAGATCTCTCCCCTGTTTAACTGATTGACAGTGGCAGTAATGCCCTGGTATGTGCTTGAGTCATTGGGAAAGAGAGAAGACAATTGAAGGTATGTCTGCTGATGTGAAAGAATGCTCAGTATCATCTTGTGAAAGAATGCTCAGTATCATCTTGTGAGCCTGTGCCTGCCATTGCAGAGTCACAGTTGTTACGCTGTAAGCGAGTGATGTGGCATAGCAAAGGCTATGTCTGCATTAGGTCTGAGACAGTGTCCCAAATGTCCATGTTCAGTGCTGATTGCAGGCGAAGGTGAGAGCAAAGTCATATATCTTACAGAAGTGAGGTTGCTGTAAATTGATGTTGTGGTAGTCAGCATCATTTTGCTCTCAGTTCTCATAGCTAGGCAGGCAGCATTAGATATTCTTTGTGTAATGCCATTAGTAACTGGTTCCAGTGGTGGGTCATCTGATTTGCTGCAACTTCAACCAATAAGAGTTTCAAGCCTTGCTTCCAGTGATGGTGGTCAATATCTAGCATGGCATATATTCATGAGTATTGACCCACTATGGAATTTGTATCTGAGGACTTTGCTGGAAAGAAAACCAATGTAAACTCAGTATGTCTGCTGAAGGGCCTCACCGAAGATGTGGAGGTGGTCTTGCCTGCAGCCATGAAGTGTGCACAGTACAGTCGTCTGCAAGTTGTGGCTCATATCGGCACCAACAACTGTCGCATGGGTTCCGAGGACATCCTCAGTTCATTCAGGTGGCTGACAGAGGTGGTGAAGACTGCTAGCCTCAAGCGCGGGGCACAAGCAGAACTCACAATTTGCAGCATTTTTCCCAGAGTTGAATGGGTTCCTTTGGTTTCGAACCGAGTGGAGAGTCTCAACCATAGGCTTTATTGACTCTGTGGTAGTCTTAGATGCAGATTTATAGACTTGTGTTATTGTATACTGATCTGTAGGACTCCCCTTGATAAGTCAGGATTTTAGTACGCAAAGGAAGGAGCTACTCAGGTAGCAGATTATTTATGAAGTGCACATGAGGGCTTTTTAAGCTAGACGGTGGTTTGAGGTGATGAACACTCACCAGTTGATAAGCAGCAAGGGAAGTCGCATGGCATTCAGAATAAAGACACTTCGACAGTCAAAATTTTATCAGTAAACTGTCAAAGTATTTGTAATGAAGTTCCAGAATTTACTACCCTCCAAAAAGTTCTTGCACTCAAATTATTCTTGGGACCAAGAGCTGGCTGAAACCCAAGTTGGAAAGCTCTTAGATATTTGGCGGGTCATGGAACATATATCAGAAAGACAGATTAGAGGCCATAGGAGAAAGAATGTTCATTGCAGCTGAGAAAAATATTTGCCTCTGTTGGGGTTGAAATTAGAGTGTGACAGGGAAGTTTCCTGGTCACATAGAACAGGTGCAGGTGAAATGAAGTTAATTGTTGGATGCTTTTTCTGGCCACCCAGTTCCACTGTGACAGTTTAGAGTCATTCAAAGAAAGTTTATAATTTCTTTCAATGACTCTAAACTGCCAAATGGTCAGTAGCACATAAATACATAGGCCACTCAGTACTAGTTGTAGGCGGTTTTAACCTATTGAGTATAGACTGGGATGTATATAGATACATTGGGAAGAGGTGGGGGGGAGGGGGGGGGGCAGACAGACAGTCATGCGAAATAAATCTGAATACATTTTCTGAAAACTGTCTTGAGCAGCTAGCTCAGCTGCCCACACACAATGGAAGTACCTTAGACCTTATAGCTACAAATACGCTGGGCTTTGACAGTCTGCCATCACTTAGTTCCAGTAAGATGGATGTAGAGGAATTATGGGCAAAGTTTAAGCAGATTTGAAATCATGGTCTGGAGAGTTATGTGCCCAGTAAGTGCATAAAGAATGGGTAAGATCCACATTGGTTTAATAACGATATATGTAAGATGCTGAGGAAGCAGAGATTTTTGCACTCTTGGTTCAAAAGGGAATGCACAAATGATGACAAGTGAACATAAGTAGAGATTCATGTGCTGTAAAAATATCTATGCACAAAGCATACAACAGCTTCCACTATCACCTTGTCAAAAGATTTGGCAGAGAACCCAAGAAAATTCTGGTCCTATGTAAAATTGCTAAGCAGGTCTAAGGCTTCCATTCAGTCCCTTGTTGACCAGTCTGGTGTGGCAGTTGAAGATAGCAAAATGAAAGCCGAAGTTTTATCTTACATGTTCAATAAATCATTCACACAGGAGAATCATGCAAACATACCATCATTTGATCATTGGAAGGACTCCTGTGCAGGCGACACAGCAATTAGCATCCTTGGCATAGAAAAACAACTAAAAGATTGGAAAACAAATAAATCACTGGGTCCAGATGAAATCGCAATTTGATTTTGCAAAGACTACTCCATGGCATTGGGCCCGTATGTAGCCTGTATTTATTGTGAATCTCTCACCCAGCACAAAGTCCCAAGTGATTGGAAAAAAGCACAGATGACTCCATTATATAAGAAGGATAAAAGAACGGACCCCAAAATATCCCTAACTTCAGTTTGCTGTAGAATTTTTGGGCATATTCTCAGTCTGAATATATTAAACTTTCTTGAGACTGAGAATCTTACATCCACAAATCAGCATGGTTTTAGAAAGCATTGCTAATGCAAAACTCAGTTTGCCTTTTATCATATGATACACTGCAAACTATGGATGAAGGGCAACAGGTAAATTCCATATGTCTAGATTTACAGAAAGCATTTGACACGGTACCCCATTGCAGGCTTTTAATGAAGGTACAAGCATATGGGGTAAGTTCACAGATATGAGAGTGGCTCAAAGATTTTTTAAGTAATAGAATCCACTACATTGTCCTCGACAGTGAGTGTTTATCAGAGACAAGGGTATCATTAAGAATGCCCCAGTGGAGTGTGATAGGTCTGCTGTTGTTCTCTATATACATAAATGATTTGGTGGGCAGGGTGGGCAGTAGTCTGCAGTTGTTTGCTGATGATTCTGTGGTGTATGGTAAGGTGTCAAAGTTGAGTGACTGCAGAAAGATACAAGACAAATTAGAAAAAATTTCCAGTTGGTGTGATGAATGGCAGCTATCCCTAAATGAGGAAAAATGTAAGTTAAAACAGATGAGTGGGAAGATCAAATCTGCAATGTTCAATACAGTATTACTAGTGTCCTGCTTGACACAGTCAAGCCATTTAAGTATCTAGGTGTAAGGTTTCAAAACCATATGAAGTGGGATGAGTATGTGAGAACTGTGGTAGGGAAGGCAAATGGTCAACTTCATTTTATTGGGAGAGTTTTAGGAAAGAGCACCAGCCAGGGTGGCCGAGCGGTTCTAGGCGCTACAGTCTGGAACCGCGCGACCACTACGGTCGCAGGTTTGAATCCTGCCTCGGGCGTGGATGTGTGCGATGGCCTTAGGTTACTTAGGTTTAAGTAGTTCTAAGTTCTAGGGGACTGATGACCTCAGAAGTTAAGTCCCATAATGCTCAGAGCCATTTGAACCATTTTTTTTTAGGAAAGAGCAGCTCACCTGTAAAGGAGACCGCATATAGGACACTGATGTGACCTATTCTTGAGTACTGCTTGAGTGTTTGGGATCTGTATCAGGTCAGTTTTAAGGAAGACATTGAAGCAATTCAGAGTCAGGCTGCTAGATTTGTCACCAGTAGGTTTGAACAACACATAAGTGTTGCAGGGATGCTTTGGAAACTCAAAGGGGAATTGCTGGAGGGAAGGCAACATTTTTTCAAAAAACACTACTGAGAAAATTTAGAGAACCTGCATTTGAAGTTGAGTGCCACATGATTCTACTGCCATCAACATACATCATGCGTAAGTACCACAAAGATAAGATACAAGAAATAAGGGCTCATGTGGAGGCATATAGACAGGCATTTTTCCCTCACTCTATTTGTGAGTGAAATAGGAAAGGAATTGACTACTAGTGGTGCAGGGTACCCTCCGCCATGCACTGTACTGTTGCTTGCAGAATATCTATGTAGACATAGACATGTGGGGTGAGGTGGGCTGGGCTAGGCTAGAGAAAATCCAGCAGAATCCAGCTATGAGATCTTGAGGAAATTTCTGTTAGACTGCAACTATTCACTGTTGTTATTCTATAAGAAATTAGCACCAGTAGCTGTGCTGCTCTAAATAAGAACATCAGCAAAAGGGAAGTTAGGTGACTCACCAAGAGGGTATTGGCTCCAAAGATGTCCCATTAAATAAACATATGGCCATTCTTGCAACTGTTGTGGTTTCTTGGCCAGAGGGAAATTGATTTTGGCAGGGTAACATTGATTTGTGCACAAGCTTAGCATTCATGAACCATTCTTTTGATACTGATATCTGGACTAGGAGTCACTCCTTATCAAATTGCCTAATTTCAGACCTATTCCCTGCTTGACCTACCACAGATTTCAGTGAAATTTTTTGTGAAATTTTGTATATGTCTCCAATGAGCATTGGTAATGTTTAAAATATGTCGAAACAATACTGGCGGAGATATTGTCACTTTTTTGATTCCAGTGTGACTGTGTGCAGAGGTGTTGTATTGTGGGTAATATTTTGTTGAAAGAAATGAAATTTAACCATCTTGTACAACTTTATGCGTTCTTTTAAGAATAAAAATGAAAAGAATTTTACAAGCCACGTTAATTCAGAAAATTTAAGATTAAGTCGCCCAAAAAAATTGGATTAAATTGTCTAACATGGTCTGACAATGACAAACTGCCTATTGGCTTCTGTCTCGGGTTCTTCGGCCGACGTTCATCTAATGATTTTTCTGACGTTTCGCCAGCATGAGTGACTGGCATTGTCAAAGCTTCACCCTCCATTGCCGGTGGTGAAATGGAGGGTGAAGCTTTGACAATGCCAGCCACTCGTGCTGGCGAAACGTCAGAAAAATCATTAGATGAATGTGGGCCGAAGAACCCGAGACAGAAGCCAATAGGCAGTTTGTCAACAAGTGGCCACGAAAGCCTTAACAATGGTCTGACAATACTAGATAGCTTAAATCTAAGTTGGGCACAAAAATCGGGGCATGAAAAAAATGTATACTTTGGATTCAAGCATACAGAAAATCTTGTTTGATATTCCAATGTGTGCCAACAGCACCTGAAAATTGAGTATTGAAGAATATTTTTCAGTTTATAAAAATTGGGGCATAAAAAATGCAATGGTAAAAGCTGGAATATAACAAGTACAGTGGCTAAATCTGCAGTGGAAAAAATTTAGTTACTTCCAAACTTTTAACATTAATTCTGTGAAGAGTTTAGGGAAAATCAAAACACATTACTGTGAAGTGTGAATGCCAGTCTTTCTAGGGAGTGGTGTCCAAAATCATGTACTAGCTCACTGAAAATCAGATATTGTATTCTACAGTAATAATTCAATTCTTAATATCATTTAATTAATGTAGTTTCTGACAACACTGTATGTCGTATTGCAATTAGCATACCAAAAATCGTAGCCTGAATAATAAATCTAAGTGAGGCAAAGTTTGATTAATGCTTTCACAGATTCAAGTACATAATTTTTGCAACCTAAATACTTGAACAAAAATTGAAAAATTAGTTTAAAAAATTAACTATTGGCAGGAGTGCAGCCATAGCAGGTGTAGTAGTTCCAGCTTGCTGTGTTACGTGTTAACCTAAGGGATTAAGTTGTGTGCAGGAGCTGTCTGTGAAATGTGTAACCTTTCTTGTAGTTATTATTGTTTTTTAAGTATTTGGGTATCATATTTTTTGTGTGTAGGTTGGGGACCAACTCAACATTTGTCTAAAAAAGCATGGAAAACCACCTAAAAGCTGCATTCAGGCTGGTCTGTGTACCAGACCAATTTTGTAATCCACTGTGCAGATTCAATCTGAGTCTGGCTCACCACCTGTATCACAAGCAGCTGTATCAGCAGGGCATTCTACAAGGACCCATTAAACAGTATGATTTATAAAGGGATTTATAGATGACAGCAGAGCTTGTTATCCCCAAGAACAGTGAATCATATGCTATGTTTTTTACATGCAATGTACACACTCTGGATTTTGCGCTGCCTCTGAGGTACAGATGATAGACATAGATGTTTCTTGCAGTCTTATGTTTATGCATTGTAATCAATCACTTATTTTATGTTGAACAAATACATTGTAATTAGTGCACTACATTCGGTGACCCCAAGTTTCCAAATCATGCTCTGTGTGATGGTGAACAATTGTTGCTGCTGAATGGTTGCTCTTCTAAACAGCATCCCTTACAAGCAAACCAGTTGCATGTTCACTTGTGTTTAATTTTGCTTTAGGTACTTGGGCTATGCATGGCTCTGTTTAATAAGAATATCTTGATGCAGTCATAGGGTTGAGCCACACATGTCAGCTTTCATGCCCCACAACTATTCACTGCAAATAATAACTTGTAGCTGTGATCCTGCAGTCAAATAGAGTCTATGCATTGACTAGAATTGTGAGTTAATAAAATACACAGAAATACAAAATAAAAGTTAAATGAATAATTTAATAACAAGGGCTCTATTCTAACATTTGTAATTGATGTAGATGACAGAGAATTATCTTGAATGATATTTAATCAAGAAAGGACATCTCAAATAAATGTGAAGTGGTCCTACAATATTCAGTTAAAATACAGACAGAAAATACCCTTATTGAATGCAGCAAAGTTAGGTTGAGAGTGTTACAAGAATGGCAGCAAAATACCCACACTAAATAATCATCAAAGATACACAAAAACTAATACCAGAATGAAATTTTCACTCTGCAGTGGAGTGCGCACTGATATAAAACTTTGTGGCAGATTAAAACTGTGCGGGACTGAGACTCAAACTCGGGACCTTTGCTCTACTGACTGACCTACCCAAGCATGACTCACAACCTATCCTCACAGCTCTCCTTCTGCCAGTACCTCATCTCCTACCTTTGAAACTTCTCAGAAGCTGTACTACAGAACTTGAAGAACTAGCAGTCCTGGAAGAAAGGATATTGTGGAGACATGGGTTAGCCACAGTGAAATTTTCTCTCTACTGTGGAGTGTGTATTGAAATGGAACTTCCCAGCAGATTAAAACTGTGTGCTGTATTGAGACTTGAACTTGGGACCTTTGCCTTTCATGGACAAGTGCTCTACCACCTGAGCTACCCAAGCATGACTCATGACCCAGTCTCACTCATGACCCATTCTCACAATTCTCCTTGCTCTAGTACCTTGTCTCCTACCTTTGAAACTTACAGAAGTTCTCCTGTGAAACTTGCATGACTAGAACTCCTGGAAGATAGGATATTGCAGACACATGCCGTAGCCACAGCCTTGCGAATGTTTCCAGAATAAAATTTTCATCCTGCAGCAGAGTGTGCATTAATATGAAACAGGAAGTTTCAAATCAGGTCACTCTGCTGCAAAGTGAAAATTTCATTCTGGAAACATCCTCAAGTCTGTGGCTAACCCATGTCTGCGCAATATCCTTTCTCCCAAGCATGCTAGTCTTGCAAGTTTCACAGGAGGACGTCTGTGAAGTTTTGAAGGTAGGAGACCAGGTACTGCAGAAGTAGAGCAGTGATGACAGATTGTGAGTCATGCTTGGGTAGTTCAGTCAGTAGAGCACTTTCCCGCCAAAGGCCTAGGTCCCAAATTCGAGTCTTGGTCTATCACAAAGTTGTAATCGCCCAGGAAGTTTCGAAAACTAAGTCCATTTGGTGATCACAGTACACAAAATGTTCCTCAGTCAAACCATGCGGCTTTTCGCGGATGATGCTGTAGTATACAGAGAAGTTGCAGCATTAGAAAATTGTAGCGAAATGCAGGAAGATCTGCAGCGGATAGGCACTTGGTGCAGGGAGTGGCAACTGACCCTTAACATAGACAAATGTAATGTATTGCGAATACATAGAAAGAAGGATCCTTTATTGTATGATTATATGATAGCGGAACAAACACTGGTAGCAGTTACTTCTGTAAAATATCTGGGAGTATGCGTGCGGAACGATTTGAAGTGGAATGATCATATAAAATTAATTGTTGGTAAGGCGGGTACCAGGTTGAGATTCATTGGGAGAGTGCTTAGAAAATGTAGTCCATCAACAAAGGAGGTGGCTTACAAAACACTCGTTCGACCTATACTTGAGTATTGCTCATCAGTGTGGGATCCGTACAGATCGGTCTGACGGAGGAGATAGAGAAGATCCAAAGAAGAGCGGCGCGTTTCGTCACAGGGTTATTTGGTAACCGTGATAGCGTTACGGAGATGTTTAATAAACTCAAGTGGCAGACTCTGCAAGAGAGGCGCTCTGCATCGCGGTGTAGCTTGCTCACCAGGTTTCAAGAGGGTGCATTTCTGGATGGGGTATCGAATATATTGCTTCCCCCTACTTATACCTCCCAAGGAGATCACGAATGTAAAATTAGAGAGATTAGAGCGCGCACGGAGGCTTTCAGACAGTCGTTCTTCCCGCGAACCATATGCGACTGGAACAGGAAAGGGAGGTAATGACAGTGGCACGTAAAGTGCCCTCCGCCACACACCGTTGGGTGGCTTGCGGAGTATAAATGTAGATGTAGACTTCAGCATGATGATTCACAAATTGACACATGCAGTACAAAGGATAGTAACTCACATTCTGCCTATCCTCAGTTGTGTTATACAAGCAGAAAAGTTAGGGCCCTACATTGGAGCACATTCAAACCTCTCAAAATATAAGTCCCTTCAGAAGTTAAGGTATGGTAGCCACCGTTCATCACCCAGAATCAATCACCTACACAATCAAATACCACTCATTACCATGGGTCTGCCTCCTTCAAGCACAAACATATAAGCCAATAATTGCTCAGCTCTTCCCTCAAAAAGTCACATTCTCCCCTTGACTCTTGTAATTTGCCACCATAGTCTGCTTTTCCATTGGTTGAAGGCTGTCCCATCCAAAAATACATTAATACATTGTTCATAAGTTCTACAGACATGACTTGACCATTCCTCAGACTAAAGTAATATATTAAAAAAGTATTTAAACAAAGAAATGTTATTAACATTCTGTCACACTCAGGCCACTCACAATAAATATAAATAGAAGTTCTGTTCATAAATAAATAATCCAGTATTCTTGCGCAAATGTGCTCATGATAAATGACAACAGATTGTCATTAAACATCGTTTAAGCAATTATTGGTAATATTGTTTACACAGTTATTTAGGCCTGTTTGTCAGAAGCATATTTTGGCACTCTTTTACAAAGATGGTGTCACCTAACACATGCAATTGCTCACTTATTAAACTACCATGATTTTGTATTATCTGTTGTAAATGATTTTTAAATACAGTTTTCAGTGAAATAATAAATTGTTCATGAAATAAATAAACAATTGTGATAAAACATGAGGTATTCATGCTGTATTCATTTGCTGTGTGATTGTGGGGAGACAATCTAATCACAAACATTTGCATACTGAAAAGATATAAAAAAAGTAATAAATCAAGAAATAAACTAGATACAGATATGAAGCTTTCAGAGGTGATGGCTCTAGTGCAATGTTATCACCTAAAATATTGTATGTTAAAATCATGCAAAGCATTTAAAAGATGTTAATTTAGAGGTTCATTGTGAAGGTGTTTATTCACTGTGAAATATTAATTTCTGTCATTTTAAAGATATTGAAAATACAGCATGTATCAATAAGAATCATCCAGTTTGGCATATATTTCTGAAACTAATCATCATCATCATCATCTTGGACAGTTTCCAGCCACTGGCTGGGTCTGTCGGGAACACAAGCCTCTCCATCGTGTTCTGTCTTTCCACCATTCCCCCTCTTCCACCTTCGTCCAGTTCTCTCCTCTTCTCATCACACATTCCTTCACTCCCTTCACCCATCTATCTCTTGGTCTTTCTCTGGGCCTCTTCCCCTCCAGTTGCAGATCAAACATCCTCTTTGGAATTCTTCCCTCATCCATTCTCTTCATGTGTCCATACCACTGCAGTCTTGATTTTTCTATCCTGTCCTGTACTGGTTCCTCCTTTAGTCTTTCCCTCACATACACATTTCGCAATCTGTCTCGTCTTGTTACACCCAACCTGCTCCTCTGGAACTTCATTTCACTAGCCTGTATTCTACTTTTGTCGCTTTTGTGCATTACCCATGTCTCACTTCCGTATGCCAATATGGGGACAAGGTAGGTTCGGTATATAATTCCCTTGGATTTCTGTGGCACCTCCTTGCTCCAAATAAGCCCCCTAATGCATTTGTAGAACTGCCCTGCTTTTCTGCACCTTTCATTTATTTCCATTGCGTTTCCCCCCTTACTTTCAATCACGCTTCCCAGGTACTTGAAGTTCTCTACCACTTGTAGTTTTTCCCCTCCACAAGTTATATCCACATTTGGCCTGTTCTTCTTCCTTGTTGTGACAATTATTTCACTTTTCTTTGCGGAGAAATGCATTCCATATTGCGCTGCCATTGCCTCCCATGCATCTAACTGCTCTTGCACCTCCTTCTCGCAATTTCCCCATAACATCAGGTCATCGGCAAAAAGCACTGCTTTCATTTTATGATCTCCAATTGCATCTGATACTTGCTGTAGGATTTCATCCATAACAATAATAAACAATAAAGGCGAAAGTGCACTTCCCTGTCGCAGCCCATTTTCCAGCTTGAACCATGCAGCACGTTCCCTCCCCACTTTCAGACAACTCTCACTTCCCTCATACATTTTTCTGACTTTTCGTGTTATCTCTTCATCTATCCGTTTTGCGTTCAGCACATCCCAGAGCTTGTCCCTACAGATACTGTCATACGCCTTCTCAATATCTAAAAAGGCCATGATTAAGTCCTTCCCGTACTCATAGTGCCTTTCCTGCAGTTGCCTTAGCGCAAATATGAGGTCCGTTGTTGATCTTCCCAGTCTGAAACCGTACTGCTCCTCCTGCAGTCTACTTTCAATACTGCTTCTTATTCTCTTCTCCAGGATCTTTTCATAGATTTTTCCACAGTGGTATAGCAGGGTGATTCCTCTGTAGTTCTCACATCTCTTTTTATCCCCTTTCTTGAAGATCGGGACTATAAACATATAAAATGAATTTTGTTTTTTGATGAATGGGAAACTCAAAAAGTTTTTTTTTTTCCACCTTTTATAGATGTTCAGTATGCCTCATTTAGATGTGTGGCATATGTCAAGTCAGTATTCAAATTGTTCCCACACTGCAGCGAGCATGTCTTGAGTTAAGCTTCCACAGCTGCTGTTATGCAAGGTCTCAATTCATTCATTGTTGTTGGTAATGGGGACACATAAAAAACAGTCTTTTATAAACCTCCACAAGAAGAAATACAGTCAGCTCCTGTGATCTTGGAGGCCAGTAATGTAAGGCTGACTCATTTGATCTGGTTTGACTGATCCATAATTCAGTAAGCCTTTGATTTAAAAATTCCCGCACTTCCAGATGCCAGTGTGGTGGTGTCTCATCCTGTTGGTAAATGAAGTAATTTGATTCAGTCTCCAACTGTGAGAAAAGAAAGTTCTCAAGCATATCAAGATATGTGCTTCCTGTAACAGTGTTATCTGCCAAGAAAAATGGACCATACATCATTTCCCATAAAACTGCACAAAACACATTAAATTTTGGATGGTCCCTCTCATGTTGTACCATTTCATGTGATTGTTCCATACCCCATATTCTCACATTATGACAGTTCATCTTTCCATTTCAATTGAAAGTTGCATCATCACTAAACACTAAGCATGGAAGAAAACTGTCATCCTCCATCTTGCCAAGAACAAAATTACAGAACTCCACATGTTGTTATTTGTCACCTTCATGAAGGGCTTGCAGTAGCTGAGCTTTGTATGGTTTCATGCCTAAACATCAACTCAACACATGCCAGATGGACATTGGGGGCATGTTGAGCTGTTGAACTGCACAGCAAATGGATTTCTGCGGCTCCTTGTGAAACTATGGCAGATGCATTCGATGTCTGTGTCAGACACTTGGGGACAGCCCAGTGATTTGGCTTTACACAAACGACCTGTTTCTCAGAATTGTTCATACTATTGTCTAATGCTGTGTGCTGTAGGTGGATCCACACCATATGTAGCACAAAAGTTATTTTGAACAGTTATTACTGACCCACACTGCACAAAACATTGAACATTAAATGCTTTCTATTGTCCTGACACCAGCTTTACTAGAACTGAAGTGGGTGCACACTGCTGCTAGCCAGTGGGAACCATGTAAAACTCGAGAGTTTGCTCTTTCTAACAGTATGTTGTCATGCACATATCTCAAATAACATAGTAGTTATGATTTTTTGTAAATTGGATGATTCTTTTTGATACACCCTGTATAGTTCAGTCACTGGATACACCTCATTTTTCTGAGATGACAAATGTGTTCAAATTTGCTTTTAATATGTCACTGTGAATTGTTATAAATTCTCACAGTGCTGTAAGAAGCCATCTTTCAGCTTGTCTGATACTCTTTCATTTCTTGGAGCATGGTTTGTCTTTTTAAGTGACTGTCCATCATCAAAATTCCCCATACTTGGGTTTGCTACATCCAGCCCCTTGCTGATATCCTTACACCTGGCTCAACTGCCGTCACTGTAGCCTGCAAGGACATGACACACTCTTGGTCCTGGGGCCACACAGCTTCTCAAGCAAATTGGCCTTATCTTGTACCAATTGTAGGCAAATGATCAGCATGGCTACTTATGCATAATGTTACAGCTGGAACAATCGCATCACATGTCATAAAAATTGAATCACAGGCCAGAATCATAACACACATCTTATGTAAATTCTCACATGAAATGCATTGCACAGAACCACTCATAACAACAGCTTCGTGTAATCAGTTTCTACAGTGTCAAACACACAGAATCTAGCAAGCAGCTGACTTACCATTAACAAACATGATCGTTAGTTCAATTACAGTGAAAACCCCACCCTCCTGGTTGGAGAACCCAATATTGTGGTTCACTCAACTTGAGGGCCAATTTGTCTCAGTCCACATTGTCTCATATGAAACTAAATAGGCCTATAGTTATGTGGTAGCTGCACTTAATGAGCATATGGCTATGGAAATACAAGTCATCCTACGCTTGCCACTAATCACTGAAAAATACATCTCTATCAAGCATGCATCTGTGGCAGTCAGAAATAATCAACTTAAAAAATTGTGTTGTGCTGAAGAACTTGATAACCATATACTGTCTCAACTTTGTCACCTTTGCATACTCACAAACAGTACAATTAATGGTGAGATTCTGTGGAATATTTGAGTGGCATACTTTGCTGTGGATGCACTGAAAATATTTACAGTTTTCACTAGTGGCCTTGATGCTCTCACAGAAATTACTGACCAAGTAGCCAAGATGTATCCAACAATGGACATCACAACTGTCTCCGTCAGAACAAAGACTTCTCTGGAAGCACTGCAAGCACAAATCACTTGCGTCATGGTGATGCCCTTCCAGCAGAAACAGGCAGTCACCCACTGGGTAGAATATCTCCTGATATCACAAAAAATTTGGAGTTGCAGCTCAGTAATGTTGCCATCCTGTGAAAAGGGAAATGGTGCCACAAATCAGCAGCTATGGCAATTGATTTCAAACCAAGACAGCCATCAACTGTAATAACAGAGCACTCTACCAAGCTCCAATTTCTCATTAATACAAGTGCTGAACTCTCAGTTTACCATTCTTCTTGTCTTCTGTGGCAAAATACCAATGGCCATTACCTATACACTGTGAATGGATCACCCATCAAGACTTACAGCTACATCAACTTACATCTAAACTTCAATCTTTTTTGTTATGGAGGTCTGTTGTTGCTGACATGCTGTACCCAATTGTTGGAGCAGATTTCTTGTCATTTTAAAGCATCTTCCCACATCTTCACAGTTGAAGCTTGCTTGACTCTACAACATAGTTGTCTATCATCGACATCTACGCAGTTCCAACCATGCTGGCATCAAAGTGATTGCAGCGATTCACCATACAATGACCTGCTTCATCAGTTCCGTAAAGTCAACTGTCCATCATCTTCTCCAGCATCGGTAAGACACTTTGTGCCACATCACATTATCATCATGCCAGGACTACTAGTTCACACACGGGCTTGTCGTCTTCATCCAGAGAAACTAAAGACCGTAAAGCAAGAGTTGTTTTCATGTTAGCACAAGAGATCTGTCACCCTTCACATAACAGCTGGCTGGGCATCTCCATTCCGTACTGTCCCTAAGAAGAGTAACAGGTAATGCCCTTGTGGCAACTATCAGCTAAACCATTGTTCGCTCTCCATTTAAACTTTACAAATTTGTGTGAATGCAGTGCTGCCTAAACTTCCCAGAGCTTCATGGGGGGAGTAACTAGAAACTTATATTCTGATATGTCTACATTTATGACGTACTTGTAATGTCTTCCAGTGAGGCATAGCATCTAATACACCCACAGCAGATGTTCACTAGACTACAAGAACATGGATTAGTGATTAACCTGAAAAAATTTGTCTTTGGAGCAACAGAAGTAAAACTCTTAGGGTACGCTATCAATGCACAAGAAATCCTGCCAATTCAAGACAGAGTAGACCAGAGTGAAAGCTGCTGTTGCGTAAACTTACACTGTTCTGGACACACGTCTCGCAGATATGGTGAATGCATAGTAACTGCAGTGAGTGTAACATGACTGGCAACCTGTAGCTATATGTAGCAAAAAAGTATCACTTTCACTAGCAGATTGGTCAACATTTGACTGTGAGCTCTATGCAGAGTTTTTGTCAACCAAAAAGTTTTGGCACATCTATGAAGGTAGACATTTTACGCTTCTCACAGGCCATAGGCTACTTATGTTCACTTTCCTTCAGGAGTGAAACAAACCATCACCATGCTAATTGTGGCATTTGGACTCCTTAGTACAGTTTACTATGGATACCTGTTAATAGTGAGCAGGATGGACCACCAGATGCATTATCTCTCATTGACGCCATCACGAAGGAGCTTGATTTCATAGCACTTAGCGGTGCCCAGGAAGCAGGCAACAAATTGAAGGCATGCCTTGAAATATTGTCAGGCTTATAGCAGTGACATATTCAAATACCAGGCTCCAATGTAGTGGTATACTGTGATGTATCAACGCATCAAGCATGAAGTACATTAAGTCATCTCTCTTTAAAGCTTCCTCCGTATTGCTTACAAGGGAACCTCCCCATCGCACCCCCCTCAGATTTAGTTATAAGTTGGCACAGTGGATAGGCCTTGAAAAACTGAACACAGATCAATCGAGAAAACAGGAAGAAGTTGTGTGGAACTAAGAAAAAAATAAGCAAAATATACATACTGAGTAGTCCATAGCAAGATAGGCAACTTCAACGACCGTGTGAGCTCAGGAGCGCCGTGGTCCCGTGGTTAGCGTGAGCAGCTGCGGAGCGAGAGGTCTTTGGTTCAAGGCTTCCCTCGAGTGAAAAGTTTAATCTTTTATTTTCAGACAATTATTATCTGACAAACTCTTATCACAAGAAAACCTAAATCAGGCATGGTAGAAGAATCTTTTTACTCATTCGCCAAGTGTAAAAGTTAGGTGGGTCGACAACATATTTCTGTCATGTGACGCACATGCCGTCACCAGTGTCGTATAGAATATATCAGACGTGTTTACCTATGACCTATGACCTTGCGATCAAATGTTTTCGGTTCCCATTGGAGAGGCACGTCCTTTCATCTACTAATCGCCGCACGCTTTTGCGTTGCGGTCGCAAAACACAGACACTAAACTTATTACAGTGAACAGAGACGTCAATGAACGAACGGACAGATCATAACTTCGCGAAAATAAAAAAATTAAAATTTTCACTCGAGGGAAGACTTGAACCAGGGACCCCTCGTTCCGCAGCTGCTCACGCTAACCACGGGACCACTGCGCTCCTGTGCTCCCATGGTCCTCGATGTTGCCTATCTTGCACATGGACTACTGAGTATGTATATTTTACTTATTTTTTCATAGTTCCACACAACTTCTTCCTGTTTTCTCGATTGATCTGTGTTTAGTTTTTCAAGGCCTACCCACTGTGCCAACATATAACTAAATCTGAGGGGGATGCGATGGGGAGGTTCCCTTGTTAGTATGAAATGTATTCGAACCTGTGCCTACTACCCCTCCCCCTCCCCCCCCCCCCCACACCCTCTCCCCCCACACCCCCTCCCTCCTCCCACTCCCATCCTGCTAATGGTCCTGTGGAATGGCTCCAGTGACAATTAATGGGTTCACCTAGATGCCATGGCACACAGCATTGGACTGACAGTATCCTTATTGTTCGACAAGGCCTCCTGGTTGCTTTCAAAGAAAATCTCAACACAAAAAGGGCTGAATTAGTGTATGGTCAGACACTTCGACTATCAAGAGAATTCTTTACTATCACATCCAACAGTATTATAGACGCCTTGGGCTTATGCAACATTTTCACTGACAGATATGCAAGCACTCTCCTGCCATTTGAAAAGAACATTCAACCCAGTGACCACTCATTTTCTGCAACTTACAGTTCTCCAAAGAAAGATTTCATGTGACGTGATGCCATTCAGTAACCTCTCCAATCATCATACGATGGTCATACATGTTATTGGCACACCACAACAAAATATTTGATGTTGACTTCAATGGCTCTTCTGTGCCAGTATATGTAGATAGAGTCAAGTCAGCCTTTATTGTAGTTGAGACCTACACCGGTACAGAGACAGCAGTTAACAATGAAACACTACCTATGGGTGATTCTGGGACACTCATTTTTGGTGCTGCATATGTTTTAACCCCAAATGTTGTTGACACTTGGAAGGCGGGGACAGTGAGCTGTCTGCTACATTTTGTATGTGCAGTGTAAACTCTCTGATTCTTCATACTGCCTCTGAACCACACAAACAAATGATAGGTATAGATACTCCTTGCACTCTTATAATTACATGTTGTACTTAATCACCTATGTTGTACTTATCATGACATAGATCTGAATCAAGTCATGAAAAGACAGGTGCCATTGATTTATGGCCAATGTTCTTAATGCTCTTGCTGCTGAGAGTAAAGCTGCAATTGTTGCAAAACGATTGCCACTGCCACAATATGACAAACTCCCAAGTACATACAGAAAATTGTTTAGTTGTGGTATAACTGGGATGTTTTGCATTGTTATGTCAATCTCAATTCTCCTTTATTGTACACCAAATACAAATGCCACTGAAGTGCAATAGACATGTGTAGTGGGCAACCAGTCCATTGTAAGCTCTGCAACTGTCCAGCTGTCTAGTCCCAAAAGTGCTGTAGGAATAGTTAAATTCTGTAGTCAGCATAGGAACTTGAAGCCCAAGTCCAAATATCAAGCTCAACAGAAGTGTGTCTGATGCAAAATAGAAGTTCATGAAAACCACACATTGCATGTTGGACCACCATTCAGCAAGACCTTCAGAGGTGGTGGTCCAGATTTCTATACATACCTGTACCTCTAACACCCAGTAGCACGTCCTGTTGCGTTGATGCATGCCTGTATTCATTGTGGCATGCTATTTACAAGTTCATCAAGGCACTGATGGTCCAGATTGCCCCACTCCTCAGTGGCAATTTGGCTTAGATCCCTCAGAGTGGTTGG
Source organism: Schistocerca americana (assembly GCF_021461395.2). NCBI lineage: Eukaryota > Metazoa > Arthropoda > Insecta > Orthoptera > Acrididae > Schistocerca > Schistocerca americana. Next base: position 1,002,537,234 of record NC_060119.1, read on the forward strand.
TGGGTCACGTCATCCATAAACAGCCCTTTTAATCTATCCTAGGCATTTCCGATAGGTTTCATGTCTGGAGAACATGCTGGCTACTCTTGTCGAGCGATGTCGTTATCCTGAAGGAAGTAATTCACATGATGTGCACGATGGGAGCGCGAATTGTTGTCCATGAAGACAAATGCCTCGCCAATGTGCTGCCGATATGATTGCACTATCAGTCGAGGATGGCATTCACATATCATACAGCCATTACGGCGTCTTCCATGACCACCAGTGTCATACATCAGCCACACATAATGCCACCTCAAAGTAGCTGGTAACCTCCTCCTTCCTGCAATCACTGGACAGTGTGTCTAAGGCGTTCAACCCGACCGGGTTGCCTCCAAACACATATCCGACGATTGTCTGGTTGAAGGCATATGTGACACTCATCAGTGAAGAGAACATGATGACAATCCTGAGCAGTCCATTCATCATGTTGTTGGGCCCATCTGTACTGTGCTGAATGGTGCCGTGGTTGCAAGGATGGACCTCTCCATGGACGTGGGGAGTGAAGTTGTGCATCATGCAGCCTATTGCTCACAGTTTGAGTCATAACAGGACGTCCTGTGGCTGTGCAAAAAGCATTATTCAACATGGTGGCATTGCTATCAGGGTTCCTGCGAGCCATAATCCATAGGTAGCCATCATCGACTGCAGTATTAGCCCTTGGGCAGCCTGAGCGAGGCATGTCATTGACAGTTCCTATCTCTCTGTATCGCCTCCATGTCCAAACAATATCACTTTGGTTCACTCCGAGACACCTGTACACTTCCCTTGTTGAGAGCCCTTCCTGGCACAAAGTAACAACGCAGATGCAATCAAACCACGGTATTGATCGTCTAGTCATGGTTGAACTGTAAACAACACGAGCCATGTACCTCCTTCCTCATGGAACTACTGGAACTGATCGGCTGTCGGACCCCCTCTGCCTAATAGGCGCTGCTCATGCATGGTTGTTTACATCTTTGGGCAGGTTTAGTGGCATCTCTAAACAGTCAAAGGGACTGTGCCTGTGATACAATATCCACAGTTAATGTCTATTTTCATGAGTTCTGGGAACTTGGGTGACTCAAAACTTTTTTTTTATGTATGTATATACACTCACTTCTTTCACATCATATGTGTCTCTCAGCAGTACTGAAATTTGATGTCTTGAAAGTTGATGATGACCAGCCACTCTGTTTTCTTGTAATTTTACAGTATGCCTATTCTGTTGGTGAAGTAGTACACTTTTCCCACTGAACAGTGAGATGAAGTTGACACCTTTAAGGTGCAGTAATGCTTACCACAAAACTTGCAATATCAAACTTAGCAATTGTATATTTATTGCATTCATTCGTTCGCACATTGTGTTACGTATATGTTACTTTTTGTTTATCTATATTGATTCTATGACAAAGGGAAAGAATACTGACTGTTTATACTCACTGTGACTGTGAATAAACTTTTTACTCAAGTAATTAACAAGTCACTAGTTTTGAAAATAGTTCCTAGCTATTCAGTTATGTTACTCATTTGTTGTCTGTGTACTTCAGTTTCATGTGAATACTCTTACACACATAAAGGAAACTACTCATTAAAGTGTAACACATACAGAAGATTACTTTAACAGTGATTATTGTTCTCTGTGGGACATTTTTTGCTGGAAGCCATGTATTCGTATAATTTTGAAGAATAATTACCAAGCGTGAATGATAATGTAGGAATACCTTCAAATTATTGACCGATGTCTGGGCATGGTTAATTCCTTGCTTCATAAATACAATACAGAATCTTCCTGCACTGAAATCACTGATCTCATCTTTTTTCATGGATAATTGAATGTCCTTATCCATATTTCTTTGTTTTTCAGAGATACTACACACCTGTAAGAAAATTTGTACTAGAACACGAGAATCTATTCTGAACCCAAGAATCTGTCAGTAACAAAAGTTATATATAGAAATTATTTTTGTGTTTTGTGTTACGATTTTCTAAGTCACAGTTCATCCTAAAATAACTCTCACAAATAGTCACAAAAGCCATTACAATTAAATTTTCTGACATTTGGATGTAAGAATTACAAGTTCTGGAAATAGTCTTTGTCAAGTGTGGCTGTTGACTTTTCACAACCCTCTTACTGCTTATTTTTATAGAAAAAATATTGCCACATTATCTCAGATATTTAATCTGTAAGACAACAGTGAATTCAAAGATATAAGATACAAGAGCATTTTGTTTGCGAGTCATCACATTGAGAAAGATTTATAAGTGTAAAACAGGGTGAACTATCTTATCAGCATGTTGGTTTCATTTAATTTATGGTCTGTTAATGCAGCAGGAAACTTTATGTATTGTTTTTTGTGACAAATAGTATTATATGTTTAGAGATGCTGAAACTTACCAAACAAAAGTGTTGGTATGTTGATAGAGACAAAAAACACACAAACACACACACAAATTACAAGCTTTCACAACCCACGGTTGCTTCATCAGGAAAGAGGGAAGGAGATGGAAAGACGAAAGGATGTGGGTTTTAAGGGAGAGGATAAGGAGTCATTCCAATCCCGGGAGTGGAAAGACTTACCTTAGGGGGGGAGGGGGGGGGGGGGGGGGGAAGGGCAGGTATACACTCGCGCGCGCGCGCGCACACACACACACACACACACACACACACACACACATATCCATCCACACATATACCAGCGTGTGTGGATGGATATGTATGTGTGTGCGAGTGTATACCTGTCCTTTTTCCCCCCTAAGGTAAGTCTTTCTACTCCCAGGATTGGAATGACTCTTTACCCTCTCCCTTAAAACCCACATCCTTTCGTCTTTCCCTCTCCTTCCCTCTTTCCTGATGAAGCAACCTTGGGCTGCGAAAGCTTGAAATTTGTGTGTGTGTTTGTGTGTCTTTTATTGTGTGTAAACACAATGTCATAACAACAACAACAACAACAACAACAACAACAGTACATCATTATGCTACTAGAAAGATAAAAAGTTGGAGTGGATACTACAGTAAATGAAGATAAAAATAATTAATATTTTTTCACAGGTGGCAGTAAGAATAATCTGCCTCATTTGACTGAAGGTCCTGAGCCCAGCAGATTGCTGCGAGACATCACAGCTAACAAAACAGCCATGCCAAAGATGTCCAATGTGCAACTGGAAGTCAAAGACTGGTGGCTGGAACAACTTGGTTACAATACTGATTCGAGTGAAGAAGATTCCTTCTAGCGAGATATCATCTATTTCAGTGGAGTAGTTCGGTCTGGTTACCAGCAACTGTTCATGATTTTTATATGAATTAATCATTACTTGAAAGAGTAAATCTCTGTAAGAGAGAGAAATAGAGATACATGTGTGTGTCTATGGGAAAAAAGACGTGAGGTGGGAGATTATATTTGTACAACAGTTTTAGGTCAACGAGAGATTCTGGGTGAAACACGTTTTCTTCTTTACCCAGAAACAAATACTGTTACACATTATTACTATTGTTAAACAATATCATTTATTTATTTTTAGTGTGGTTGCTTTCTACTGTGTGCGTTCTTTTCTGTTATAATTTGAATAACAAATAGGTAAAAGATAATGCTTACTAAATACATCTGTCATGATGCCAAAAAGATATCAGTTTTATCAGCATTCGAAGAGTTTCTATCCTCATTCTTCCACACAGACATGCTTCATGGTAAATGCACCCAAAATATCTCAAATAAATTAACCACTGTCTCAGACACTGTCTTTTAGTCCTGAAGTTATTCTGCTTTGCACATGCATAAAAAAATCACTCTTGAATGAATTGGAGTTTTGTATTATTTCGAATACTATAACTTATCATATTCATTGACAATATAATGTTACTGGACCGATAAAAAAAATCTACTCATGAAGCGGCAGCAGGAGAACACACACATAAAAAGAGGTCATACTTATGCAAGCTTTTGGACCAGTGGCTCCATTTTCCATCAGAAGGGAAAGGAAAGGGGGTGAAGGAATAGGACTGGAGAGTTTTACGAAAAGGGATAGATTTTGGAAAAGACACCCAGAACTGCAGGTCCTTTTCTTTCACCCCCCTTCTTTCCCCTTTCAACTGTTCTACTAGAAGAAGCAGCCACTGACTCCAAAAGCTTGCATAAGTATAACCTTCTTTTAAGTGAGTGTGTTCTCCTGCCGTCACTTGGTGAGTAGTTTCTTTATCTGTCAAATTACGTTATATTTTGACATTCTTTGTTATTCTTTTCTTTCCCAGTCTTCAAACTGCACATGCAGCCTTTTTCATCTGTATTTCCTCCCCTCTTCACTTGTATGACATAAAATGACAATAAACATAGGCAAATGAGTTGTAATGCAATGAGGTGCAGAGTATGTAAAAAATCTAGGCATTGTTTTGTCATCTTACACCTTTTAAATTCTGCATTATCACTAAAATACATTGTTCCTTATTCTCCAAGCTAAAGTTTTCTGTCACAGGAATCACAACTGAAAATAATGCTGGTGCATTCTCTCTATTACCTGGATACATAATTTTTGTACTTCATTCTGTTTCTTCTCTCCAAAATGTATCTCTTAACCACATCATTTTCTGGAGTGTCCATATTGTTTACACATTTTTCAGCTTTTTTGCCTATGTTTATATAATTGTTTCGTATTTCAGCTTTCCTTGGAGCTGAAGTTCAAGTGGTTGGACATCAGATTCTGGACTCAAAGGTCCTGCATCCTGGGCTGCTGTTTAACCTACCAGCCATGCCTCATACAACAGATACAAATGAGTATCTGATTTCGTAGAATTAAATATCCATCCACACATCGCCCTCAAAAAAAAAAAGGTTCTTAGTGATGCCATACTAAAACCGTGAAACAGTATTATCTGTCCCCTTCCATGTTCCTATCGTAATCATTTATGGTCTATAGATCACCCTTCCTACAGGTGATTTTACTATGTTTTCTGGGGTGTAGTCTTCTGTGCTTTGTAATGTGGCAGCTTTGGCTTGTGGGCACCCAGTCTGTAAACTTACCCAACACCTGTTAGGTGTTGCTGGGGTCAGATCCACCAATTCTCCATAAGCATGACTTTAGGAGTAAATTTTCCTTCTTATTATATCATAAGACTATTTTATATGAATTGTAAATTCAAATTTGGCTGTTTTTAAGAAAAGAATGCACATTCTTATGACAGCTTCCTTTGGACCATGCTTACAATAGCTAATCTCTTAAAAATGACTGTGATGTTTAATAGTTCTGTGTAAGGAAATGTGTTTATTGTTAAAAAAATAAAGTTATTTTCTTACATATTTACTCCTGCTAATAGTGTTTCATTACAATACTGGAAAACACGATTATGCAAAACAAATCCTTTTAAAACTCACCATATAGCAGAGATGCTGAGTCGCAGATATCCATAACAAAAATACTCTCACAATTATAGCTTTCAACTGTTAAGGCCTTCATCAACAATAGACAAACACATGTGCACACTCACATTTTTTCACAGGTGGCGGTAAGAATAATCTGCCTCATTTGACTGAAGGCCCTGAGCCCAGTAGATTGCTTCGAGACATCACAGCTAAAATGCCAAATATGTCCAATGTGCAACTGGAAGTCAAAGACTGGTGGCTGGAAAAACTTGGTTACAATACTGATTTGAGTGAAGAAGATTCCTTCTAGCAGGATATCATCTGTTTCAGTGGAGTAGTTCAGTTGGCATACCAGCAACTGTTTATGATTTTTATATGAATTAATTATTACTTGAAAGAGAAAGTCTCTGTAAGAGAGAGAAATGGAGATACATGTGGTTGTCTACAGGGAAAAACGGTGTGGGGTCGGGGCTTATGTTTGTACACCAAACAAATGATAGGTATAGATGCTTCTTGCACTCTTATAATTACATGTTGTAATTAATCACCTATGTTGTACTTATCATGACATAGATCTGAATCAAGTCATGAAAAGACATGTGCCATTGATTTATGGCCAATGTTCTTAATGCTCTTGCTGCTGAGAGTAAAGCTGCAATTGTTGCAAAACGATTGCCACTGCCACAATATGAGAAACTCCCAAGTACATACAAAAAATTGTTTAGTTGTGGTATATCTGGGATGTTTTGCATTGTTATGTCAATCTCAATTCTCCTTTATTGTACACCAAATACAAATGCCACTGAAGTGCAATAGACATGTGTAGTGGGCAACCAGTCCATTGTAAGCTCTGCAACTGTCCAGCTGTCTAGTCCCAAAAGTGCTGTAGGAATAGTTAAATTCTGTAGTCAGCATAGGAACTTGAAGCCCAAGTCCAAATATCAAGCTCAACAGAAGTGTGTCTGATGCAAAATAGAAGTTCATGAAAACCACACATTGCATGTTGGACCACCATTCAGCAAGACCTTCAGAGGTGAGTACTGTAGAACAATAAACATTTATTTATTTTTTACTGTGGTTGCTTTCTGCTGTGTGTGTTCTTTTCTGTTATAGTTTGAATAGCAAATAGGTGAAAGATAATGCTTACTAAATACATCTGTCATGATACCAAAAAGGTAACAGTTTTATCAGCATTTCAAGAGTTTCCATCCTCGTTCTTCCACACAGACATGCTGCATGCTCAATAAATTAGCCACTGTCTCATGCACTGTCTTTTAGTCCTGAAGTTATTTTACTTTGCAGTTGCATATTGAATTATTGGGAATTTTATATTATTTCCAATACTATAACTTATCATATTCTTTGACAATATTATGCAACTGGACGGATTTTAAAAAAAAAAAAAAAAAAAAAAAAAAAAAAAAAAAAAAAAAAAAAAAAAAAAAAAAAAAAAAACAACTACTCATGAAGCGGCAGCAGGAGAACACACACATAAAAGGAGGTCATACTTATGCAAGCTTTTGTAGCCAGTAGTTCCTTTTTCCATCAGAAGGGAAAAGAAGAGGACTGGAGAGTTATATTTTGGGAAAGCTACACAGAACGACAGGTCCTTTTCCTTCAACTCTCTTCCCTTCCCTTCAACCGTTCTGCTAGAAGTAGTAGCCACTGACTCCTAAAGCTTGCATAAGTATAACCTTCTTTTAAGTGTGTGTGTTCTCCTGCCATCACTTGGTGAGTAGTTTCTTTATCTGTCCAATCACATTACATTATCATATTCTTTGTTATTCTTTTCTGCCACAGTCTTCAAAGTGCCCCTGCAACCTTTTTCATCTGTATTTCCTCCCCTCTCCACTTGTATAACATAAAATGACAATAAACATAGGCAAATGAGTTGTAATGCAATGAGGTGCAGAATATGCAAAAAATTTAGGCATTGTTTTGTCATCTTACAACTTTTAAAGTCTGCCTTATCACTAAAACACATTGTTCCTTATTCTCCAAGCTAAAGTTTTATGTCACAGGAATCACAACTGAAAATAATGCTGGTGCATTCTCTCGATTACCTGGATACATAATTTTTGTACTTCATTCTGTTTCTTCTCTCCAAAATGTATTTCTTAACCACATCATTTTCTGTCTTTCTCCAATGACTTAAATACTATTTTTACTATCTTAGTTCTCATGGAGTGTCAACATTGTTTACACATTTTTCAGCTTTTTTGCCTATGTTTATATAATTGTTTCTTATTTCAGCTTCTCTTGGAACTAAAGTTCAAGTGGTAGGACATCAGATTCTGGACTCAAAGGTCCTGCATCCTGGTCTGCTGTTAAACCCATCAGCCATGCCTCATACAACAGATACAAATGAGTATGGGATTTCATAGAATTAAATGTCCATCCATACTGCTCCCTCAAAAAAAAAAGGTTCCTAGTGATGCCACAGTGTAACAGTATTATCTGTCCCCTTCCACGTTTCTATCTTAATTGTGTATGGTCTATAGATCACCCTTCCTACATTTGTTTTTACTATGTTTTCTGGGGTGCAGTCTTCTGTGCTTTATAACGTGGCAGCTTTGATTTGTGGGCATGCAGTCTGGAAAACACAATTATGCAAAACAAATCCTTTTAAAACTCACCATTTAGCAGAGATGCTGAGTCGCACATAGACATAACATAAAAACTCTCACAAATATAGCTTTCAGCCATTAAGGCCTTCATCAACAATAGACTCACATATGTGCGCGCACGCGCACACACACACACACACACACACACACACACACACACACACACACACACACACACAACTGCAGTTTCAGGTAACTGAAACAACATTCCATCCTGGATTTTTCCATTGTTTGAAATCCTTTTAAAAAATGGTGTTACCTGTGACCACTGTAATGACCTTACCTTTGTCTAGTTAACAGTGAGGTCATTAGAGAGGGAGTACAAGCTCAGATTGGGGAAGGATGAGAAAGGAAATCACCCATGCCCTGTGAAAGAATCTAACCCATCATTTGCCTTCAACAGTTTGGGGAATCCACAGAAAACCTAAATCCGCTACTCCCCATATAGAGAAGACATTGCGTCGCAAAGAGGCACAACAAGAAGACTGCTATACATTTAAGCTTTTGACCAAAGTGTTTTCTTTTAAAGTAGAAAACATGCATACATCACCACTGTCTCTGGCTGCTGTGGCCAGTTGCAGTCCTCAGTCCAGCCACTGTGGCCATACACATTGGTCATGCATGTGTGAGTTCTGCGTGTATGAACATCTGCGTGTTTTCTGCCTCGGAAGAAGATGTTTTGGACAAAAGCTTAAATGTATAGCTGTGTTTTCATTGTGCCTGTCTGCAACTCAACATCTCCTCTGTATGAAGTGTACCAATCCTTTTCGTAATATTGTTGCTATTCATCCTGGACTCTCCATCGTTTGACAATACCTAAATCTGGATGGTCAAACGAGGATTTGAACCATCATCTTCCTGAAGTGACAGTCCAGTCAGCTAACCACTGTGCTTCATGTGAATGGATAACTTGGTTTTGCTCAGAGCAGTGACAATTATTGTTAGGAATGCTAGATCATGGATGACAAGAGATGTCATTCCTTTTGGTCTGTTATTGTTAAACTTATGGTCAAGTCATATTATTATATCTAATGTTCAGTTGTCATTCTCACTGAAATATTTTTGTTTTTAACTACGAAGTGCAGTGACCATTGGATTTAGGTGCCCAGCCAGACTTAAAAGTGACCCCTGATCTTTAGCCCATATTTACTAAGGCTTTCCCCACATGGGATAGGCTGGCCATTTGCTGGTGGAGGACAGTTTCCTGAGGTGTCACAGGTAGGCAATATTCACACACATGCAGCCAACATGCATTTTCTGATTAAAATTCCCTAGGTTCAACTAAAACCTGTCTCCACCATTACTATTCCACTAGTATTGGACTTATAAAAAGAGTTCAAAAATCTGTTTATAAATGCAATACAATTTTCTCGTGTTACGCTAGCTGTTAAAGATGTCTTTTCATAAGTGTAGTCTACAACTCTCCAGTTTAGTAAGACGACATGTATCAAGATCAGCAGCTTTAATTCAGATGCAGTATTCATAATACTGGGAAAAATATGTCCTATGTCCTTTGAAATATGCACCAAAAGTCTATACAAGTAATCAGACAGCATTAAAAAGTGAGTGCCAGTCATCAAGCTTCAAACATAACATAACAACTTGTTTGGTAGACTTTAATTCAGAAAATTTTTCTTGAGAAAGGAAAAATGTTTGAATCAGTTAGCCATTTTCTTCCACAGTTGGATTGGAATTCAAAACAGCAAGTAATGAAATCCACCCTCAATACAACTAGAGTTGTCAAAATGTTGTGTACAGAGATAACAGCTTGACTGCAAACCCAAAAAGTTGTAAATCGTCATTTTGCCGGGATAGCCTGAATGACCACAATGTTGGTGATGTTCATAAAGTATCCCACAATGAATTTTATCCACATCAAGCTTTTCATCATTGAAGACTTTTGTAATGGATAGGTTGGTATCTTTTAAAAATTTATTCCCTCAAAGTGAAGTAGACATTCACGCCAACAGCTAGAAAGATCATTCAGATATAAATTGTAAACTTGTTCATTTCACTTACATAGTGACTGAACAGCCTAGTGAACTGGGAAATCAGGGTGTGAGAATGGAGAAGGGAAGGGATAACCTTGCACACAACCGTCTTAACTCAAGTTCCCAGTTTTGGAATCACTATGGGTGAATGGGAGGTACCACTGTCTTTTGCACAACACATTATTATTCATTTGCTTGCCAACACAAATGAGATGAATTAAAATTTTTAAGAGTTCAGTGAAGAGTAAAATCTAAATGTTCAGATGGGTCCAGAAATTTTGAAATGGTCATCATATAGTCGAAAAATGGTGTCGTGTGATCAGTGTCAATGAAGACAATATTTGAGCTGTGTGTAACCTTGTGGAAAGCAATATCCACATTCTGTTGTTGAGACTGCATCACTGGTGGGGGATAAGTATTGAAGGTGTCCATACCAATTTATTGGACACACTAGGTTACAAGAATATATCAGAAAGATTAAGTTCTGTGTCATCTCACCAAAGCACAAAGGAATGTGTTCAAAGACTTCTGTTAATAACTTATATATCAACAAAAATAAACCAGTGTAATTCTTCAGGCTTTCCCGGTGATCTAATGACATCTTGGGTTGTCGGGTGTTCTGCCGGATATCAGCGTTGTACTTGCATGATATTTCAGTAACGTAGCTCATTACCTTCATCAGGTGCGACCTGAGACTACTCCTTGAGTGGACCTGGTCCACTATTTATGCTTGTTGTGGCCTTCCCCCTTTACCAGGTGCTCCCTGTGTGGTCCGCACCCGCTCGCTGCGATCTTCTGGAGCATTTCTACAATTTTAAGGACATATTTGCTAAACAAAATATCACCCTTCAATTTAAGTAAGTGTTCTTAACTCTGAACCATACAATTATATTAAAATCTCAATTGCTTTAGATGTCAAACTAAATTAGGTCCTCCTAAATAAGCTTAATGAATTTTTGTTGCTAGATGGAGGCAAGCTATATGTTCTATTAATGTAATTTTTATAGAAAATGAGTTTGCTTTTTGCAAGACTATTATGAAATTTCATGTAAGTACTGCAAATGCTGATATTTGTGCTAGGAACCACAGATTTTGCTAATCAAGTAGATGACAAACAAAAATTAAAGTCTGCTGTGGCAGCAGTAGTCCACAGTTATAACAAGTAGGAAAGAGAAGTCTGTTGGTGCTAAATTTCTATATGGCAGTACTACCATGTGTTCTAGAGGTCTTGCATGACTTAAAATTTGAAACCATACAATCTCTTCTTAAGATAGCAGACCAAACTGTTTTCAGGATTATTCACCCTCATTACAGGTGGGTTTCTCACATCCTGGAGCTTGAATGACCTGCCTTTTACTTTTAAGCTTCCCTCTCTTTTCCCCAAGCAAGGGACTTAATAGTACTGGAAGGTATGTAATGACCAGAATTTCTGTTGCATAATTAACTGGATTATATTGACAGTGAGGTAATTCAGAGTTTCAGGTAAAAATCAGTTTCCTGTCAAGAAATTTCAAACAACAATGTGTGTGTGTGTGTGCGTGCGTGTGCATGTGTGCGCACACCTCCTGATGAGACAGTACCTAATAACATGTAAGCCGGACAGCAAAGACCCAAATAAGAAGAAGCACCCTGAAACCACAACATGCTAAAATTTCAAAATAGTTCAAATCGAAAGTTAGTTAATCGACACAGATTTTATTAGACTGTAGCTATCACTAATTTTTATTAAATTTACACATTGCAAATTGCATACAGAGAAGAGCAAACCTATTGAAAAATGGTTCCGTCACATTGTTACCAACTCTGAACTTTCTATTAAGTTTCCTGTCAGCCATAAAAAACATCAAAAAACATATAATTTACAAAATCCTTACTTCACTTTCATTGAATTTGGTCAGTTTCTATGTCTCTCCATCTACCACAACTTAATGATAGAAAAGTTATAATAAAAATAATTATTATTAATGTCAAATGATTGCACACGATCTGTCATGTGCTGTAGCTACATTGGGTCCATATGGCACTAGGAAACAACTGGCCTTGTAATCAAAATGCTTTGGTGATGCAGACGAATACAGTGTGCCTTGTAAATGTCAGAAAACTAGGTAGGAAAATCCATAAATGCTTCCCCACAACTGTTAGACAAGTTCCTTTACATGAAGAAAATGATATCAGTGCAAGGACAACTCATTGATTGCTCCACACAAATCTCCTTCTTCAGATTCCACAATTTTGACAACCTGGTGGGCAGTTTTGGTATGCTGTTACTCTAATAGGCAGTTTATGCTCTACTAGGCATCAGAGAAAGTTTTATTTAAATCTATGTAGGGAGTGATGTTGATTTCAGGAAACTTACAGCTTGTTTCAGAAAATCATCCTGAATCAATCAATGTTTTGTGCCCTCATTGAATCTAAAGTCACATCAACGAATCATATGAGAGGCATTCAACAGGCAATGCAACACTTTTTTTTTTCTCCAAGCAGGTCGGTTTCACTCAGGATCCCAATACACCATACTATTCTCCACTCTTTTAGCTACAAAATCTTATTTTTCAACATAATCTCCATTCAATGTGATGGCTTTCCCCACCTTACTGGAAGAGCATGTATGCCCACATGGTACCTCTGCGCTGGTTATCAACATACTGATTCCTATGGAGTGCATCCTTCATTGGGCCAAACGTACATAAATCAGTAGGTCTGAGATTCAGGCTGTGGAGTAGTTTTGTGAACTCCTGTCGGCAATGAAGATTTATGTGAGGCCTTGCATTTTCATGGAGAAGGAGAAATTTGTTTGCATTTTTGTGGTAATGAACACACAGAAGTTCTTTCTTCAGTTTCCTAAGGATAGCATAATACACGTCAAAGTTATACAAGGTGTACAGCTTTGCTTCCACCGTTTGCCATTAGGTGGCAACAATGGTAAGTAGCGGTCAAAAGAAACAGATCGCAAACATCAGGCAGTTAGCTTGGACCTTGGTCAACATAACCTCATTCAAACATAAGTCAATTTGTGTCTGCATCATAAAGTTGTTCTTGATTTAAAATGTCAGTTCGTGAGCCTAATTCTCATCATTTGTGGGAGGTGTTACCGTTTTTTTTTTTTTTTTTTTTCAATTTGAGGAAAACAGCAGCAATGTCTTATCAAATGCTCTCAACTATGTATGGTAATGACGCTATTAGTGAAGGAACATGTTGGGGGTGGCTTCAATGCTTCAAGAACAGTGATTTTAACGTTATAGACCCACAGAGTGGTGGAAGTGAGAACGTTTTCAAAGACGCAGAATTGGAGACATTGGTGAGTGAAGACTCACATCAAACTCAAGAAGAATTGGTATGATTAGTGGGAGTGACACAGTAAGCCATTGCAAAATGTCTCAAGGCTATGGGCATGATTCAGAAAGAAGGAACTTGGGTCCCGTGTGAGCTGAAACCAAGAGATGTTGAATGGCATTTGTGTGTTTGTGAACAGTTGCTTCAGAGGCAAAAATGGAAGGGATTTCTGCATCGAACTGTGACCACAGACAAAAAATGGGCTCATTAGGATAACCCTAAATGAAAAACATCTTGGGGATATCCCAGACATGCTTCCACGTCAACAGCCAAACCAAATATTCACGGCTCCAAGATCATGCTCTGCATTTGATGGGACCAGCTCAGCGTCGTGTACTATGAGGTGTTAAAATCAAGTGAAACAATCACAAGTGCTTGTTATCTTATGCAATTAATGTGATTGAGCAGAGCATTGAAAGACAAACGGCCACAGTACAGTGAGAGGCATGATAAAGTGATTTTGCAGCATGACAACACTCGACCCCACATTGCAAAACAGGTCAAAACATACTTGGAAACGTTACAATGGGAAGTCCTACACCACCCTCCATATTCTCGAGCCATTGCTCCCTCTGACTATCACCTGTTTAGATCAATGGCGCATGGGCTGGCTGACCAAATCTTCCAATCTCATGAAGAAGTCACAAATTGGATCAATTCGTTGATCGCCTAAAAAGATGAACAATTTTTTCGACGCAGGAATCATACACTGCCCAAAAGATGAGAGAAAGTAGTGGTCAGTGATGGAAAATACTTTGAATGATACATGTGTAACCAATTTGTTTCACTATAGCCTCATATGTTGGGGAAAAAATGGGGGAAGCAAAGTTGTACACCTTGTAGTTGCACCATGACAGAGGACATCAAACAGTATAAGCCCTTCAGAGTCCCAGAAGACCATTGTCATGACTTTACTTGCTGATTGTGCGGCTTTGAACTTTTTCTTTCCAGTAGAGGTGGTGTGGCACCACTTCATGAATTGCTGTTTTGTTTCCTGTTCGAGGAGGTGAACCCATGTATTGTAACCTGTGACAGTGTTCGACAAAAATTGTCACAATCAGCCTCATAACACACAAGCAATTCTGCAGAGAGAACTGTGACAGTGTTCAACAAAAATTGTCACAATCAGCCTCATAACACACAAGCAATTCTGCAGAGATGGTCCTTCATTGCTGTTTTGGTCTTCTGTTAGACAGCGAGTAACCAGCTGGCAAACACTTTTGGTGGCCCAACTGGTGGAGGAATATGCCAGCACTACCAGTGGAGATATCCAGTTGTGCAGCAAGGTGTTTGAATGTAATCCATTGATCGCTTCGAATGAGAGTATCCACAGGTTCCAATATTGCAGGGGTAACAGCTACATGTGGCCGACTGAACAGTTTGCATGACCTTGTTGCTACGTGACAGGTGCCATGTCCAACGATTTGCCATGCTTTGGTTCATTGCCTCATCTCTGCAGACATTCTGCAAGCACCTATGAATATCTGTGATGCTCTAGTTTTCTGCCTGGAATGCACATCTGTTACAGATGCCATTTTGAAGGCTACATATAGTGCTGCCACCTGTCAGAACTTCATAAAATAATAGGGGCTGAAGCAAGGATATTCTATAGTGTTCTACTATAAATGACACATTTTTTCAACCAAAACTGATTGAGAAAAATGAAGTGTTGCATTACTTATTTAATGCTCCTCAACAAACCAAAAGAATCCCTACCTGAGACAGACACTTTCCACTCTTGGGAAAAATACCTCTCTACTTTCTACTCACTTTCAGCATGAGGTCCTTGGGTAAAAAGTTTTTGGTTAACTTAAGAGTGTCAGATGTGGATAAATTCGTAAAGCTTTTGATGATTATATTATATGAGATAGAAGTAAGTTTACAGGATTCTTATATACAACACAATGGTTTTATCTTTCTTGAATATGTCTACCTTAAACCACGTGAACTCATAGAATACCCATTTGTTGAACTGTCTCATTGACTTCCTGGGTTAATCGTTAGAGGGCTTTGCTTTCATGCTGCTCCATGTGGCAGTTTCAGCTCACAGGTCCAAGATCCTCTCCTAGCTAACTTAGATTTTCTTAAGAATTATGTTTATCAGACAAACATATTTTATACTATTTGACAGTATTATGGAAAGGATAGTTGCTACACACCACGTAGCAGAGATGCTGAGTCACAGATAGGCACAACAAAAAGACTACCAAACAGGCCTTTATCAGAATAGACAACACACACACATACATGACCACAGTCTGTAGCTGCCAAGAGCACAATGCGAGCAGCAGCAGATGATGGGAGAAGCAAACTGGTTGGTGGGGATAACGAGAGGCTGGGGCAGGGAGGGGGAGGGATAGCAAGAGTAGGGGCAGGGGACTGTGAACTGCTGCTTGTGGGAGCATACTGGGACAAGATGGGGAGAAGGCAGGGCAGCTAGGTACATTCGAGAGGTTAGATGGGCATGGGTGGAGGGGGGTTGTAGCAGAAAAGGAGATAATAAAGGACTGGGTAGTGCTGGAATGGGAACGGGGAAGGGGATATTTGGGTGAAGAACGACGACTAATGAAGATTGAGGTTGGCAGGGCTGTGGAAACCGAAGATATATTGTAGGGAGATTTCTCATCTGTGCAATTCAGAAGAGCTGGTGTTGGCAGGAAGGATTCAGATGGCACAGGTTGTGAAGCAGTCATTGAAATAAATAACATCATGTTGGGCAGCTTGGTTAGCAACTGAATGGTCCAACTGTTTCTTGGCCAATGTCAATGGCCATTCATGTGGACAGACAGCTTGTTGGTTGTCATGCCCATGTAGAATGGAGCACAGTGGTTGCAGTTTAGCCTGTAATTCACAGACTGTTTTCACAAGTAGCCCTGCCTTTGAGGGGATAGGTGATGCTGGACTGGAGTAGGTGGTGGTAGGAAGATGTATGGGACAGGTCTTGCATCTAGGTCTACTGCAGAGATATGAGTCATGAGGCAAGGTTCTGTGAAGGAAGCTGCAGGATCTGAGACAGGGGGGTGAAGCTGAAAATTATAAAATTCTACAAAAGAAGTACAGAAAAATAATACGAGAGACAAAATCAAGAGCAATTCATGCTACCATAATGAACTCAAGAAATAAGACAAAGGCAACTTGGAATGCAATTAATAGTGAAAGGTAGGAAAAAGCTGGATAAAACAAAGAAACATATCACATCAATGAAAATAAACAACAGTGTGGTTACAGATGGGAGAGAAATAGCTAATATACTTAATGATCACTGTATAAATGTGGTAGAGAACTTGAAACTGGAAAAAATAGTCCACAAAAGAAGGTTACTAAGTTAACACAAAATTCAAGCAGAACCATGTTCTTGAAACCAGTCACAGAAGATGAACTGAGGAAAACTATACAGAAACTGAAGTCCAAGAACTCAGCTGGTGATGATGAAATGTCAAATCATGTAATAAAGCAAGTAAGTGAGCAAATAATCTCACCATTGCTGGACATAGCAGATATATCTCTCAGAGATGGAATTTTTCCAGAAAAACTGAAGGTGCACAAGAAAGGGGATAAGGATGACCCCAACAACTACAGACCAGTTTCACTGATATCAGGTTTCTCAAAAATCCTGGAAATGATTATGTACAATACAATAGTTTATTATCAGGACAAATACAACATTCTCATATCATCACAGCATGGTTTCAGAAAGACTAGATCTATGGAATCAGCAATTGCCAGTCTGACTTAATACATTATACAGTCCTTAGCTGAAAAACAAGTTGTATCTGCAAGGTTCCTGGATGACACTATTGACCATGAAATACTAATAAGAAAATTGGAAAACAATGGTATTCGAGGGCAAGCAGGGAAGTGGATAGAATCGTACCTATGCTACAGGAAGTAATATGTATCAACAGGGGATGCATATCAGTCAGCAAACAAATTCATCAAATATGGGGTGCCGCAGGGATCAGCAATCTGTCCATTGCTGTTCGATCTGTTTGTTAATGACATAGGTGTTGAAGAGAAGGAGAAGAAAATATTGTATGCTGGTGACATGACAACACTGAACAATGAACAAACTGTGACACAGCTTGAGAGAGGAGCATACATATCTGCAAACACCACAGCTCAGTGACTCCTGGAAAATGGACCTGTTATAAACCTAAAAAAGACTATGTATGCAGCTTTCAGAAATATAGAGAAGACTATGCACATGGGATTAGAGGTGGATGAAACAAGACTAGAAGTAGTATAATCCACTAGATTCTTAGGTATTTCCATGGATAACAAGCTGAAATGGAAACAACGTATTAATTCTGTCTGTAAGAAACTCACCTCTGTCATATTTATAATGTGGCAGCTAGCTCAGTATGCAGACAAACAGCTTCTGTGCACAGTATACCATGGACTCTTTGAACCATACCTGCAGTGCAGAGTGGTAGTGTGGGGAATCTCAAACATTCAAGAAATAAAAAGGGTGTCCACATCACAAAGAAAAAGCAGTTAGAAACATATTAAGAAGAAAGACTTCTGTGATATGCAAAAATTGCTTCAAAAGACCAGGCATCTTAATTTTTTCCTCCTTGTACATTTATATAAAACTATACTATATGTCACAAAAGATAGTGCAGAATGGACTACAAATGCTAATGTACACACCCACAACAGATGGAGGAAGAATGACATACAAAGCATACCTCACTGACTGACAATGCTTCGAAAGGGACCCCAGTACTCAGGTATCAAATTACTAAGAAGACTGCGTAAAACACTGTGTGACAATGTATACGACAATAAGTTTCCAAAGAACCTAAAAGACTATCTGGTGGAAGTGAAAAGGAATGTTACAGTGTTTATTTATTTATTTAATTAATTATTTTGATCCAACATCAACTGATTACAAAAAAGAGTTTTTTTTTTTTTTTTGTTCCAATCTTCTGGATAAGTCAGAGCCTTACTTACTAGAGTTACATATTATTGCCTGGCAATATTATCTACACAACTTTTCTGAATTTAGTTGAGAGAACAACGTTACATATATGGAATATACATAAAAACAATTTGCTATTGCAATACATAGATTAAGGAATTTACAGTTTGTGGCTCCCTGCCGCCATTGGATAAGCAGCTGCCAGCAGCAAGTCATATACTCTTAGCTCACTTATTTGTTACATAGTTTAATTCTTAATTTCTTTGCCTGTTTTTGGGTACTTTCATTGTTTAATTCATAAATTTTGGGTGTATTATAGTATTTGAGAGTTGTAGCACCGCACTTTAGTATCTGAATAGTGTAAATTCGCGTAGTCGTCTGTCTTCTGTTTTTGTTTTGAATGGCCAGTGTTGGTTGGTCACAGCTAGTGTGCTCCCTGGCACTGTTGGATAAGCAGCTGCCAGCAGCAAGTCGTATACTCTTAGCTCACTCGTTTGTTACATAGTTTAATTCTTAATTTCTTTGTGTATTTTTGGGTACTTGCATTGTTTAATTCATAAATTTCGGGCGTATTATAATATTTGAGAGTTATAGCATCGCGTTTTAGTACCTGAAAAATCACGTAGTCTCCTTCTGCCGCCGAGCAGTGTGTCAGCAGTGCGCAAGTAGCAGCATTACTGCATTTACTAGACAATCTTGTATTTTAATAACTGTTTAAATTTTGTGTCGAATTGTTTGTGCTCTCTGTAGATTAGTTCAGACGTTCTTTGCACAACAGTATTTGGCATGGATAGGGAATGTGACTGCTGTGTTCGGATGCAGGCTGAGTTGGCATCCCTTCACTGCCAGCTTCAGGCAGTGTTGGCTTCAGTCACGCAGCTTGAGGCTGTTGCCAATGGGCATCACTGTTGGGGTGCAGATGGGGGTTTGTCGGGGACGGCCAGCTCGTCCCACGCATCCCCCGATCAGACTACGGCTGTGGCTGTCTGGGATACTGCCCACATTGAGGCTGACCCCTCACCCATGGTAGAGTGGGAGGTCGTCTCAAGGTGTGGCAGGGGGTGAAAGAAATTCCGGAGAGCTGAACGGAAGGCCTCTCCAGTTTGTCTGACGAACCGGTTTCAGGCCTTGTCTCCGGCTGATACTGATCTTTGGCCGGACATGGCTGCTTGTCCGGTTCCAGAGGTTGCCCCTCAGTCTGCAAGATCTGGGCAGTCGCATGGGTGGGATTAATTGTAGTTGGGAGCTCCAACATCAGGCGCGTAATTGGGCCGCTTAGGGATATGGCAGCAAGAGAGGGGAAGAAAATGAACGTGCACTCCGTGTGCATACTGGGGGGAGTCATTCCAGATGTGGAAAGGATGCCATTCAGAGTACAGGCTGCACCCATCTGCAAGTGGTCGCTCATGTCGGCACAAATGATGTGTGTTGCTATGGATCGGAGAAAATCCTCTCTGGCTTCCGGCAGCTATCTGATTTGGTGAAGACTGCCAGTCTCACTAGCGGGATGAAAGCAGAGCTTACCATCTGCAGTATCATCGACAGGACTGACTGCGGACCTTTGGTACAGAGCTGAGTGGAGGGTGTGAATCAGAGGCTGAGATGGCTCTGCGACCATGTGGGCTGCAGATTCCTTGACTTGCGCCATAGGGTGGTGGGGTTTCGGGTTCAGCTGGATAGGTCAGGAGTCCCCTACACACAGCAGGCGGCTACACGGGTAGCAGGGGTTGTGTCGTGTGGACTGGGTGGTTTTTTTAGGTTAGATGGCCTCAAGCAAGGACAGAAAGGGCAACAGCCTCAAAGGATGCGGGGCAAAGTCAGGACATGCGGGGACCAAGCAGCAATCAGTATTGTAATTGTAAACTGTTGAAGCTGCATTGGTAAAGTACCGGAACTTCAAGCGCTGATAGAAAGCACCGAAGCTGAAATCGTTACAGGTACAGAAAGCTGGTTGAAGCCAGAGATAAATACTGCCGAAATTTTTACAAAGGCACAGACAGTGTTTGGAAAGGATAGATTACATGCAACCAGTGGTGGCATGTTTGTCACTGTTAGTAGTAGTTTATCCTGTAGTGAAGTAGAAGTGGATAGTTCCTGTGAATTATTATGAGTGGAGGCTACACTCAACAACCGAGCTAGGTTAATAATTGGCTCCTTTTACTGACCCCCCGACTCAGCAGCATTAGTGCCAGAACAACTGAGGGAAAGTCTGGAATACATTTCACATAAATTTTCTCAGCATGTTATAGTCTTAGGTCGAGATTTCAATTTACCAGATACAGACTGGTACACTCAGATGTTTAGGACGGGTGGTAGGGACAGAGCATTGAGTGACATTGTACTGAGTGCACTATCCGAAAATTACCTCAAGCAATTAAACAGAGAACCGACTCATGGAGATAACATCTTGGACCTACTGATAACAAACAGACATGAACTTTTCGACTCTGTAAGTGCAGAACAGGGAAACAGTGATCATAAGGCCATTGCAGCATCCCTGAATATGGAAGTAAATAGGAATATAAAAAAGGGAGGAAGGTTTATCTGTTTAGCAAGAGTAATAGAAGGCAGATTTCAGACTACCTAACAAATCAAAACAAAAATTTCTGTTCTGACACTGACATTGTTGAGTGTTTATGGAAAAAGTTCAAGGCAATTGTAAAATGCGTTTTAGACAGGTATGTGCTGAGTAAAACTGTGAGGGACAGGAAAAACCTACTGTGGTTCAACAACAAAGTTAGGAAACTACTGCAAAAGCAAAGAGAGCTTCACTGCAAGTTTAAACGCAGCCAAAACCTCTCAGACAAACAGAAGCTAAACGATGTCAAAGTTAGTGTAAGGAGGGCTATGCGTGAAGCGTTCAGTGAATTCGAAAGTAAAATTCTATGTACCGACTTGACAGAAAATCCTAGGAAATTCTGGTCTTACGTTAAATCAGTAAGTGGCTCAAAACGGCATATCCAGACACTCTGGGATGATGATGGCATTGAAACAGAGGATGACACGTGTAAAGCTTAAATACTAAACACCTTTTTCCAAAGCTGTTTCACAGAGGAAGATCGCACTGCAGGTCCTTCTCTAAAGCCTCGCACAAACGAAAAAATGGCTGACATCAAAATAAGTGTCCAAGGAATAGAAAAGCAACTGAAATCACTCAACAGAGGAAAGTCCACTGGACCTGACGGGATACCAATTCGATTCTACACAGAGTACGCGAAAGAACTTGCCCCCCTTCTAAGAACCGTGTACCGCAAGTCTCTAGAGGAATGAAAGGTTCCAAATGATTGAAAAAGAGCACAGGTAGTCCCAGTCTTCAAGAAGGGTCGTCGAGCAGATGCACAAAACTATAGACATATATCCCTGACATCAATCTGTTGTAGAATTTTAGAACATGTTTTTTGCTCACGTATCATATCATTTCTGGAAACCCAGAATCTACTATGTAGGAATCAATATGGATTCCGGAAACAGCAATCGTGTGAGACCCAACTCGCTTTATTTGTTCATGAGACACAGAAAATATTAGATACAGGCTCCCAGCTACATGCCATTTTCCTTGACTTCTGGAAGGCGTTCGATACAGTTCCGCACTGTCGCCTGATAAACAAAGTAAGAGCCTACGGAATATCAGATCAGCTGTGTGGCTGGATTGAAGAGTTTTTAGCAAACAGAACACAGCATGTTGTTATCAATGGAGAGACATCTACAGACGTTAAAGTAACCTCTGGCGTGCCACAGGGGAGTGTTATGGGACCATTGCTTTTCACAATATATATAAATGACCTAGTAGATAGTGTCAGAGAAGTTCCATGCGGATGACGCTGTAGTATACAGAGAAGTTGCAGCATTAGAAAATTGCAGCAAAATGCAGGAAGATCTGCAGCGGATAGGCACTTGGTGCCAGGGAGTGGCAACTGACCCTTAACATAGACAAATGTAATGTATTGCAAATACATGGAAAGAAGGATCCTTTATTGTATGATTATATGATAGCGGAACAAGCACTGGTAGCAGATACTTCTGTAAAATATCTGGGAATATGTGTGTGGAATGATTTGAAGAGGAATGATCATATAAAATTAATTGTTGGTAAGGCAGGTGCCAGGTTGAGATTCATTGGGAGAGTCCTTAGAAAATGTAGTCCATCAACAAAGGAGGTGGCTTACAAAACACTCGTTCGACCTATATTTGAGTATCACTAATCAGTGTGGGATCCGTACCAGATTGGGTTGACGGAGGAGATAGAGAAGATCCAAAGAAGAGCAGTGTGTTTTGTCACAGCGTTATTTGGTAGGCGGGATAACGTTACGGAGATGTTTAGCAAACTCAAGTGGCAGACTCTGCAAGTGAAGCGCTCTGCATCGCAGTGTAGCTTGCTGTCTAGGTTTCGAGAGGGTGCGTTTCTGGATGAGGTGTCGAATATATTGCTTCCCCTACTTATACCTCCCGAGGAGGTCATGAATGTAAAATTAGAGAGATTCGAGCGCGCACCGAGGCTTTCCAGCAGTCATTCTTCCTGCGAACCATACGCGACTGGAACAGGAAAGGGAGGTAATGACAGTGGCATGTAAAGTGCCCTCCGCCACCCACCGTTACGTGGCTTGCGGAGTATAAATGTAGATGTAGATGTAGATGTCTTCAGATCTGACATTCAAATATTTACAGTTTGTGACACAGTCTAAAATTTGAGATTCGTATAATTTTAGGTAGTTGGTCTTCCATCAGATGAGTGTACTAAATCTAAAAAGTCATCTATTGAATACGCAGGATTGTTTAGGAGCCATAATTTTAATTTCTTTTTTAGTTCTGTAATGGGCAATTTGGAGATATTAGGATGGAAGCAATTCAGTAGTTTCATAGCTGCACAGTGAGGGCTTTTCTCATAAAGTGTAGTTCTATGGGAGATGTTGTGGGTCTCTGTCTCTAGTGTTGTGATCATGTATTTCTTTTTAAGCGTTTTGTTACCTCTTACTGCCGTAATGAATATCTTAGGTACATACCGGTTATGAAAAGTTAGTATTTTAAATTCTTTGAACAATTTCTGCAGAACTTCCTGGCACATTCCTTTCTCATAATTCTAAGTACCTTCTTTTGTAGGATAAGTACACTTTTCATATTACCTTTACTGCTGGATCCCCATATCTGTCTCCCATAGCTTAGATGGAATTCAAATAGTGCAAAATATATTTGCCTCAGAGTGGTAATGTTATAAAAAGGTGTTAGTTTTCTTAGGGTGTATATGGTAGTAGATGGCTTTTTTGCAAAAATCATTTACATGATCAGACCAGTTTAGCTTTGCATCAAGTGTCAGGCCAAGAAATTTGGTCGAGTATTCTTTTTTTAATGTATTCATCATCCATTAAAATTTGGTTTTCATGAGTTTTTTCCCTCCCAAGATCAAATTCAATACAGACGGATTAATTTGTATTTAATTTTAGCTTGTTTTCATTAAAATACTGCAGAACTATGCCTGCTGCAGTATTGGATTCCACTTTGAGCTGCGAACAGCTTGGATTGCAGCATATTAACATGGTACCATCTGCATATAAGATAGTTGTAGCGGGGTTTGTTATAGACTGAATATCATTAACATAAATAATTAAAAGAAGTGGTCTTAATATTGACACCTGTGGAAAGCCAAAATTAATGTCAGTGGTGTTTGATTTGTATGCTTCTTCTGTAGTGCTAATAGACACAAACTGCTTCCTATTTGTCAAGTAGGATCTAATCAGATTATGGGCTGTGCCTCGAAAACCACAGTTCCACAGTTTGTCCAGCAATATGGTCATATCAACACAGTCAAACGCTTTTTGTAAGTCTAGAAAGATGGCACATACATGTTCTTTACTGCCTGTTGCTTGAGTGACATCTTCAATTAAGTTGGATGCTGCTGTAATGGTGGATGACCCCCTGACAAACCCATACTGCCCCTTAGAAATCACAGATCATCTTCCATATGAAAGCTGATAGCTGCTGATAAAGGTGATGCAATTTTATGAATACATTTCTTAAGAGTGTCCAGACTAAAACCATCATATTGTACTGCATGAGAATTCTTCAAGCTACTCACTATTTTAATTATTTCTTCTTCACCTGTTCGTGTCAAAAATATACTTCCTGACACTGGTGTTCTGCTAAATTTGTATTTGTGATTTTTTAAACTGATTGTTTATGCTGGAGCCAACAGAAACAAAGTAATTGTTAAATAGATCTGCCACCTTATTCTGATCAGTTTCTATTGTTCATTCATCAGCAAGTGATTTTCAGTTTATGTTTCCCAGATTTACCTATTTCTCTGTTTACTAGTGACCATTATATTTTGGAAATATTATTTGACTTTTGATTGACACTTTCAAAATGTTTCTGTTTTTCAGAGAATTGGGAGATCTGTAAAGTATTTTTGATATGTTTTGAACTCTTTTTTTAAATCTCCCCCCAAGTCATTTAACATAGTATACTCGTACCATCTTAGTTTTCTTCCTGCCTCAGTGACTGAACTTGATATCCTGCATGTGACTGAATTCTCTTTTTTATTAATGGGCAGGCTTGGTTGAGAATGTAGTATATTTCATTTGAGAATTTGCCATAGCTGTACCCAAACACTCAACATCTACCATTGACCATGTAGCTACAGATATAGGTGGGGAAAACTGTGTCATAACTGTCAAAAATCTTGGACTGTCAGATCATTTATGCCAAATCATAAAAGTAAAAGCTTCTGTAGAAAAACCAGTAAACCTCCACATGTTTAAAAGAGTCTACTCAGACGCAGCAATACAAAAATTTTGCTTACAATTAAGACATGAAAGATGGGAAGAAGTATATTCAGAAAATAATGTAAATCAGAAATTCTCCAAATTCATGTCGGAGTTTAAGATAATATTCGAAGAAGCTTTCCCCAAAGCACTAAGTTCTACTGGAACATCCACCAAAAATAAGTGGATTACCACAGGAATTAGAAAATCTGCCCAAACTTTTAAATACCTAAACTCTATAAAAAACAACAACAGTGATCCAGATTTTCTTCATTACTACAGAAACTACAAAAAAATCTATAGGAAGGTGCTCAATGTTGCAAAAAAAAAGGCCAATGATAGACTAATAAATCTAGCTAAAAATAAAAGTAAAGCTACATGGACTATAGTGAAACAAGAGACAGGAACAGCAACACAAAGGCAAATAAACACCCAAATCAGGAACAAAGAAAACCTAACAAGTACCCCAAAAGAACTAGCAAACTTTGTTAATTCTTACTTTAGTAGTATAGCTACAAAGTTACAGGAAAATTTTTCAAAATCTCATAATCCACGAACACGGGAATATACATCAAATTCAATGGTATTGCTACCCACTACTGAGGAAGAAGTATGTAATGTGGTAAGGAAATTAAAGAGCAAAAATTCAGCAGGTTTAGATGAAATTCCAATGTCTGTGCTGAAAAAATGCATAAATAGTATCAAAGCCCCCCTAACCAATATCATAAATGAATCTTTCAAAGCCGGTTGTTTCCCTGATTATCTGAAACATGCAAAAATTTTACCTCTACACAAAAAAGATGATGTAGAAAACATTGAGAACTACAGGCCAATTGCCCTACTGTCATCATTTTCCAAAATAATAGAGTCCATAATGAAGAACAGACTTATGAGCTATCTAAACAAATACAACCTTCTTTCAAATGACCAATTTGGTTTCAGACCAGGCAGAGATACAGAAATGGCAATAGCACATTTCACTAAAGTGGTTCTAGAAGCACTGGATGAAGGCAACTATGTATCTGGCATATTCCTTGACCTGTCAAAGGCCTTTGATACAGTTGACCACCAGAATCTATTACTTAAGTTAGAAGCACTAGGAGTAAGAGGGGTAATCAACAAATGGTTCCATTCATACCTTAAAAATAGAGTACAGTGGGTAGAGATCTCGCATGTCTCCAGTAGATCAAAGTTCATAGAAAAACACCTGTCAGATCCACAGCATATTAATATTGGGGTCCCTCAGGGAAGTGTGCTGGGTCCGGTGTTGTTCTTGATTTATATAAATGACTTTCCACAATATATCCGACATGGAGAGAAGATATTGTTTGCCGATGACAGCAATATTATAATCACCAGTGAGACATCAGCACAAATGTTGGAAAATTGTAATGAATCACTGAAAGATGTCTACAAATGGTCTACAGAGAATAAAGTGACCTTAAATATTAAGAAAACAAATAGCATACGCTTTAGAATAAACAGAAAAAACAGTCCCCTAAAGTTAAAGCTACATAACACCTCTGTAGACGAAGTGCCCACCACAAAATTCCTAGGGTTGCATATTGACAGCCAGCTTAGGTGGAGTGAACATGTTAAAAAACTCACAAAAAAGATATCTACAACGTGTTACGCACTTAGAGTTCTCTCCTCAGTATGCAGCGATGAATGTCTAAGAACTGTATATTTTAGCTATGTACATTCAGTCATAAGCTATGGGATAATTTTCTGGGGAAATAATGAACTCAACTTACAAACAGTTTTTAAAGTGCAGAAGAGAGCAGTGAGAATTATAACTAAAAGCAGTAAGTGGGCTCACTGCAGAGAACTATTCAAAATACTTGGTATTCTAACTGTTCCCTGTTTATTTATGTTCCACACTACAGTATATATAAAGAAAAATATAGTGAATTATAGTACAAACAGCATTTTACACAGCTATAGCACAAGAACAAGCCACTGCCTTCATCTAGATAGGAGAAACAAGCATAAGACCCAAAAAAGTTTCTTGTATCAGGGTGTAAAATTGTATTACAAGCTGCCACAGGAAATCAAAGAAATTAACAGCATGTACTGTTTCAGAAAAACTCTTAAACTGTATTTTCAGGAACACTGTTTTTACACAGTAAGTGAATATTTAAATGTTTGAATGTAATTTAAGTGACATAATGACATTGTATTGTATATTCTGTAAATGTATAACAAGCTGCACAGGACATCAAAGAAATTAACAACATGTACTGTTACAGAAAACCCTTAAACTATATTTTCAGGAACACTGTTTCTAAACAATAAGTGAATATTTAATTGTTTGAATGTAATTTAAGTGATAAATGTCATTGTATTTGTATACTCTGTAAATGCATATAAAAGTGTCAATGTATCTGCAAAAATCACTGTATCCAAACTGACAACATCCATACATTGCAAAATGTCTACGGATGGCTAATCAAATAAATAAATAAATAAATCAGAATACTGTTCCAATCCACATTGCTTAGCATGTTATTCAAATGACTTGTATTTTGCTCTGTATTCATCCTGATGTATCTATAGCAACAGTGTGTATAAACCTTTTTCATGTTCACACCTAGTTCTACTGCATGGTGGTCTGACAAAGCACTTGTAATAAAAGAATATATAAGATTGTAAAGATGAGTACCAGTGATTGTGTTATCTATTGCAGACTGGCATGTTTAGTGTCCCTGGTTGCAGTGTTTTTCAGGTATCTTACATTATATTCAAGCAGAGTATACTTGAATATGTGTGAATATATGTAACTTATGTGCTAATACATTTATGTTAAAATCCCCTATAATTACTAACTTATTTAGGCGTGACATAAAAACATTCACTATCTTGTCACAAAGCTTTGTTAAGAAAACTTCAAAGTTTCCATCTGGCAGTCTATATAAACATATAACATAAATTTCATCATTTGGTATCTTTATAAGTGCTACACATAATTCAATTGTCCTTTCTAATGAGTATTTATTTACATTTACAGAAATAAAATCATTCATTTATATAGAAGATTTCGTGAATGGCAACAATGCATTATAATTGTAATTAAAATACCTCTTTGAAGATGTTACACCATATATATATTAGTTTATTGTCTATTTTTAGTATTATTATATATAGTGTAAAACTGACAAGTCACCTATGTCACAATCTTTGATTGTATAAGGCATGTTATGTGATACTAAAAATTGAATTGAATTGAATTGAATTGAATATTTATATATTTGTCCTCTCAATCAATACTGTACATGACATGCACATGGTGATGCACAAACATGCGTTTGATGTTGGACATTATGATAATTTGCTGGCATGAAGTTATATGCTGAAAGTTTACGCAAACATGAGTTTACATACATATTTTCTGAGAAGTTATGAACACACAAATTTATGAACACAAAAATTACGTACTCAGTTACACATTTGTATTTTAGTACTGTATTCCTCTCACACATATACACAACAGTACCTGGTTGGATATTCTTTCTGCACTTAATTTGCTCAGTAGCAGATGATACAGATGCAAGATTTTTGCACATACTTGCATTAATGTTTTACTCTTTACAAAATTCTTTGCTGCAATTTGCTTCATGTTTCTTTCCACCTATGTGGAACAGAAATTCACTTGCACTGTAGAAACAATGATGAAGTAGGAATGATTTTAATTTTTTTATTAAATACAGTCAGGGACTTACTGTTTTTTACTTCTGATGGCAGGCTGTTGTATATTTTAATGCCTTTGTTTAAGGGAGAGTTTTTAAAGGCAGAGGTGCACATTTATTTAACATGGAGTTTCATTTTCTGCCTAGTACCATAGTCATGGACATTTAAATTTTTATTAAATTTTGTAATATTACTTTTTACAAATTTGCATAGTTCTAGTACATACAGGCTGCCAAGGGGTAGGATGAGCAACTTTTGGAAGAGAGGTCTGCAGCTATCAGTCAGCTTTGCTTTATTCATTATTCTTATAGCTCTCTTTTGGGTGAGGAGAATGTTTGGGCTATGTGTAGACTCTCCCCAGAATATAATACCATACTGCATTACACTGTGTAATTGTGCGTAGTAGGCTGTGTGAACGGTTTCTGGGCTTGTTCAGTATGCGAGGATTCGTAGGGCATAGCACACTTTGTTTAGCTTACTATTAATTTTATTAATGTGTGTTTGGCATTTTAGATTATCCTGGATCCATAGGCCTAGAAATCTTATTTCTGTATTTGGGGATATTTGGGAGCTGTGTAATTTCATATCAGGCATAATTTTATTTGTTCTTAGGTGGAAGTTTATGTAAGTGGTTTTCTCTGTGTTAACTATGAGCTTGTTTTTCTCAAACCAATCACCAAGTTTGTCTGTATTTCCATTTATGGCCTCTTGGAGTTCGTGTTCATTTTTGGTTGTTATGAGGATATTGGTATCATCTGCAAAGAGTGTACTGGTGCCGGCATTGATGTTTGATGGTAGGGTTTTTACGTACACAAGGAAGAGCATTGGTCCAAGTATTGAGCCTTGGGGCACACCTTGTATGATATTGCAATAGCCCGAGTAGTATGTTTCAATATGTCCTTGATTGTTATGTTTTATTGACACTTCTTGTTTCCTATTTGTCAGGTATGAGCTGAACCAGTTTAGTGAGGTTCCTCTGATGCCATATGACTCCAGTTTGTTGAGAAGAATCTTGTGGTCTTTAACATCAAATGCCTTGGACAAATCTAGAAAGATCCCAACTGTTTTTTGTTTTTTGTCTAGAGCATCTAGGGTGGAGTGTAAAACTCAACTCATATATGGCGGTTGTCGTGGATTTGTTTTTTCTGAAACCGCGCTGGGCATCAGATAGTGTCTGGTTCTCATCAAGGAAATTTATTATTCTTTGGTGAACTAATCTCTCCAAAAGTTTACCAAACACAGGTAACAGCGATATGGGTCTTAATTTTCTGCATTGAATTTTTCACCTTTCTTAAAGATTGGGATGACTTTAGCCACTTTCATGCAGTTTGGAAATGTACCTGCCATCAACGATGAGTTGTACACATTTGAGAGTGGGAGAGCTATTTTGTTTATGCAGTTTTTGATGATAAAATCTGGGATGTCATCGATTCCAGATGAGAATTTATTCTTGAGGTAATTTGCACTTAGTACAATTTCTTCAGCAGTAGTTTCCCAGAAGAATATAGATTCTACAGGAGTTGTTGTTTTGTTTTGTCTGTTGGGTGTGGGTTTGTTGATGTTTTGTAACAGATTTTTAACAATATTTTCATAGTAATTGTTGAAAATATTTGCAATTTCTTGTGGATTAGTAGCTCTGGTGTTGTTGTGGATCAGAATAGTGTTTTCATGTTTACGTGGTTGTTGGTTTGATGTGGTGTGTTTGAGTTTAAGAGGAAAGGCAGTATTGAAGTGATACAGAAATGTGTTTAGGAATGATTCCACTTTGTTATCTTTATTGTCTGCTTCATATACTTTGTTCCATGTTTCTGCTGCTAAGGAATCATTGAAGATTTTCATGTTTTCATTGCTGTAATTTCTTACTTTAATTGTGTATTTGTTGTTGCAGGCTAAGGGGAGAACATTTGTAAGGTATAGGACTTGGCTGCAGTGATCACTATAGCCTGTGTCCAGAGGTTCAACTTCCTGGTAGGGACAGTTTACAAATATCTGGTCAAGTGTGGTTTTGGTGTTGCTTTTGCACCTTGTGGGGAATGTTACTGTGAGATTCAGACTGAATGAGTGAGAGAGATTCAGTAGGGATTCTTTCACATGCCCTGTAGACTGGAAATCAACATTGAAATCGCCACATAAAATTAAGCCCTTTATGCTTTTTACATACATTGACACACCCCTACCTCTGATGGAAGATCTGCAAAATGTATTAGCTAGTACCATGTTTGGAGGTTTAAAAAGTTCTAATTTGGCATCAGATAACCAGTGTTCACTATTAGCAAGCACACCAGGCATAGTTTCATTTACAAACATGCCTAATTGCTCATATTTTTTGCTCAGCCCCTGTACGTTCTGGTGAATTATTTTAAAGCTGTAAATACCTTGTTGTGGATTTCTCTGATTTTCCAACTTAAATAAGGTCATATCTCTGTTTCTCTTGTGGGCTTCCACCTCTTTCTGGTTTCCACTAAAAATCATTTAGATGGGGTGGAGGCACTGGCTTCTGTCTGCTGTCTGAAGTTTCTTTAGTTGACATTGCTGGTTCTGCTAATATTGGAGTTGAATCTGCTGCTGTTGTGGATGTTTCTGCTGTTGCTAATGATGGTTCTGTTGCTCTTGCTGTTGATTTTGCTGCTGGTACTAGAGCTGGCTCTGCAGCTGATGGAGCTGTTACTGCATTTTTTATTGTTATTGTAACTGTTCTTGATGTTTCTACTACTTTTTGTGGAGATACTGCTGCAGGAGTTGGTCCTGCTACCAATGATTCTGCTGCTGCTGCTGGTACCAGAGGTGGCTCTGCTGTTGATGTAGCTGCTGCTGCTTTTGTTGTTGTTGTTGTTGTTGTAGCTGTGATTGTTTCTGATGCTTTTAGTATATTTGGTGGAAACACTTCTGCCGGCACTTGCTGTAAAACTAATGGAGGTGGGGTGCTCATCACAGTTTGCTTTTCTTCACACAGGATTTCTGGCTGTGCTCCTTTTGTATCTTTAAAGGAATGAGTATTTTCTGAGTGTTTATACTTGGAAGAATGGGCTGTTGGAGCTGTTGAGTGTTGATGAGTACTGCTCACATTAAATTTGTAAATATTGTTAATTATAATCAGTGATGTCAGAATAGTTAGGAAGTATGTGATAATGAAGGTTTCTATATTTTTGACATGCCCTATATTATATGTACGTTTACTGTACACCATGTAATCTTACAGGATTAAATAAAATTCAATTAAATCCATTACACTGATTCTGCCTGTCAGTCACTTATCAGTGATGGGAACACTACTGACTATTTCCAATAACCATTAATTGAAATTGAGTCAGGTGGCTGTGTCAGATTGGCAGTGTGGACTACACCACAAAGTCAGATAATGCTATACTTACACTTGTAAAATATTAGCAGTATGACAAGCCCTGATGAAGTGTTCCATTGACTGTGTAAACGCAGAGCTTCATGAGTCGCTCAACAAACTGGGGCAACCACACACAGGTGTGACTGAAGCAGCACCCCTCAAACAGTTGTACCAAGCACAGCATGTCATACATCTCTATGTTTTCAGTAAGAGATTACTTGCACGAACCCCCCTCCCCCCTCCCCCCTATCTCGACCACTCCAGGGTGCTCGCCACTCTTTGGCTTGTTCGTGCTTGGCTATCATGGAGCTCCCAGCCTTTGCAGCATCTTTTCCCTTCCATGCTGCATGTCTATCCTCTTGCTGTTCTTTTTCCCCTCCCTTTGGGAACATGTCTGGGTTGTTTTTGGAAATGTATTCTGCATTTTTGGTAGTCAATATCAGAATACGCTCCCCTGTTTTTAATTCCTTTTTCTTTCTTTGTTCACCTTCTCCTATCAATCCTCTGCTTTGGTGTTTTAGGTTTCTCTTTCTCTTCTTCCTCCCTGTGTGCTCGTGAAGGCCGGCCCATGGTCTGACATGTAACAGGTGACTGGGTAATGTGTAATTCACCACCCCAGGTCAACAGGTAGTGTTCACATTTACCCCATGGTACAGGCCAGGCCCAGGGAAGGGTGAATGCCTGAGCTGCTACCTTCCCAAATTGCCAGTTAGTCCCTCTATCAGGTATGTGGGAGGTGTGACTTGATGTGTGAACAATCACGTAAGGTGGATGCGCCCCTTTTGAAGTGGGCCCCCAGTTGGAAGTAGCGTGCCGTTGGAGATGCTGGCAGTTACGGGATTTTCTCAAAATGAGCCAATCATCTTCACAGTCAATGGCTATGAACCATAAACGAAATGAGGCTAGCAATTCAAAGAGCCTCCCACCTGCACCAGAGTTGCTCGTGGTTTCATGTACTGAAGACAGTCAGTCTTTTGCTATGGTAAATCCGTTTCTTCCTACTCTTATTTACACAATGGCACTTTGCTTTTGGTGACTACTTCTGATTCTCAAGCACAGCAACTGCTTGCAGTTTCACTCCTCCATGGCTATCCTATTCGTATCGAAGCCCATCGAACTCTGACTTCTTCCCGTGGTGTTATTTATGCTAGGCTATTCGATGATCTGACCAAGGCAGAAATCCAAATGTACCTCTCTGATCATTGCGTAATTGCAGTCCATTGGGTGACGAAAAAAGTAGGTGCCTCCTTAGTGCCCACACGCTCTCTCTTTCTCACTTTTGATAGAGTGGTTCTTCTGTCAAAGATCAAAGCAGGTTATGAAGTAATCAAAGTCACACCATATATTCTGAACCCAATGTGCTGCTACCAGTGTCTTCGTTGCACCACATTTGAGAGTCCTGTCAATACCCAGGTAAATGTGTAATCTGTGGTAGGGATGTTCACAAGGGTGATTGTCCGCCTCCTTCTTCCCGCTGCATAAACTGCAATGGCGACCATGCTGCCTCCTCCCACAGTAGTCCTGTGTATCTCAATAAGTGGGCATTCCAGGAGATCTGGGTGAAGGAAAAAGTGCCTTACCTGGTTGCTCGTAGGTTGCTGGCGAGTCGGAAACCATGCATTCGTGGATGCATGGATGCAATACTGTACTTTCTACATCTCGCTCCATGAAGGACATGGCCATGCAGACATGTAACTTCAAATTTAGCACCACAGATGTGAAATTGCCCAGCATCATGGTAGCATCCCTGTCTCTTCCTCCAGTTGTGCAACACACCTCCAAACTTTCACCTCACATGGCAAAGTCACCAGCTACACAACTGGCAGGCTGGAAAGGACAGAAGGAATATTCCCGGAAACACTTCCTATGTCCCTCCAGCCAACCAACAACTTAGTCTTCCTCTGCCAACCAGAAAGGCTCCAAGAAGTCAAACGAAGGCAATGATCTTCTCCTTTGATAACTTGACGATCCTCTTCAATGGTGTTGTCACATGTTACCCTCGCCCAACCAACCTCCATGTTGCTGGTGCACATCACCAACCATATTTCTGCCCTGGACTCCACAGGCTGACAGAAGAATGCTGACACTTCTGCAGATGTCATGGAGCAGGATCCTCCTGCCTCTGTGCACTGTAGTAGTGAGTCTTCGAAGGCTGGCACTCAGCAGCCACTGAGGTGGCATCCCTTCATTTTTCCCTCATCATGACCCTCCTCCATTGGAACGTTCGTGGTCTTCGATCCAACAAAGAGGATTTATAGTTGCTCTTAGAAATGCAGTGTCCACTTGTTCTCTGCCTTCAGAAAACAAAATTGCATCCTCATGACTGCTATGAGCCCTCACATTTCTTCCCTGTGCTTTCTGACCTTCCCCTGAGGATGGCGTTCCATCTCATGGGGGAGTCATGCTGCTCATACAGGATGACATTCGTAGTCAGTCAATCTCCCTGACTACCCATCTTCATGCTGTTGCAGGTCGCCTTTTCCTTCCTCACTTGACATTTTCCCTTTGTACCGCTTACATCCCTCCATCATCTGATGTCATCAGGGCAGCTTACTGGGCAGCTACCTCACCCCTTTCTGCTGCTCCGTGACTTTAATGCACACCATCCCCTTTCGGGTTCTCCCAGAACATGTCCAACAGGTGCTCTCTTGGCTGACCTTCTCAATCAACTTAACCTCTTCTGCCTTCATGCAGGAGCACCCATGTTCCTTTTGACTCCACTCACACCTATTCCCATTTGGACCTATCCTTCTGCACTGCCCAGCTTACCCATCATCTCGAGTGGTCTGTTCTTTGACACATACTCTATTGACCATTTCCCATGTGCTATCTGTTTGCTGACACCTACCCCACCTACGTGTACACCCAAATGGCAGCTTCCTAATGGCAACTAGAAGCTTGACTTCTCCCTGATGACCTTCAACGAAGAACATTTCCCCAGTCGTGATGGCCAGGTGGACTATCTTACAGACATTATCCTTACCACTGCAGAATGTTCCGTTCCTCGCACTTCTTTTTTACCATGCTGTGTCCCGGTTCCTTAGTGGGATGAGGAGTGCCATGATGCAGTTCAGACATGAAGATGTGCTCTCCTTCATTCATTAATTCTTTTAACAGTTCCACTCCCTCTTCTATCATGTGGGTGAGTCTCCAATGGCTCTCTGGGACCAAGATCCATTCCCCAATTTCTGGCCTGACAGTAGCAGACGATGTCATCTTGGATCCTACTGCTAACTCCAACACCTTGTGCCACTATTTTTCAGAGATTTCGAGCTCCTCTCACAATCACCCTACCATCCTCCATTGGAAACTAGTGGAGGAGGCTTGGGTGATACCCTTCTCTTCTCAGAATTGTGAGCTAGATCATGCTCTCACTTCGTCCTGCTCTTCCATCCCAGAGCCAGACAATATTCACATTCAGATGTTGCAGCACCTTTCTCTTGTGAGCAAGCATTTTTTGCTTCATATGTATAACTGTATCTGGGCAGAGGGTACGTTTCCCAGATGCTGGCATGATGCCACTGTCATACCAATACCTAAGCCCAGTAAGGATAAACACCTTCCTTCCAGCTACTGCCCCATTTCTCTCACCAGCTGTGTTTGCAAGATGATGGAATGCATGATTCATGCCCAGCTGGTATGGTGGCTCAAATCTCACAATTTACTAACCATTGCACATTGTGGATTTTGAACATACCGTTCTGCAGTTGACCATCTTGTCACTTTGTCCACCCAAATCATGAATAGTTTTCTGTGGAAATCCCAGACTGTTGCCATGTTTTTCAATTTGGAGAAAGCCTACAACACCTGCTGGAGGTCTGTATCCTCCATACTCTCTACATGTGAGGCCACACGGCTCATTTCTTTCAGGAATTTTTAAAAGAGTTGGTTTTCAAGGTATGTGTGGGCTGTGCCTTGCCAGACACCTTTATCCAGGTAAACAGTGTGCCTCAGGGTTCCGCTCTGAGCAACGTCCTCTTTGTTATTGCCATAAACTCTATAATGGCCTGTCTCCCACCTTGCATCTCTGCTCCCCTTTTGATGAAGATTTTTCCATCTATTGCAGTTCTCCATGGGCCAGTCTCAGTGATGTTTTGATCATCTTTACTCATGGAGTATCAACAGTGGCTTTTGTTTTTCCACTGACAAAACCGTTAACATGAATTTCTGGCGCCACAATTGTTATCTCCCACCATCTTTACATCTTGGGCCTGTTGCTCTACCATTCACGGAAACTACAAAATTCTTGGGGCTCATGTTTGACAGGAAAATCTTTTGGTCCTCCCATGTGCCTTACCTTGCAGTCCACTGTATGTGGTCCCGTATTGTCCTATGTGTCCTCAATGGTACTTCCTGGGGAGCAGATCGAACTACCCTCCTCCATTTGTAACGGTCCCTTGCCCGTTTGAAACTAGACTACAGGTGCTTTGTTTATGCATCTGCACATCTGTCCCTCTTATGCTGTCTCAATATTATCCACCATATTGTCACCCGTTTGACCACTGGCATGTTTTACACTAGCCCATTTGAGAGCCTGTTTGCAGAAGCTGCCGAACTACCATTGTCCTACTGCCACGACTTTCTCCTCAGCAGATATGCATGCCATTTGTCTGCCTTGTATGGTCACCCATCCTATGCCTCCTTCTTCGATGACTCCTTTGATCGGCAGTATGGGGCGCATCCCTCTTCTCTGTTACCTCCTGGAGGTTGCTTTCAGCTCTTGCTCCGGCAGCTTAACTTCACGCTGCCTGCAACTTTCCACATGGGTGTGAACCCTTCACCACCTTGGGTTTGTGCAGTGCCCCGTGTTGACCTTGGCCTTAATTTTCTTTGTAAGGACACTATTCCAGCCTTTCTCTATCACCCTCAGTTTCACTACCTTTGCATGGAACTTCACATAATATCTCTGTGTACACTGATGGCTCTCAGACTGACTGTGGTGTCGAGTCTGCCTGTGTCATTGGTACCGATGTTTTTTGATATCGGCTTCTGGAACACCGCTCAGTATTTACAGCAGAGCTCTTCACCCTGTATCAGGCCATGAAGTACATCCAGGGTCGCAGGCTTTACAATTGTGTCATCTGCTCGGACTCTCTTATTGCCCTTCAAATCCTCTGTGTGCTGTACACTTCCATCCCTTAGTGCAATGGGTACAGGAAAGCTGTCACTTGCTCACTCTTGATGGAACCACTGTGATGTTTATGTGGATTCCTGGTCACATGAGTCTGACAGGAAATTAGGCCACTAACGCTGCTACCAAGACTGCAGTCCTTGTATCTCAGTCCACTATTTCTTACATTCCCTCCGATGACCTGTGTGTTGCCGTGGTGTCACTTTGGCACCACCATGGGCCCTCCCTTTATGGGAACAAGCTCTGGGTTATTAAGCCTCTCCCAGCAGCTTGAACGACCTCCTCTCAGCCCTCTTGCCATGAGGAGATCATTTTAACTAGGTTCCATATTGGGCACTGTTTTTATGGCCATCACCATTTGTTAAGTGGTGTTCCCCCACCACTTTGTGCACATGGTGCTCATCTTTGACGATCTGCCATTTCCTGATGGAATGCCCTACTTTTAAGCACTTACATTCTTGTTTGTGTTTGCCGTCTGAGTTATCAGCCATTTTAGCGGATGGCGTATGGGCTGTCGACCACATTTTACTTTTTATCTGTTGTAGCGGTATGGCGAAGGCCGTTTAATTCTTAGTTCTGGAGGTCCATTTCTCTATGGTGTATTTTATAGAGCTTTCTCCATGTCCCTGTTTTTAGCTGTCTTCTCTTCTGTTGATTGGGATTTACATGTAGTTGTGTTTAAGCCCTTGCCTTGTCTTTGTGTTTCACAGTTTTGACTTGGACACGTATGACCCTAGTTGTTTTTGCATCTTAAAACAAAACAACAACAATAATTTGCACAACCAATTTCCAGTAGCATTCAACGTGAACAATCCCTGTAATTTCCAATATTTCCACTATGCCTTTTAAGTGCAAATGTTTCTGACCGACAGAGGTGCCAGATAACTATAAATGTAGTTGCAGTGGCAGATTGGACAGGAGGAAGTTTAATTATCATAATAATTTGCACTTTTCTATCAAAATGTAACAATGTTTTTCAGTAAGAAAAATGAGCTTCTGATGTCAATGCAAGAGTTGAAAAATCTAAAGGCATTTCTACCCGTGAGCTATGCATAACGTAACATTGGTTGAAGGTCAGAAATTGAACAGATGAATCTAGCCAGGTACACGGAAGTACCACAGTAGTATAGGATAACAGGAGGAAAGTTATATTGGCTACAAAAGAACTGGAGTAAAGTCCCAGGCAATAGAGCTCAGTGAATACCTCATTGACCTGTTTGACTATTGTACTTCAGTAACAGACTTGGAACCATTCAAGATAAAAGTTCTGACATTCTGTAGGCCCTCAACAGAAACTGTTTTAAGCTTCGTTAAGCAATTAGAGGGGGTACTAATAAGACTTAGTAGAAATAACTGGGAACTGATTGTATATGAAGATTGCAATAGATTTGATCTTCTACAGATCTAGAGTTAATGATGTCCAACTTTGGTTTGATCCACATGGTATCTTTACCAAGGATAGAAGGATCTAGTTTAACAGCAACTGACAATTTATTTCTAAATCCATCTGTCTTTAATGAAATAGACGTGAGCCCCATAATAAATTATTTATCTGATGATGATGTCAAATGGCAACAATGACACACCCTCAGTAAGCAGGTTTAACTAAGGAAGAAAAAAATATTCACAGAATTGTAAATGCTGTTTCACTTGCACTGTTCACAGCAAATGTACAGGGTGAAAATTGGGAAGAAGTGTATCAAGGACATGCAGTAGATAAGTGAGTCACAAAAAAGCCAAAGACTATGAGCTCTGCACAAAAAATTCAAAATTCTAAGAAAGAGAAAAGGACAGTTTGGATCATTAGTAAGCATGAAATTAAAACTATTGTATACTAAATTTGATGAATTCTTGCTAACAGTAGCTGAAAACAAGGGCACAAATAATCCTCATCAAAAGCATATCAAATATACTCACTTGGAGGAGTAATGTATACTCCGTCACCAGATATCAGTTTTGCCAACTCATCTATTAGATAGATCACAAAAATCATTAGGTCACTAAAAAACAGTAACTATCCTGGCTATGATGCTATCTCAGCCAAATTATTAAAACCTAGTGCTGACTTGGTAGTGCCACCCTTGAGTTATTTTTGTAAACAGTTGATGAGTCTACTAGAAAAACTAAAATTGCGTGGCATTAAAGGTCTTCCCCTTGCATGGATGGAGCCATATCTTAATATCTCAACAACAGAAAATGGGACAAATGATATAAAAGGAGTAAAATTTAATTCAGAATTGGGTGACATTAAATATGGTGTGTCACAAGGTTTGGTGATTGGCCTGCTCCTGTTCTTGCCCTACTTAAACAATTTACAGCATAAATTGGAGGACTGTTAAAAAACTGTAATGCTGAACTCAGCAATTTACAATCACAATATTAAAGTAGAAATAACTTCAATGTAGTCTTGCAGCCCTTTGTACTCACAGTATTCAGAATGGAGTTCAATATTCTGGTACAAAAGTCAATAACAGGTTGCCAGTGCACAACAGGTAAGCAACTGAAAATCCTAAAATATCTGAATACAAAAGTAAGACCACCTTATTAGCCTCTCTTTTCACATAAAAAAAAAAAAAAGAGATTATTGAAAGGCATTATTGGCCAGGGGACCCCATCTGTGGTTATTCGACCACCTTGTGCATCTCTTTTTATTTGATGCCACTTCAGCGACTTGCGCGTCAATGATGATGATGACAACACAACAGTCAGCCCCCAAGTGGATAAAATCTCCAAGTCAGCTGTAAATTGAAACTGGGCCCCCTGCATGGGACTCAGCCATGCTGACAACTCAGCTAAGAAGGAGACTCCTTTTACTTTCTTGGATTGGATACATGGCCTTAGGACTATTAATTCTACCTCTGATTATGACCCAGCCAGATAGTCCTGAACGTTAAAGCAAGCCTCTGGGATTGGGATGGAGAGGTGTCCCTGCCCTATATTGGATCTACCTGGCAGATTAATGAATGAGGGCCAGTGTGCTGGCCAGTTGGATGTGGTTTTTAGGCAGTTTTCCACATCCCGCTATGTGAATACCAGGCTGGTATCCAAGTTCCACCTCAGTTACATGACTTTGAAACATTTAGAACATTTTGCTCATTTTCACCAATTAAATTAACCATACCGAATCTGTTTGTAACCATGTCAACCCTCTGCTGATGTGGAACAAAGGCACAAGAAAAAGATAGATCCTTATTATGCCAGTATACAGGCTGAGTGACATAAGATGTAACACCCCTTTTCTTTTGTGAATAGTTATAGATAACAAAATAGATTTTCAGCAAATGCTAGTGTGATAAGGGGCACAAACTTTTGTTATGTGATAAAGAGACTTACCTCTTGTATCAGTTGAGATATTGAAGAAAGTATGATTTTTTTTTAATTAGAATGGTATACTTTTTTAACGCCATCTGAAACTGCTTCAGAGGATGAGTACAGTGCTATAATGCTTGTTAATTTTGAGGTTGAAACTCTTATCAAAAGAATATAAGAAATATTATAAAACTGAAAGGCAAGTCCGCTGGAATCAGCTATTGCAATTTAAACATGCTCATATCAGGCTATGTTATTGTATCAAGCCTTTCAACTGTTTACTTGTCTGCTCTGCAGAACTGACAGGGATTGTGTAGTCTATTGGAAGGTCAATTCAGCTTCAACATGCCTTTCATGCGACATGTACACCAATGAGGACAAGTTAGACATGCTACTTTTATACGATGATAATGAAAAAGCACTTTTGAAATGGTACAGTGGTATAGGGATGTCTATCCTGATCATCGCTCTCTGTCACACCAAATGCTTGCATGAATTTTTAGGTCACCAGTGTCGAACAGAGGACAAGGACAAATTATCATCTGCCACTGCATCAAATGCTTGGAGAATGTGATTTTGTGCATATACAAAATTTTGTCAGTTTACCATTTATGAACCACAGGAACATAAATTCACATAACATGCACTATAGTGACTTTATCAGGTACATCACCAATGACTGTGGAGCATATATATAATGTGCAGCATCATAGGAAATTCCATTGTGGGACTTTACTTCATCCCAGGGGTGTTAAATGGAAGTATGTATGCACACTTTCTTATGATCATTCTACCTATTCTTCTAGAAGAGGTGCCACTGGATAAGCGTTAGTGTATGTGGTTCCAGCTCGATGGCTGCTCAGCTCACTCTTCTTGTGTTGCAATGGAAATACTGACTGAAAAGTTTCCTGAACATTTGATAGGACAGAATGCTGCAGCACAATGGCCAGCCAGGTCCCCCAATTTGACTTCTTTTGATTTCTGTCTATGGGTAACATTGAAAGATGCAGTCTGTCATGAAGCCCGACTATTCCAGAAAATATGGGTCATAGAAACACCACAGCATGCAATGGCATATCGTCCAATGTACTTTCACCTGTTCACATATCTCTCAAATGGTGACTGCAAGTATGCCATGCAGTTGATGTTAAAAAGTTTGAGTGTATGCTTAAATAAAGATAAAACTATGTTTCATTAAGAACAGCATTTAATTTGTGGGTGACACATTGTCAGTCATTCTGAACGAAATGTTTATTAAGTGTCTTCCGTCAAACTAAAATTTTGAGTGTGTTAAGTTTATGGAGCAATCAGGCATCTCCAGGCAAAGACAGCTGATATTTAACCCCAGAATGTTAATACAGCAGTTTATTTTTTTTTCCATGAATAGGACTGTTTATCATTTTGAAATATGAATGACTGACATTTCTCTTTCAGCTTTGACAAGTAAGAAGCAACAGGGAAAGTTTAAATGGAAAACTGCCTGATGAAACTGTGGTTGTTTCCACAAAAATCTGGAAATGTACAAACATTTGAAATAGTTCTCCTAAGCCCCATCTGACACAACAGAAGCTTGTGAATACCATATTTCTATACACAAAAATCACAGTTGACCCTATATCAATATTGTACAGGAAATGACATTTTACCTTAATGGCAAAGGCCTATCTTGCTGCATATAATGTTGTATCCCAGCATAAGCGCTCTGCTTAGCAGTGATTACACTGCAATAGGCAACTCTGGCCACATTGGTTTCCTGTTTTAGTACATTTCTCAGATTCTTTTATGAAAGGTTCTAATGTCTATATTAACAAGTGATGCATCATTGTGATCTTCTTTCCACGAGTGACTGAATGCAGTTATGAAAAATATATGGTTCCAATGAAAAAATACTTGTTCCAATATTTCGGTTGATACCAGAGT
Organism: Schistocerca americana; assembly: GCF_021461395.2. NCBI lineage: Eukaryota > Metazoa > Arthropoda > Insecta > Orthoptera > Acrididae > Schistocerca > Schistocerca americana. The sequence goes on from NC_060119.1 coordinate 1,002,579,620, forward strand.
TCAGAACATTACCCATACAAATCATTACACGGTCTTCAGAATACTATCAACTGCGGAAAACCCCATTTCAGTATCTGGATCTGTTCATGAAATAAAAGAGATATTACGTTTTACATGACTTACCTGTGTGGACAGCTAATACTGGCCTGTGTTAAGTTAAAATGCATTGTTTGAAGTATTAGATAATAAAAGCAGCTGAGTAGTGTAGGAGAAGGAGAACTCGCTTTTTTTTTTTCAAACTAGCTCTTTTTCTCCTAACATAAGCCTGTCAAATAATCTGGAAGTAATTACCATAATGATCAGTTTGGTTAGATTAGTACTAGTCATGATTTCTTGTTAGTGAACTTTACAGAAATAGCCAGCAGTGCTTGTGCTTGCTTCTGCCTGTTAATTTGTAACTTCACTCATTACCCATCCCTGAAGGCTCTCATTCATGAAAGAATTCAATGTGTGAATGAATGAACATTACAGAATTGCATGTCCACACTGGAGACCCAAAGAACTGTAACGCACACTGGAGACCCAAAGATTTGTAACGCTGATTCTAAACACTAAAGTGTGAACAAATGGGCCTTCCTTTAAAGTGGGACAGACATTGAGAAGAAAATGAAATTATTCACATATATTCACATTTTACTAAATATAAAACATTGATACTTCATAACATTTTTTACTTCTTTGAAAATATTGTTAACACACATGAACCATAGACCTTGCCATTGGTAGGTGGAGTGGCTTGCACACCTTACGGATACAGATAACTGTCCATAGGTGCAACCACAATGGAGGGGAATCTGTTGAGATGCCAGACAAACATGGTGTTACTGAAGAGGGACAACAGCCTTTTCAGTAGTTGTAGGGGCAACAGTCAGGATGACTGAGTGATCTGGCCTAGTAACATCAACGAAAACAAACTTACTGGGGTGGTACTGCAAATGGCTGAAAGCAAGGGGAAACTACATCTGTAATTTTTCCTGGGGGCATGTAGCTCTACTGTGTCGTTAAAAGATGATGGCATCCTCTTGGTGAAATATTCTGGAGGAAAGATAATCCCACATTCAGATCTCCGGGTGGGGGACTATTTAGGAGAATGTTGTCATTGGGAGAAACAAAACTGGCATTCTGCAGATAGGAGTGTGGACTGTTAGATCCCTTACTTGGGTAGGTATGTTAGAAACTTTAAAAAGGGAAATGGATAGGCTGAAATTAGATATAGTGGGAACTGCTGGATTTCGGTGGCAGCAGGAACAGGACGTCTCTCAGGTGGATGCAGGGTTATATATACAAAATCAAATAAGGGTAATGCAGGAGTACGTTTAATAATGAATAATAAAATAGGAATGCGGGTAAGCTACTATGAACAGCATGTTGTTGTTGTTGTGGTCTTCAGTCCTGAGACTGGTTCGATGCAGCTCTCCATGCTACTCTATCCTGTGCAAGCTTCTTCATCTCCCAGTACCTACTGCAACCTACATCCTTCTGAATCTGCTTAGTGTATTCATCTCTTGGTCTCCCTCTACGATTTTTACCCTCCACGGTGCCCTCCAATGCTAAATTTGTGATCCCTTGATGCCTCAAAACATGTCCTACCAACCGATCCCTTCTTCTAGTCAAGTTGTGCCACAAACTTTTCTCCCCAATCCTATTCAATACCTCCTCATTAGTTACGTGATCTACCCACCTTATCTTCAGCATTCTTCTGTAGCACCACATTTCGAAAGCTTCTTGTCCAAACTAGTTATCATCCATGTTTCACTTCCATACATGGCTACACTCCATACAATACTTTCAGAAACGACTTCCTGACACTTAAATCTATACTCGATGTTAGCAAATTTCTCTTCTTGAGGAACGCTTTCCTTGCCATTGCCAGTCTACGTTTTATATCCTCTCTACTTTGACCATCATCAGTTATTTTACTCCCTAAATAGCAAAACTCCTTTACTACTTTAAGTGTCTCATTTCCTAATCTAATTCCCTCAGCATCACCCGACTTAATTTGACTACATTCCATTATCCTCGTTTCGCTTTTGTTGATGTTCATCTTATATCCTCCTTTCAAGACACTATCCATTCCGTTCAACTGCTCTTGCAAGTCCTGTGCTGTCTCTGACAGAATTACAATGTCATCGGCGAACCTCAAGGTTTTTACTTCTTGTCCATGAATTTTAATACCTACTCCCAATTTTTCTTTTGTTTCCTTTACTGCTTCCTCAATATACAGATTGAATAACATCGGGGAGAGGCTACAACCCTGTCTCACTCCTTTCCCAACCACTGCTTCTCTTTCATGCCCCTCGACTCTTATAACTGCCATCTGGTTTCTGTACAAATTGTAAATAGCCTTTCGCTCCCTGTATTTTACCCCTGCCACCTTCAGAATTTGAAAGAGAGTATTCCAGTTAACATTGTCAAAAGCTTTCTCTAAGTCTACAAATGCTAGAAATGTAGGTTTGCCTTTTCTTAATCTTTCTTCTAAGATAAGTCGTAAGGTCAGTATTGCCTCACGTGTTCCAACATTTCTACGGAATCCAAACTGATCTTCCCCGAGGTCGGCTTCTACCAGTTTTTCCATTCGTCTGTAAAGAATTCATGTTAGTATTTTGCAGCTGTGACTTATTAAACTGATAGTTCGGTAATTTTCACATCTGTCAACACCTGCTTTCTTTGGGATTGGAATTACTATATTCTTCTTGAAGTCTGAGGGCATTTCGCCTGTCTCATACATCGTGCTCACCAGATGGTAGTGTTTTGTCATGACTGGCTCTCCCGAGGCCATCAGTAGTTCTAATGGAATGTTGTCTACTCCCGGGGCCTTGTTTCGACTCAGGTCTTTCAGTGCTCTGTCAAACTCTTCACGCATTATCTTATCTCCCATTTCGTCTTCATCTACATCCTCTTCCATTTCCATAATATTGTCCTCAAGTACATCGCCCTTGTTTAAACCCTCTATATACTCCTTCCACCTTTCTGCCTTCCCTTCTTTGCTTAGAACTGGGTTGCCATCTGAGCTCTTGATATTCATACAAGTGGTTCTCTTCTCTCCAAAGGTCTCTTTAATTTTCCTGTAGGCAGTATCTATCTTACCCCTAGTGAGACAAGCCTCTACATCCTTACATTTGTCCGCTAGTCATCCCTGCTTAGCCATTTTGCACTTCCTGTCGATGTCATTTTTGAGACGTTTGTATTCCTTTTTGCCTGTTTCATTTACTGCATTTTTATATTTTCTCCTTTAATCAATTAAATTCAATATTTCTTCTGTTACCCAAGGATTTCTATTAGCCCTCGTCTCTTTACCTACTTGATCGTCTGCTGCCTTCACTACTTCATCCCTCAGAGCTACCCATTCTTCTTCTACTGTATTTCTTTCCCCCATTTCTGTCAATTGTTCCCTTATGCTCTTCCTGAAACACTCTACAACCTCTGGTTATTTCAGTTTATCCAGCTCCCATCTCCTTAAATTCCCACCTTTTTGCAGTTTCTTCAGTTTCAATCTGCAGTTCAAAACCAATAGATTGTGGTCAGAATCCACATCTGCCCCAGGAAATGTCTTACAATTTAAAACTTGGTTCCTAAATCTCTGTCTTACCATTATATAATCTATCTGATACCTTTTAGTATCTCCAGGATTCTTCCAGGTGTACAACCTTATTTTATGATTCTTGAACCAAGTGTTAGCTATGATTAAGTTATGCTCTGTGCAAAATTCTACAAGGCGGCTTCCTCTTTCATTCCTTCCCCCCAATCCATATTCACCTACTATGTTTCCTTCTCTCCCTTTTCCTACTGACGAATTCCAGTCACCCATGACTATTAAATTTTCGTCTCCCTTCACTACCTGAATAGTTTCTTTTATCTCGTCATACATTTCATCTATTTCTTCATCATCTGCAGAGCTAGTTGGCATATAAACTTGTACTACTGTAGTAGGCATGGGCTTTGTGTCTATCTTGGCCACAATAAAGCGTTCACTATGCTGTTTGTAGTAGCTAACCCGCACTCCTATTTTTTATTCATTATTAAACCTACTCCTGCATTACCTCTATTTGATTTTGTATTTATAACCCTGTAATCACCTGACCAAAAGTCTTGTTCCTCCTGCCACCGAACTTCACTAATTCCCACTATATCTAACTTTAACCTATCCATTTCCCTTTTTAAATTTTCTAACCTACTTGCCCGATTAAGGGATCTGACATTCCACGCTCCGATCCGTATAACGCCAGTTTTCTTTCTCCTGATAACGATGTCCTCCTGAGTAGTCCCCGCCCGGAGATCCGAATGGAGGACTATTTTACCTCCGGAATATTTTACCCAAGAGGACGCCATCATCATTTAATCATACAGTAAAGCTGCATGTCCTCGGGAAAAATTACGGCTGTAGTTTCCCCTTGCTTTCAGCCATTCGCAGTACCAGCACAGCAAGGCCGTTTTGGTTAATGTTACATGGCCAGATCAGTCAATCATCCAGACTGTTGCCCCTGCAACTACTGAAAAGGCTGCTGCCCCTCTTCAGGAACCACATGTTTGTCTGGCCTCTCAACAGATACCCCTCCGTTGTGGTTGCACCTACGGTACGGCCATCTGTATCGCTGAGGCACGCAAGCCTCCCCACCAACGGCAAGGTCCATGGTTCATGGGGGGGGTGAACAGCATAGTGAATTCATTATTATAGCCAAGATAGACAGAAAGCCCACACTCACCACAGGAGTAAAAGTTCATACGTGAAATAGCTCCACAGATGATGAAGGCATGAAGAAATGTATGATGAGATAAAAGAAATTATTCAGATGGTTAAGGGAGACAAAAATTTAATTGTGTTGTGGGACTGGAATGCAATAGTAGGAAAACGAAGAGAAGGAAAAATAGTAGGTGAATATGGACTAGGGGAAAGGAATGAAAGAGGAAGCCACCTGGTAGAATTTTACACAGAGCACTAACACTGGGTTTAGGAATTATGACATAAGATTATATACATGAAAGAGACCTGAGACACCAGAAGATTTCAGATTGATTATATAGGGGTAAGACAGAGATTTCAGAACCAGATGTTAAATTGTAAGTCATTTCCAGGGCAGATGTGGACTCTGAGCACAATTTATTGGTAATGAGCTGTAGACTAAAACTAAAGATATTGAAAAAAAGATGGGAAATTAAGGAGATGGTACCGGAATAATTTGAATGAACCAGAGGTTGTGGAGTTTCAGAGGGAACATTAAGGAACAATTGATCAGAACAGGAGAAAGGAATACAGAAGATGAATGGGTGGCTTTGAGAGATGAAATAGTGAAGGCGACCGAGGATCAAATAGGTAAGAAGGCAAGTCCTAGTAGAAATCCTTTGGTGACAAGAGGAGGTACTGGAATTAACTAATGAAAGGAGGAAATACAAAAATACAGCAAGTGAAGAAGGCAAAATGGAACATAAAAGTCTAAAAAATGAGATTGACAGGAATTGTAAAATGGCTAGAGGTCAAATGTAAGGATTTAGAAGCATATTACACTTCATACAGGAAAATTAGAGAGACCTCTGAAGGAAAGAGGATCACCTGTATGAATATCAAGAGCTCAGATGGAAAACTAGTCCTAAGCAAAGAAGGGAAAGCTGAAATGTGTAAGAGTATATAGAGGGTTTGTACAAGTGAGATGAACTTTTAAGCTGTATTATAGAAATGGAAGAGAACGTAGCTGATGAGATGGGACATATGACACTGTGAGAAGAAATGGACGAAGCACTGAAAGACCTAAATCAAAACAAGGCCCCAGGAGTAGACAACATTCAGTCAGACCTACTGATAGCCTTGAGAGAGCCAGCCATGACAAAACTCTTCCAGCTGGTATGCAAGATATATGAGACAGGCAAATACCCTCAGACTTCAAGAGGAGTATAATAATACAAAATCCTAAAAGAAAGCTGGCAGTGACAGGGTTGAATATTACCGAACTATCAGTTTAATATGTCAAGGTTGCAAAATACTAACATGAATTCTTTATAGAAGAATAGAAAAACTGGTAGAAACCAACCTCAAGAAGATCAGTTTGGATTCCGGAGAAATGTGCGAGGCAGTACTGACACAACAACTTATCTGAGAACATAGAACAAGGAAAGGCAAACCTACATTTATAGTATTCGTAGACTCAGAGAGAGCTTTTTACAATAATGACTGGAATACTCTCTTTGAAATTCTGAAGATAACAGGAGTAAAATATAGGGAGAAAAAGGCTATCTACAACTTGTACAGAAAACAGACAGCAGTTATAAGAGTCGAGGAGAATGAAAAGGAAATGGTGATTGAGAAGGGAGTGAGACAGGCTTGTAGCATATACCTGGTGTTATTCAATCTGTACATCGAGCAAGCAGTGAAGGAAACCAAAGAAAAATTTGGAGAAGGGATTAGAGATCAGGGAGAAGAAATAAATGCTTTGAGGTTTGCCAATGACATCTTAATGCTGTCAGGGACAGCAAAGGACTTGGAAGAGCAGTTGATCAGAATGGACAGTGTCTTGAAAGGTGGATATAAGATGAACGTCAGCATGGACAATGGATTGTAGTCGATTTAAATCAGGTGAAACTGAGGGAACTAGATTAGGAAATAAGACACTTAAAGTAGTACATGGGTTTTACTATTTGGGCAGGAAAATAATGGATAATGGGCAAAGCAGAAAGGATGTAAAATGCAGACTGGCAATGGCAAGAAAAGCATTTCCGAAGAAGAGAAAATTGCTAACATCGAATATAGATTTAAGTGTCAGGAAGTCTTTTCTGAAAGTATTTGTACGGAGTTTATCCATGTATGGAAGTGAAACATGGACGATAAACTGTTTAGACAAGAAGCTTCTGAAATGTGGTGCTACAGAAGTTTATATGGGTCGATCACATAACTAATGAGAAGGTACTGAACAGAATTGAGGAGAAAAGAAATCTGTGGCGCAACCTAACTGGAAGAAGGAATCGGTTGGCAGGACACATTCTGAGACATCAAGGGATCATCAGTTTAATAGTTTAATACTGGCAGAAAGTGTGAGGACAGGGGGGGGGGGGGGGGGGGGGGAGGAAGGAATTGTAGAGGGAGACCAAGAGATGATTACAGTAAGCAGCTTCAGAAGGATGTAAGTTGCAGTAGTTATTCGGAGATGAAGAGACTTTCACAGGACAGAGTAGCATGGAGAGCTGCATCAAATCAGTCTTTGGACAGAAGACCACAACAGCAACAACACACACTTTTTTGCGGGATCCAAAATTTTTGCTATGCCTGGGGGCTCAACGGGCCCAAATTTGGGGCACTGCCTGTAGACATACTTGAGATGGAAATGACTGGCATAAAGCAAAGTGAAAAAAACAAAATTACAGAGCAGTAATTTGTTGATTAAAATTCAAATACAGGCCAATTTGCCTCACTGAATCAGGTTGTAAGGCTGTGAAATGGTACAAATTTTTTATATAATGAACTCTCCACTAGGCAGCAGCTGGGTGGCACACTTTTTTTTTTTGTGAAGCCTGGGATACATGTGAGAGTTTTCTACTTTTACTGTTTGTGGGATCTAGTTGCCACATTAACAATGCTGAGAATTACCTCTTCAGCAACTAAACAATGCCCTTCAAGAATCACTCTATGCATTAGGCTTAGCGTGTAAATCAACCCTTGAAAGGATTTGGCCCTACTCTCAAACAAAGAAAATGATACCGGTATTGTAAACAGTCATGATTGCCATCAGCAAATAATGTTGCCAAGCTCTCAGACTGTTCAAAACTTTCAAATGTATATCAAGGGAGTTCCCTGTTCCGCACTCATAGGTAGCACACCACACCTAGTACACGTCCGCCGCGGTGCTCGGGGGCCACAGCACAGTTGTGGCACCTCAGGAAGGGCTTATAAGAGCGAAACTGGTCGTGATAATAAAAGAAATTTACAACTGAAGCAGATTTTCAACCTCTAGTAACATGTGCAGTTGTGGATGTTCTTCCAACACAATTGTTTGTAAAAATCCACCTGTTACTGAGATCAGTTAAAGATGCAGCAGGTCTCAGAACACCCGGGGTCAACAAGATACCTTGCATGTGTGGCCAGCCTTACTCTGACAAACAGTAAGCACCTTGGAACAATGCAGGAAGAAGCATGAGAGGTTTCATCGTTTAGAAAACAGACACTGGATAAAATTTAACAAAATATTCATCATGGCTCACACAAATGGTTTCTGTAGTTAAAGAAGCCATTGAATTAAAAATGACCAGAAACATTCTAAATAGAGACAGTGGCCTGCAGCTCAGGTGTGGGATTAGTGAGTGCGTGGTTGAAGCGGCTGCGTTGAATGCTGTCAACATATGCTCATATATGGCAATGCCATGGGCATCAGTAACATTACAGCCACCAGCTAGTGTATATAAGGGGCATTCCAGCAGTCATACCACTTGACAATGGCCAAGGAGTGCTTGACCGAAAGCTCATATAATTTTAATTACCTGACGTAGCTGGAAACCCGAGAACATTTTATTCAGTATTCATACTAGCTTTCGAACTCTTGCTCTTTTTCGTGTAAAAGTACACACATTCACACACAACAATAAAGACAGACAAACATGCACTCTTGCTAGAGTCTCTCTGCAGGAGTGTATTTTTGGGTGTCTGTGTGTACTTTACTTTGATTACAAAAAGAGCAAGAGCTTGAAAGGTTGTATAAATAGTTTTCTGTTGTGTGTTTCACATCAGTCCACTACAGGTGAGTGGTTACGTTTCCCTTGTTTTATGTGTTGTTCCACCCAGGAATGTCCATTACTGTTACGTCATATTGAGGTATTCAGTCTATTGTCAGTCTACCACTGACCAAGTATCAGATGTAATGGACATTGCCTTCTTTTAACATTAGAAATCTGTGGATATTATTGGTGTTAATCTTTCATTTTTACTCCTCTAAAGGTGACCATTTTTATCTGCTTTGTCATGTTGTATGTATGCTATCACTAGAGACCTTACAGCCCACCCCACTTTCAAAATTAAAGATCTCCTTCAGTGCTGCTTTGCCTTACGGTGCCACGTAGATTTCTCATGAACAATACTTTATATCATTCAACTGGATGTATAACGGAAATCATGTGGTCATGAGCTCCGCTCTGATTTAATATATTTTATAGAATGTAAAAATGTGTATATAAATTCTCAGAAAATAAAAGTTTCAGACATAAAAAGCTCTGTCACTGAGTTCTGACTAGGATGGAAGGAATGTTAAGAAAATATGGTTGAATAAAAGACTGCAAGTATAACTTTTTAAATTTTATTTCTTAATCATACAAAATAATTTGGCAAAACTTAATATACATATATATATAATATCAGTGATGACTCAGAACAGTCATTTTACTTTCAGAGAAACAACATCTGAAAAGTTTAACTGAGAGGACTTATATTTTCTACATAGGTATTCCATAGAGCCATTGCCTATGTCTGTGGCACTTTCAGAACATGAATTAACTATAAGGAAAAACAGGGTTTATTGCAAAGGGGACAATCACGTCTATATCCAGTTTCCATTTGATGCATGCGAAGGAAAACAGTTTGATCTTCATCTTCACTCAAAAATTAACAGCATTATAGAACTGATTATTGTAGCAATTATATAGTTGATCACACAAAAAGAGTAATGTTATGCCTCAATACAAAGGCAACAGAAAGGAATTATAAAAATATGCTAGTTGCAACTGGCAGACCATCATTTACTGACGAATGAAAAATCAAACTCCATCTAATTGGGATAGCAAATAGAACGTGAGGCAGCAACTGTGATGCTGTCTATTTTACTGGGAAATATATTTGAAAATTTAAATACCCCTGATAATTGAAGAACTGACATTTTATGTTCCCATATAAAGAACAAAGATTTCATTCCCAATAACAGAAAATGGAGTGATTTTAGCTGTACAGTATGCTCGGCATTTTTCCTGTCCTTCAGATTCCTATCAAATTACTGCAAACACATGTCAACTGGGATCAGGATATATGTATTACAAAATTCTCTATAGCATATTTACAGTGTACAATAAGAGCAGAAAGGCAGCCATAAATTAACAGATCAATTTGATTCTAGACACCACAGAATAAAAGTCAAACAGGCAATTTTCAGACCACTTGAGTGAGCCATCAAATTTGTTTTTAAATTAAGCAAGAAGCACATTAACCACAAACACTACAATGGAAAAGATTAGATGTCTGAATTTACTATTATTTTAGTTATGAAATAATCATCTCATATTACAGTAAAAGAATAAGCTTGGTTGATGCACATGGGGGTCCTTTGCTCCATTCAGAATGAACCACACAAGGCTCAGAAACAATTAACAGAAGTAAGTTGAGTGTTAGGGCCAAATCCTGTCTTTATACTCCTCAAATTTCAATATTCTGAAATAAATATTAGTTTAAGGGACACTTTTTACAGACATTCACAAACATTAGTGCACCACCAACTGGAAACTGGAAAAACTTGGTCAATTACATACAATTACAGATAATATGAGCTACTGACATAAAGAAAATGTCTTAACTCCACCCGTCTCTAATGACCTCGTTGTCGACGGGACGTTAAACACTAATCTCCTCCTCCTCCTCCTCTTAACTCCACAATGAGGCCCACCCTCTGTCAAACTGTGTCACTTGCTGAACAAAATGAATGGTTACTCCTCCATACAATTGAGTTTAAATGCTCTTTTCTTCCTATCTCAATGTTTTTGGAACAGAGCTGGCAAATTTTCATATTTAAGATATTATACACTGAAACAGATTTTCTATTCTCCATAAAAACACCATCCACTAAGAAGTAAAGTCATCACAAACAAAAACAATGGCCCTTCAGTCTAATTAAATTTTGTGCTGTAACTATTTTTTTTTTTTACATACACATACAATTACAAAGAAAATAATTACACTTTGTGCTGCTTGTGACTGCTAGTTCTTTTTGCTTTAACACATCACAAACTAAATACAGTTGTATGTTATAAATATGTCAGACAAATAACTATTATCTCAAGGTTTCATATAAAATTTATGAAAGTAAATGTACAACATTCATCACTTTCTTCTTCTGGCCTTGAGTACAAAACACTACATAATGAAAGCCGAAGCTTAAATAATAAAAAAATATTAATATAGTATGACAAACCTTAAAACAACTCCCTCTTTTAAAAAATCACAAACTAGATAAATATCACTACAGAATATATCTTGCAAATTATCTCTGACTAGAATATTAAAAATGCACCAGCAACCATGTCTGGCATTACGACTTTGGTTAAATAGCACTGTTATTACAATAGCCAAGATTTTAGCATAAATTTCAACAAATATGCCAAGATATTAGTGCAAAGAAAACACAAAAACAGTTTTTTATATGAATGACAATATCTGTTCCATAATCTCAATATTAAGTGTGTTCTGAAGTACACAGGTAAAGGTTTGCAGATGAATTATCAATTACAAATGACTTCTTTTTATATGCCCTATGGCACAAAGCGTTTCAAGAGTTTACGTAAATGCTTTCATAAGGCAATGAAAACACAGAATCAGTCACATGACAGGCTTACATTTCCTGGTAATATTCTCAATCTTTGGGTAGCCCTTTTTGAACATTTTCCAGAGTTTTGCTTACACCTCAAGAATTATTTCTGTATTAGTAACAGGCACACTTTTAGTACTCTTATTACTGATTCAAGACAGCTGCCTCAGAATATAATGTTCACGAAGTAAGATCAAATACTTTCTTACTTCATTCTTGCCTAGGTGGATTATAATACTAAAATCAATATTTTTTTCAGTGTCATGTACACTTGGATAAATGCATTGAGTTTTTTTTAAGGCCACAAGTACTCAAAAACGCAAATGCTATTATTAAAGACAGAGTCCACATAAACTACAGCACAAATGGAATTGTCGCCAATTACCCTGCTAATGCACGAAACAGAGCACCTCCAGATTATGTTATAGTTCTGGTTTCTTGTATACAAAAATTACAATGTTGTATGGAAAAAAATAAACTACACACACATTTATGTCCCCAATAGTTATGTTAGGAAAGGTAAGAAACAGTATCAAATATACACCATAACCTACTTCATAGCAGCATTCTCAACCATTTGCAATAGGGAAATGAACAAATTTTCTTACAACAAATAAGCTACAATACACAGTTTCAAATGTATGATATATAATTCAATACATCTCTCACAGAATAACATAATAGTATTCAATAACAACAGAGTGGCTTGGAGACAGCAGACATGAGGAGTAATGTTGACAAGTCTTCAAAAACAGTTTATGTGAATTATATGGTGTAACTTAAAGACTTTAATGATACTGAGACCATTCCTTTCATGAGGTGGACATATTGTAGCTAATGTCAATTTGTGATTATGGATAGCAACAAGAATGGCTCATGAGCATGAAAATCAAGATTTGCAATCTGGCAAGACTCAACGGAGAATGACAATACAAATATCTTTACATGCACTTTGTACTAACAAAATTGTAATGTGTACTATAAAACAGAAATATGAAAAGTATTGACAAACAAGTCTCAGAAAAGACATTCACAGCATGAAAGATTCCTCAATATTAATAAAGTGTATCTAAGCAGAGTGGGCTAAAATCGTGTCTCACAACAAGTTCTCACAAACTGGAGGGATACAGTCGTTAGAGGTTGTCATGGCAGAAACAGTGTAAATTCAAAACCTAGTTGTTATGCACGACAAGATGTTCCAAGAAACTTTAGACTTTTTCACATCAGACATTGTTAGCCGCATTATTTATGAGATAAGGTGCACTGTATCCCTTCTTCATTTTATTTATTTCAGCAGTAACACTCCTACCACCTGAACACAAAACTTAGCTGTTTAAGAACAGCACAGCGATGCACCTTTCAAACGTTATTTATATTTTACATATTAACAGTTTCACAATCCATGGACAGTGAATAATTTACTTGTTACAATAACAATGGAAAAGACAGAGTGCTGCTTACCACATAGATGAGTTGCACACAGGCACAGTGAAAAGAATACTAAATACATTTATGCTTTTGGACGAAGTCCTGCCCCAGAAGTAGAATTCTTAACATTCACTCAACTATTCAGACACATGGTACTGTCTCTGGCCACTAGGGCCCAGCTACAACTGCATCTGATGTAAGTAGCAATCTGCTAGGGGGGTGGTGCAAGTAAGGATGGGTTGTGGGGCAGGGAGGGGGAGGGATAGCAGGGTAGGGATGGGGGGAAGATGCTAGTCACTAATGATTGTTTCAAAGCCTGTGCATCTGGTTCTTCCCATCAACACCAGCTTTTCTAAATTGCGCAGGTGGAAAATATCCTTACAACATATGGTTTGTTCCTGTAACCCCCACGGCTTCAACCTTGGCTAGTCCCTATCCTCCACCTCCCTATCCCCTTTCCTACTCCTGCTACAGTACACACATTCACTTTCTATCCTACCAATGTGCCTACAAAGTCCTTTCCTCTTTTCTACTTTCTTCTCTTTTCTCCTCCCCCACTACAACCCCAGCCAATGCTATATCTCCCCTCCATGTATCTCCACATTCTCACGGGCAGCACTTGTTGTTGTTCTTGTTGTTGCTGCTGCTGCTGCTTGATTGTGTGAGAATTCTGCTTCTGAGGAAGGACTTTGCCCAAAAGATTAAATTTTTCTATTATTCGTGCGCCTGTCTGCAAATCAACATCTCCTCTAAGTGGTAAGCTGCAATCTATCCTTTCCATTATTATTATTCCTACCCTATACTGGACTTTCCATTGTTTACTTCTTACTTAACAAAAAAAAAAAAGTGTGTGTGACATATATATATAAAATTAACATAGCACAAAAAGCTCACAAAAATCAGAGAGCCATGTAAAAGGAAATCCATACAATGGATTTCTTCCATACATGGAAGAAATGTAAGCTGAATTTTCTATTTTGTATTCAAGGAAGTTAAGCATTGTTGAAACTGCAACAAGATTTTGGGAACTTGAAATATACTGAATGACATTTTATTTCATAAAAATCATCATACAGGAAACAAAATGAAAAGAAACTACGTAGGAATTTTATTCAAAAATTTCAATTTGAATGAAAGGGGCCTTCTTTCCAAGACCTGAGACTTTAGTTTTCATTTCTGCATATAACCTGCAAGATCACTTTTACATTTACATTTATATTTATTGTTCAAAAAAAAGTTAACATCAGTGATATCCCAAATTTGTGTTAAAAGAATGAAAAAAGCATAATTTTTTTACTGGAAAAGTTTACCAAAAAACAAGCATCAACATGAAAAGAAAAGTTTTTTTTAACAGCACATATAATGAAGGTAACTGTCCATACATGATCACAAACATTCTTACACTTTCCAAATATTTCATAATACTTTTTGTTCTGATGTTGATCACCCATTAGAGTTTAAATAGTGCTATACACAACTTAATACATGATCACTACTGTTTAAAAAGTAATTGTAAAAACATTACTGAAAAATATTTTTGATGAATTTACGCTACTGCAGCATACACAAGGAGATTCATCTTTATTTATACAAAGGTATGACACTACAAACAGTTACAGATCTTTGTCTTCAATAACTACAATACAATAATAATTCAGCCACAAGGTTTTCTTTACTACTTCAACAATGAAGTCTTCAATAACAAAAGTAAAGAAATTCAAAACATTAGGTACATAAAATTTCTTGGAATACTTTCATTGCCACACTGTTTATGTTCCTAAACTTTAGAAGACCTACTATTATTATGACTCCATGAAAAGAGGTCACATATGTTCCTCTATTCCTTCCATCTTTGATGTTGCGCAAATTTCTTCAATTGTTTGACAATATGATTCAAACTTTAAAAAGTAAGAAACAAAGATATTAAGGCATGACACAGACAATTATCATGAAGACAACACATGAAGAGAGATTCTGCTAATGTTTCTATTGCACTGGCCACAGAGTCACATATTGTGTGACAAAACTCGCAAATGCCAATGTGATATATGATTTACGGTAGAAATTTCCATCACATGAAAAGATTATTTGAAATAATGTGAACTCTAATCAATTTGGGTGCCATACTAGGTACAGTGATCACGGACGGCAAACAGTGGTAAACATCAAGTCCCATTGCGTAAAAATGGAACTGAGAAATTTATTATTGAACATCTCATGCAAAGGGTTTAAAGAGAATACAAACTGTGAGATCTATTGTCACTCTTATCTGCGATTAACAAGCTTAGTAAGAAAAAATACGACTTTCATGATGATAATGTAATCTGTAATGTAAGCCATCCAAAAGAGTGATCCATCATGAAAACAATGGGATCTGGTTCATAAAGAACTTACTGTAATTGGAGAAAAGAACTGCCAGTGGCATATCAAACACACGTTCTTTACAAAATTTCTGTAACTATACAACAGCAGTGATCACCTATCACTTAAATACTGCCTTCAATCATCTAGTTTAAAGTAGTAGTTGAAACATTACACAAGTTATTGTGGAAATTTATTTGTCACAATCTTGATGCTGGTGTGAGGCACAGTAATTCATTTATGTAAATAATGATTTACTACTCCTTGTAACAGCTATACATCACTCTTCTTCACCCATACAAAAAGGAATAGAGCACAAAAAAAAAAGAGAGAAAATTAATGAACATGCAAAGCTTGTAGTTTTGCGTTTCAAACAGTTTTCACTAACCTATAAGTATTACATTCACTTTAAAATTCCTGAGCTACAGAGAAGATCACCCTGTAAAACAGCAAAAATAAAACTTTAGTCTAAGCAGTTCAAGTTTTGCAAATACAAATCACTTGTATAAACCAAAAAGTTGTTTCTGAACACAATGGTTTTTTTGTCCCACTGGTCATATAATTCAGTCATACTCTTCACATATTCTTAAAATGCAGGTGCTGGATGAAGAGGCAGTCTTCCAGTGGCAGACTTCAGTGACTGAAAAACAGAACAATGAAAAAGAATTCAACTTCCAGATCAATTAAAAAGAATTCAACTTCCATTTTACATACACCAAATGCCACTAAATCACCATGTGACTTTTTGAGTCACTGTTCACTAAACTCACTCCACATATTTATATTTTCTATCACATTTTAAGTCTTTAAGGGAAATTATTTGAATCTGACAATTACATACTCTGTTCTAAATGAGTACTGCAGAAAACTGTTTGGTTTTTAACAGTCTGATGAAAACTCAAAGGCTTGTAATTGTAATCATCGCCTAATTGAAATATATGTTTAAGTGAATATTTTACAAGTACAGTTTTTTTGAAATCTTAAACAACAAGACAATATTAACACATAGGCAAAATTATTTTTGAAAGGCAGAACTAATTTTAGAATGTTCGTGAACAATGCAAAATTGCATAAAAGCCTTCATTCAGACATTTTAAACAGCTATTAAATGTTATTTTTAAATAATTACAATTTTACAGCTCTCTTTTCTTTCTGGGTGGTGTTTGCAGGAAAGAAAGTTCATGTAGAGTTTTTTGCAGCTGTAAAAGAGTCAAAATAGAAATTCAGAAGCCAACAGTTTCTACACACCTGAAAGAACTACTTTGGAACATATCTGATCAATCACGACACAAAACAAGTACTTGACATGGTTTGTGGATGTTGCACACCCACTTTCAAGCCACAACTCTCAAGCAGTTCTACTTGCAATGTAAATAAATTTATGGCACTTCAGAAAGAATAGTCGAAAATCCAGGATGGAATGTAACAGTATTATGAAAAGGATAGCTGCTACTCTCCATGTAGTGGAGGTGCTGAGTCGCAGACAGGCACAACAAAAAGATTGTCACAAAATAGCTGTTTGGCCAACAAGGCCTTTGTCAAAAATAGACAACAGCACCCCCCCCCCCACACACACACACACACAAATGCAACACATACACACCTTTTTGGGAAAAAGCTTACTTGTTTGACAGTCTTTTTGTTGTGCCTGCCTGTGACTCAGCACCTCTGCTATATGGTGAGTAGCAACTATCCTTTTCATAATATTGTTCCATGAGAGAGAATAGGAGGATGAAGTTCAGCGTACTTCAGTGAATGAAACGCTACATCACTTGAAAATTGCAAGTGGGTTTGACTACCCTGACCATCCACTATCTCAGAGACTTGTTGCACACACCTGCAAGCTTGCATGTACCAACTACTCTCCAAGACAAAGGATATCCTGGAGAAAATCAAATGACAAACCACATTTTCCAAATCAATATGAATTAAATGATTTAATACGACAGCTACAATTAATTGTGATTCATATTTAGAGTAGAATGGTGCTACTGCTATAATTATGGAAGATATCACAAGAAATCCGATTTCCCTGCAATTTAAACAACTCGTGCTTTCCATCTACAGCTCTTAAGAACTTGAAAGCAGATTTTTATGTAATGTCCACCACCATCCCACTATTCGCACAGTTCACTCAGAACTCTGTCAGGAATAAAATACCTAACTAATATGCTGCATAAACAAAGCTTTATCAGTGTTATTTAAAAATATGTTACTCATGACAACACAACAAGGACAGCAGCAACTCATCTACGAACTTAACACACCTTTACACACTTTCACAATGGTCACTATTTATTATTGAATCAAATATTTAACTCAGTCATTCCAATCAAAGTTTTCATTGTTGATAACAATCTTCACTGGCAGACCCTTAATAAAAATGTCTGCTGCATGATCTTTTCCTGAAAAAGATTCTACATTGATCTTCTTCTCGCTGACTAACTGCTGTGCTTACTGATACTGTGCTTCAATATGATTAGAGTGTTTTTAGAATTCTGCACCTTTTATGTATATAATTCTTAAATAGTATCATATTCTGATACACACTTGCGTCGGATCTATTTGAACCGAAACTAAAACACAAAGAAGCATGCTATACTCCATTGTAACATGAGACAATCATTTTAAATACACATTTTCATTCCCTTTTTAATCATCTTTCATTTCCAAATAAATGATTTTTTAAAACTAAGTTTCAGTAACCTTATAAGACAGAAGTATAATATTTTATATTACACGGTATAAAATTTTCATTCTTTGTTATTTTTATATGGTACGCATATGAATTTAGTGTTTTTGACATACATATGGGGAACAAATCACACTTACTGTGGAGTGCTTAGTGTCATTCTCACTTGGGCACATGTAACAGCTTCTTCTCTTGCTACGCAGTCATACAAGGTCTTGTTCTTCACATCCTTGCGCGCTGGCAACAATTCCTCTCTCTAATAGATAAAGCTTTATTTTTTGTCGTAGGTTTCGATAGTATATTAAGAACTATTCATACATTGGACAATATAGTCAATTAGTAATCCTGAAAAAACATTCCTAATGGCCATCTTCTTCTGTCAATGCTGTAACTGCAACATAACTAATCGCAAGTGTCTTCCACTTCTTCCTGAAACGTTTTTGCTTATGAGAGTCATTCACAGGGCCTCTTTGAAGCTGCTTCTTTCTGCCACAGTATCATTTAGCATCTCCTCCCATTGCAGTCCTCTATGGTTTATATCATCCTTCCCCTGGTCTCTCCATCTCGCTCGTGGTCTTCCAGACTCACCCATTCTAGGGCTCTTCTTGGAAGTCTTTCTGGTCACATTCTTTTAATGTAGCCAAACCATTTATGCATATCACTTTCCATAGGTTCCTTTAGGGGCTTGATCTGGAGAGTGGCTCATACTATTTCATTCCTCATCCTGTCCTTATTGGGGGCCCCTCTAGAAAATCCATCTCTGTTGTTTGTGTTCCAAGTACAACACTCTGATCCATAGGTCAAAATTAGCATAAAATATGATTTGAACATCATGATCTTTGCTTTGGCAGGTATTTCCCAATTTCTAATTATGTCAGACATGCAATAAGTAAATTTTGCACAATTTTCTATTGTCTCCAAAATGTCATCCTTGTTTTTTTTTTTTTTATTATATATTACTTCCTAGATACTCAACAGTAGCTACAGTACTACAACTCACATCCTTGATTTTTTTTTCTTTTTTTTCCTGATTTCCATTACTTTACTTTTTGTTAAGCTTATTTCCACGCCTGCTTCTTCAATTACACTCTGCCAGGTGTTGATTTCTTTTCCCATTTCCCACTCATTTCTTCCCAAATCATCACATCATCTGCTTATGCTGCAATTTTAATATGAACTATTACTGACCTTTGGTGAACTTTCCTTATGATGATGTCCATGACTATATTGAAAAGCACTGGTGAGAGCACACTCCCTTGATGACCCCTCTGTCCGTTAGAAAGCATTACAATCTTTTTGCCATTTATTAAACCACAATTCTGACATTTCTTGTGCATGTTTCCTATTTTCAGTCACATTCCTTTTGACAACTTCAGTCTACTTCGACATCGCCATATCTCTTTCCTTCTAACAGTATCATATGCCTTCTTTATATCTATGAATGCAATTGTGATGTCTTTCCCGAACTCCCATTTCTTTTCTACAACTGTCTGGCTGTAAATAAGGCATCTACGGTTGATCTTAAGAGGTTGAAATCCTTGTTGTTCCTCTCTTAATTGTGGTTCTATCTTATTCCCAATTTTCTGCAAAATTATCTTTTTGTAAATCTTCAGGTAGTGGCACAGTAGTGCTATTCCTCCATAATGCTCAGAGCGTTTTGTCACCCTTCTTAAAGATAGATACAATAAATGGCTTTGTCCAATAATGAGCAGTCTTTCCGTATGTCTATACTATCCTCATTATTCTATAGAGGCACTGAATTTCAAAAGGTCCTGTGGCTTTGATTATTCCCACTGTGATGTCATCTATTCCTTTCCCAATTTTCATTTTTAATAAAGCTTTCTCCACATCCAACATCTGCAGATCTTCTGTTTCTATTTCCTCTGTGATGGTCATATTTCTTTCATCTCCCTCTACTTTATCACATGTATTTGTTTCATCCTGTCCTTCATATTGCTTTTGCAATTATTCTTTCCGAACTTTCAAAACTTCTACTTCCTCCCGCAAAGGTTTTCCTTCTTGTTGATGACTTTTGAAGTATTTTCTTTTTGCTTCCTTCTGTTGCCTAATGTGTGGTATAATATTGTCTTTACATCCTTAAAATTCTCCTTTTCCCAAAAACTTTTCTTAGCCAATGCTATCATTTTCCTTGCTGCCCTGATTAGTCATTTCCATCTGTCTCTGCTATGCTCCTTTCTGTTCTGTTTTTGAACCCTTCTGCCCACGAGTTATTCTCCCACAAGTCCAACCCCTCGTTCACTCCATCTGGGGACTGTGTGTGCCTCAGGACCGCTATGGTAGCTGTGAAGGCTCTACAGGAATTCTGAAAAGTGACAGCCAGTGGGGCTCTGGTGAAGCTATGTTAGACCCAGCAAGCCAGAAGTGGATAACCAATCTGCTTTCAACAATCAAATGAGCCTCGGACCGAAACCAATACCAAAAGTGACAAAGCTTTTGAACAGATCTGCCAGCATCCCAGTGAAAGACAGAGCTGGCTGAAGAAATATAAAAGAATTGGCACTATTAATGTTGTATCCTTAGACAAAGATGCAAGAATACACAAAATCAGACAGTTGATGACAGAAAGGAACATACTGATAACCGGACTAAGTGAGGTAAGAAGGAAATATTCTTAATGTAGTCCATGTTTATGCTTCTCAAATAGGATGTGAAACAGATGAGTAGGAAGAGTTTATCACTAAACTGGAAGATGCTGAAACATCTAATAAGACTGTGATTATAGGAGACTTTAACACTAGAGCTGGGAATGATAGAAGAGGATATGAAACAGTAATAGGAAACCATGGAGAAGACCACAAAAATGAGGAAGATGAGGTATTGCCAGACTCATGGGTAAATCATAATGAATGGTGTAAGGAAACAGACAGCCACAATTTTTTTTTGAATGATGCTGCCACCATTTGACTGTAATAATTTTTATTTTATTGCCATGCAAGCCAAATTTCAGTCTTGGGCCATTTTCAAGTACAAAAACTTATTTATATGTCAAGAGACATCAGATTGGTTTGAAGTACAAGTTCTTGTTGAAAAAGTGTATCTGGTCATACAGGCCAGATCTGACATTAGTAAAAGTAAGAACATCTCTAAAATGCTTAAATATATTGCACACTTTCATTTCTGGACCCCAAAGCACAGATGTTATACGAAATTGCTAACAAGTTTCATATAACAGCTGTGTTTCTTCAAATGTATTAATGCTTCTTGAGATGTATTTTCTGGTTGCTGTGATGTTCTGTTTCCAAATTTTTTAGAACTCATCTACAGTTTAGAAGCTTTGAATTCTACAGAATCCAAGATGAGCTAACAGGGTTAATGAGGAAAAACAGCGGTGTGACATTTTTACATGCCATATAGTCTGAGGTGATAATATAACTTTCCTCCTTAGTATTTATTTGCAAACTTACCTTTTTGGTGCTTGAACATTTACCATTTATGTTATGAAGGACACAATTTAGTTTTAGGATTGCCTCATCTACCATCAAATCATTACAGATGAAGCAGCGGCTCATTCGGAAATTGATGGGGAAGCATGTTGGCCAAGGAATAAGGAAAAATTGCACATTCACCTGAAATGAGTTAAGTAAACAGAAGGTGGTTTGAATCCTAAAATTTCCATATCAGAGTTTATTGATATAAGCAATTTCCTTTCCCGGGGTACCAATAGATTATTAATCCTCAAACCATAATACTATTAGATATTTGGAACTATATAATATCCATTCTGTTTGAAAGAAACAATAACTAATACTTATTCATGTGTGTGTGTGAGGGTCTATGTGGTTATGCATGTGAATCGCACTTTTGTTAGAGGAAGGGCAAGAGCTTGAAAGCTAATGTGAATACTGCTTTCTATTGTGTGTTTCTATGCACCACACATCAATCAGCAATAGGTGAGCAATTGCCTTTCCTTGATTTTACGTAATATGTATTCTGTATCTGCTTTCAGTATCATGCATGAAATTCCATTTTAACAACCACTATCCACAGCAGAATTATTGAACACGTTAGTTAGGCTGCTAAAAGAAGGTTCCTGACACTTCACACATGTGGAGTGCATTGTATGGAGGGGACGATCTAGCACCAAACTGATCTCTGGAATTCGTAAACATTGGCTTGGTGACAGTGTTGCCAGCCACTTGTACAACTCTTGGTCGCACCTGGTGCTACACTTTTTGTGTGGCTGCAAAGTATTTGACACCAATCGTGAATTACCAATTGATTTAGTCTCATATTGTTCATCTCAAACTTACGTGATATGGCCTTTTCCCTAAACTGCAGAAAAGTAAGTAGGGGCACTAACTTAAGGAGCCAATATCTTGAGCTTGTATTTAATGTATGCTGCTATTTTTATGAAGAAAGGGACAATTATGGGCCTCTTATTAAGTTGTCAAACGAGTTGCACATGGAAAGAATATAGCACCTAGAAGCAACTGCTTCTCTCACTATGAGATAGCGAGTTGTTTTTGGGAGGGAAACTGGCCCTTCAGTGGTACTAAAGAAGATAGTGTTTTGATGGAAGACATTTTCTGGAAGAAGAGTTCTGCCTGAACTGGAGGATATCATTGCCTAGTCCATTTTTTGAGGGCAGTATCTAAGTGCAAAGCTCACAGAATCGTCTGGTTGGACAAAATGTGGGTAACTGCTGGTTATTACAGACCGACTCCATGGGCTGATGAGACTGCACGAGGAAGAATGAAAGCTCCAGATGGAAAAGGCAGTAGGCTCATTCTATCATATGCTGGAACAATCAGTGGGTTTGTTGCAAATGCCTTATTGTTGTTCAAATCAAATGAAATTTGAACAGTTATCAACACACTTTTTGCTTCAAAACACAGACAAGAATTCAGCTATGATATTCGATAATGTACCATATTACATTAATCAGTGAAACAAAGCCCCAACATGCACCAGAAGGGAGAATGACACTGTAGAATGGCTGGAGAAGAATGTTACATTTTGTTACATTCCATCTTGGATTTTCCATTGGAGAAGAAAGACATAGATTCATTTGATAGGGAAAATCAAAAGACAGAATGTGTGGTGTCTGTTCATTGGACGTGTCCAGAGGACTGTTGAAAAAAAGTTGGATGGAATAGAAAGAATCTTGGAAAGAAGTCTTATGATGAAATCAAGCAATGTAGAACAAAGGTAATGGAATGTGATTGAAATAAATCAGGCAATGATGAGGAATTAGAGTAAAAAACTAAACACTAAAAGCAGTAGCTGAATTATTTGGTTAGCATATGTCTAAAGTGAAGAGGATTTAAAAAGCAGACTTGCTATAGCAAGAAAGCAATTCTGAGGAATAATAATTTGTTAATGATAGAAATTTAAGTATTAAGAAGTCTTTTCTGAAGCTATTTGTTTGAAGTGTAGCATTGTACGAAAGTGAAACATGGACGATAAGTTATTCGGACAAGAAAAGAATAAAAGCCTTTGAAGTGTGGCACTACAGAAGAATGCTGAAGCCTAGATAGGTAGATTGAATAACTAATGAAGCGATACTGAATCTTTTGTGTTAGCAGAAGAGCCAACACCGTGTTACGAGTGGAGGCCGAAATGCACGCGTTTTAGCTCACGCAGGCTGGCGTGAGGCGGGAAGAACTATACTGACGTGAGGTCTGGAGCATGACAAGGAATGAGAATTCAGAAAGCGGACGTAATTAGTTTGATACTTAACTCTAATCCATTAATGATGAACGTCGCTCTTGACAGTACATGATTCACAATATTACCTGTTCAGAATACATTCTTGAAGATATGAATTATAGTAACTGAATATCGCGCCTTGCTAGGTCATAGCAAATGACATAGCTGAAGGCTATGCTAAACTGTCGTCTCTGCAAATGAGAGCGTATGTAGACAGTGAACCATCACTAGCAAAGTCGGCTGTACAACTGGGGTGAGTGCTAGGGAGTCTCTCTAGACTAGACATGCCGTGTGGCGGCGCTCGGTCTGCAATCACTGATAGTGGCGACATGCGGGTCCGGCATATACTAACGTACAGCGGCCAATATAAAGGCTACCACCTAGCAAGTGCGGTGTCTGGCGATGACACCACAGACTCAAACTGGGGAAAATGAAATTTATGGCACAACTTGTCTAAAAGAAGGGATGAGCTGTCAGAACACATCCTTAGGCATCAATCAATCACCAATTTAGTAATGGAGCAAAGAGTGGGGGCTAAGAACAGTACTGGGCTGACACAGACTGACATACTACCATATACTGGAGACATCACCTTTAGAGATGGACGAGACATGAGACATCAGCGATTGTGGACAGAGTAGACGCTTCAGCAACAATAGTGTTTATACATATACATGAGCACTAATAAGCTAAGTGATTCCACAAAAACACCTTGGCATCTCATCCATGCAAAATGAATGATGCAAAAAGTGATACATAGTGCAGCAAAGCCCTTCACAAAAACAAAAGCTTCCGAGTACTCAGAAACTAGTAGATCAGACAAACCTGAGGACATAATATAAATACACTGATGAGGAATTCTGTGTCAACGTGAAGGTTACTGCCACAAAAATACTAGAGTTAAAATACAAACTCATCCATCGGGCAATATCACCAGCAAAACTGACCGAGCATATAAAAAATTTGAAAATGAAAATCGTAGGCTCAGCAAGGAAAATAAAGACAAGACAGTCTGGTCATTCACTAGTGTGGCAGCCACTGCTCCATTCACTTAAGTGGCCACCACAAAATCAAAGACTGAAAGTGCACAAGCCAAGCAATGTAGCACACTATTCACCAAATCTAGGAACAAAAAAAGATGCAAAGGAAATACACATGCATCTCATAGGGCTAATTGATCTGAAGGGGGGGGGGGGGGGGGGGGGAGAGAGAGAGAGATCAGAACTGAGAAAACGAAGATGGCAAACAATATACTCATATCTGAAACAGAAAAGGAAAGTAGGAAGCTGACAAAAATTTCAGAGCTAAAAAAAGATAAATAGAACTTGAAGATAACTATAGATAGCGAGCGGTTCTTACAAGAAACACAAGTCAAATTTAAAACAGAGCCGCGAGGGAAGCTGACAGTAAAATATGTACTGCAGGTAAATCCAAAGGTCAGTGCGCAGTAGGTTACACGGAAGAGAATATACATTGGGTTTTAGTCAATCAGGGTGCAGGACTACCTTGTTGTCATCAAATGCTACAACTGTCATGACTATGGACATACTGCAAAAAACCATAAAGAAAAGGAACTGATACCCTGAAGGAAAAAAGGAAGGAAGATTGGGTTCAAAGTCCCATCCACATTGAAGTCATTAGAGACTGAGCATGAGCTCGGATTGTGTCAAGATGGGGAAGGAAATCAGGTGTGCCCTTTCAAAGCAACCATCCCTGCATTTGCGTGGAGCAATTTAGTGAATTCATACTCTAAGCACTATGGCACTTAACATCTAAGGTCATCAGTCCACTAGACTAGAACTACTTAAACCTAACTAACCTAAGGACATCACACACATCCATGCCTGAGGCAGGATTCGAACCTGCGACCGTAGCAGCAACGCGGTTCTGGACTGAAGTGCCTAGAACCGCTCGGCCACAGTGGCTGGCAAGGGGGTATAAAAGTCCAGCCCCACAGTCATTCAGATGCAAAGCGAGGCAGATGAGGAGATATTATCATAGATCCTTAGGGGAAACAGAATGTCAAAGACGGCTTTCTATCGAGTAGTTAAGCAACAATATGAAGAACTGTTACACCAAACCAGAGTAGAAAAATGGGAGGCATACATAAAGCACCAAATGGTAACAGAAATAGGAGGTTTTCCAGACAAACTTCCAACAAACAAGGTTTGATTACCCACTGTATTATTAAGATTGAGGTACTCCGATGGCATGATGATGACAGACTGGTAGACACCAGAGGAGTGCCTAATGAGATTGCCATGCAATATGATGATGAAAGACACAGAGTACCATCAGTATCTTCGCTCTGAGTACTAAGCATCATGTGAACAATAGAATTGAGATTCCATTTGTCCAGGAAGAAGTGAGCTCGGAAATAATGAAGTTAAAGAAGAAGAAAGCACTTTGGCCAGTTAGAATTATAACAGATTGTTGCAACAGCTAGTAAACCAAATTGTCTCATACCTAACAATGCTGCTAAATGAGAGTCTTTTGCAGGGACGGGTGCCCAGAACATGCGAAATCTCAAATATCATTATACTAAAAAAGGGGGTACAATAAAGACTCACAAGAACTGAAATCTTACAGGCTGATTGTCTGCTGAATGCCCTAGCCAAAGTACAGGAAAATTTTGTGTGCCGCCGCCCGAGGTATCACAGATGGGTAACTGGCATGAGCCCCCAGCAATACTGTTTCAAGAAAGGGAAACCCACTAAGGATGCAGTAGATCACACAATGCATACTTTGAACACATCAAATGACATGTATTCACTGTAGTCATAATGACTGAAACAGTTGGGGAATTCGATAACATATGGTGGCCCGCACTGTTCAAAAGACCGAGACAGATGGACTGTCTCAGGAATTTCTGTAACAGCTTATGAGATTACTGCACAGACAGGCAGTTGAAACTGGAACGTTCCGGAAAGAAAACTGCGAAAAACATCACCAAAGGCTGCCCACAGGGCTCTGTTTGTGGTCCATAATTCTGGGATATTGGCATAGAGCTTTCACTGAATCAGCTGTAGATTATGACACACACTAGAGGCTGCATAGCCTATGCAGACAATATACTAATTATAGTATCTGACAACATAAGAGCTAAATTAGGGGAAAATAGTGGGGGAAGTTCTTGCATAACTTTGCAATTGGTGTGCACAAAATAAATTAACAGCAACAGCACACAAAACAGTTTATATATATTATCATGATAAAGAGATCACACAATCAGACTAAATGGCAGTTCTAAGAAGAGAAAACAAGTTTATAGGTACCTAGGTACGAGCATTGACAAAATCCAAACAAACAGAAATTGTTTGCCAGATAGGCATTAAAATGAACAAAATAGCAACAATGGCCAAAGAAGCTTCCAGCTGTCTCTAAGTGCAAAAAGAACGTACCAAAATGCAATCTTAATCACTATTGTGGGATGTGGTTGAACATTTGGGGCTCATACAGCCATAAATCAAGAAGGTTGAATATGATGACTTTAGAAGAGATAATAGACACAAAAGCTGCATAAAATAACAAAATAAAGGCATGCATTGATAGAGAAAGGCAGGAAATCTGGGACAGGGCAGAAACAGAAAGGAGAACCTACCTGTTCCTTCCTAATGTTAAAGAAAAATCAATAATGTCATACTTCCTTCTGATCAAGGAAGCTACATAGAACCATTCAGGCCATGGTACACACCCCAGATACTTGATAAAAATATGACAGCATACCACAGATACTTGTGAATGTGGAGTAATCAGTACACAGGGATCACATTGTCCGGTAGTGTGCCGTTAGCCAACATGTTACACACCAACATAGGGATGTCTTTGGTAATACACCTGTGCATAACATAATACAGAATGTAGAGCTTTGGCACAAGCTGAAATTGCTGATAGCTTTCAAGCTGTAAGCCCACATGGCTGAGAGACAGCCAAGAAGAGGCCAGGAGCTTTGGCACAAGCTGAAATTGCTGACAGCTTACAAGCTACAAGCCCACACAGCTGAGAGACAGCCAAGAAGAGGCCATACATCATGATAACGAGATGTAATGCCAGAGATGATCCATCTCAACAACCTTCCAGAGGCAGCCAGGAAATAAACCTCGAGAAGAACGAGGAAGGATTTCCTGATATCCTGCAGCTACCTCCCAATCCTTTCAACCTTGAGTAGAACTGCAGTACAACTCCTGTGAACCCTGAGTTGCACCTCAGCATGCCAGAGGCAAACTACCCAGACAAATGAGGAAATCTAGGTTTTTTTCTGGAATGTAGTGAGATGTTATGTGATGGTCTAGAATTTTGACTTACAAAATTTGTGATTTCAAACAAGGGGAAGTTCAGATTGGAAAACAGCCATGTCATATACCAGCTCTGCTGCAAGCATTGCACACCTTTTTACACCAGTATGACTGCCAACCAGATGTACACCAGGATAAATGGCCACCGCCATTTTTTAAATTTTTTTTTATTTTTTAAGTAGATACTTTTGTGTGATTTTTTAATTAAACACGGAATTGCTTAGTAATTCTAACTTGTCTCCATCATTTGGTCTGTTTTGCTCCTAGATAACAGACTAAAAGAAAATAACAAATAAAAAATAATCCACTTATTTCTGAAAAGTCTGGATGTGGTATGACAATATCAGTCATAAGCAAAGGTGCTGTTTTTGCTACCTCCAGTTCTTCTATGTAGTTCACCTCGCCCTGAACAAATTTGGAGGAGCCATGATTCAGCAACTGTATACACTATTAGGATTAGGTTCAAGAAACAAAAACTGGCCTACAATGCACAAATGACAAGCTTCTTAATACCAATTGGACACATTCAAAGCCTTTTAGTTACAAGTCAGGCATAATATGAATTGAAACAACCTGTTAGTTTCCACTCTATCAAAGTATATACCTATGGCACTAGTCCAGATTTAAACTTTTTTTCTGAGCAAAGTTACCGCTAAATGACAAATAACCTTGCTTGTATTCTGAACTTTGACCTCGTCGACAAATTAATTCTGTCTCCATGGTCAACAAATCTCTCTGTGGCCAGCTGTGCAATAGTCCTGACTTCTGCAACACCAATACAAATATATCTGAATGTAAGGAATCTGTGTAACGCAATACTCCTGTCACTATTGCCCACAAATTTAACAAATCTTTAAGCAAAGAGACAATAAATACATTTCATGAGCCACTTGGATTGGAATAAACGAATCAGCATCTCCACAATGGCTATTACCTTTTACTGAACGTATGTCCACCGAATGTATATATGTTGACCAAAACATCTGTTTAGCTTGTTTTGCAATTTTAAGTATATGTCATTGTCTTATTACCCACAGAGAAATGTTGATATACTCTGCATACCGCTACACCTTGATTTCTTATGGTATAATCTTTTGAGGTTGTGCAATTAACCTCACGGAAAGTATTTGTTCTATAAGAATGAACAATTAAAAAATTAAACATAACACACACTTCCAAAATTCAAGATGTGAAATTACTTTTCTTGCGGATTCTACATTTCTCTGTCTAGCCTCCTCAGTCCTCATGTAGCATATAAGCTATATCCAATCTCTCCCCCCCCCCCCCTCACACACACACACACACACACACACACACACACACACACACACACAGCTCAGACTAATAACTAAACTTACTGTGCCTGTTAGCAGCTTGTACTTTACGCTATGTGCTTTCTGTGCAACACTTGTTTGTTTTCATTTCTGCAATTTCCCAGCAAGTTTCTGCATCTGATGGAAGAAACCTGTTTTTTGCAGTGTTAGCGTGGCTTTGAGAAATAAAGGTAATACCTACTTGTTTTTCGTAATTATGAAGCAGAAGGTGTTAAGAATAAGATGTAATAAGTTAATGTATCTTATATTACTTTTATTTCCTCACAACAATGTGGCGATACATACTTTCAAAGCAACACTAGGTCTGCATTCAACAATAACCCGTAATTTCACATTCAGATGAGAGAATACAAGAGGAACGAGAGAGTGAAGAAGAAGAAGAGGAGGAATGTGTTGACAAAGACAATGCAAGGAAATGCTCCAGTAGACAAAGCCTTTGCCACCACCAACAGCAATGTTGTTCCATGCCATCTACCTGAGATGAAGAATAAAATGCAGGAAGTTGTTTCACATGTGTGTTTCCTGGACATAGGAGTTTCACATTTGCGCAGATTGCTGAATACCAAATATGTCACTGTTTTGCAGAAAAATGTCATAGAAAAATTGTAGAATGGACAATATACTTAGTGATTTCAAAAAATAAGTTATGCTTGTCTTCCCAAGCTAATATCACTGCGTAACAAGAGTTGTGCGTTGTTAGATGAGATGTTCTGCTTTTCCTGCATGCACAATGCCATATGGACAACAGATGCATCACAGTGTGGGAAATAAACAGCACAGCAACAGGAAACATGCTCCATAGTCGAAGTAAGAGGGGCAGTACAATTTTTGTGGGTAAAGTATCTAAATTGCACAGATTCCCCATAAATTTCTGGTGGGGTAATGGACCAAATGCAATGTCCCATAGAGCTGTAGGGAAATGGTGCCAATAATTCGATCAAAGCCACACAGAAATGGGAAATGTTCAAGAAGCTGGTAGCCATCACTGAGAAACTGAGCAATTGGTACAACGTTCAGACCATTGCTTATACACACTTGGTGACTATGTTGAAAAATAATGTTGTGTATCTGTGTCACTTGTGTGTGTAGTGCAGCATTCAATGAAAGTTACATGACCTGCAATGGTAGCGTGTAACTTACTTTTTGAAGTCCCCTGCTGTGAAAAGTGTTTAGATTGTATTTTCAGATATAATCAAGTAACATTTTGCAGTACTTACATAAATCATATTTATCAGTCATCAGTTTATAAATAAAATCCATCGAAGGAATCCCTGAAAACATGCCACTGCTAGCATGAAAAATGTATTCTAATCCTGATTTACCATATCTGCTGCATGCCCTAATATTTGGGTGAACCACAATTTTTTTTTTAATTCAGTACTTTAGTCTTATTTTGCCACAGAACAACGAACTGGCCACCAATATAAACTTTGCGCTCAAACAAATCTAAGCTCAAGACTGCGGGGGCTAGGCCACGACAATTTTACACATGAAAGCTCCTGTACTAACTGACCAAGTTTGAACGCCAAGCTCTGCTCCCTTTTTTCTTGTAAGTACCATAACTGTTAAGAAGTGATTTCAGTTCTCTCGAGCACACTTAAACTAAAACACACAACTACTTCCCTTATAAACTTTTATCACACTCTTACCTCAAGTGTAATCGAGTTACACACTTCTGTATATATAGTTCTTTTGTTCTTAATTTTTACAGTATAGCACATTTTCTTTGGCGTCTTTTCTGAGGTTCTGGTCGTAATACAGCACGGACTGCCTCATCAAATACCTGCGGACAGCATGTCATGAATTAGTAAAATATGTATGAGTTATTCTAGCAATACTAAGTGTATCAGGAAAGGGTATATACTGATTTTTAGTTGTATGATAATGAATTTCATGTATCGATATATAAGATTATCACTGCAAAAATTTGCAGTGCTGGATGCACATGTACAAGGTACCTGCACAAATATTTGAGGACTTACAAGCAAGGTGGTTGTAAGCTCCCCTGAAAATGTATAACTATAAACAATGAGTAATACTATTAACAGTAAAATGTGGCTAAGAAATAAAGTGTGTACATGCAGTGCCCTCTGAATTCCTTATTTCCTAATCCAAAGAAAACTCACTGTTTTATGTCTGATAACTTCTGGTTCCCTTATAAATCATTCCAGCATTAGAGTTTTAACATAATGTCAAAACATGGAAAACTTCAATGCAATTCTTAACACTGATGTTTCTCTTCACCTTTATATTAAGCAGTAGTCAATTACAGAAACTTCTTTTCTACATTTCATACCACATGCATTCATCTGTCTGTCGGCATTGTCATCTTTACAGCTTAATCCATCAGATGTCATAATGTAAAGAAAAATACCATGATATGTATTAGTGTTATGAAAAGGCATGAAACTCATACAGAAATACAGCAAAAT
The DNA here is from genome assembly GCF_021461395.2 of Schistocerca americana. NCBI lineage: Eukaryota > Metazoa > Arthropoda > Insecta > Orthoptera > Acrididae > Schistocerca > Schistocerca americana. Next base: position 1,002,611,372 of record NC_060119.1, read on the forward strand.
CATGGTAATTTGTCCCGCCATCATTAGCATAACTTCAGTAAAATTTCATTTCTGTGGTTATAAAAGTGCTACATTGTCTTCACAAATTTTCAGATCCACTTAGAACATTCTAACCTTCATGTATGAGGCACAGCATTTCATTTAAATAGTGAGTTACATGTTTCATAATGAGTAATACATCGATTATTTAACTGAGAAAACAATCAATTATTGACAAAATTGTCCCCTCCTTCATCAAAGATACCAACCATTTCCTAGAACATCTGAAATCCGGGCCTGTCCCACTCCCACCACACACCTTGCTTGTCACCATTGATGCAACCTCCATCTACACCAACATCCCCCACATACATGGTCTGTCTGCTGCTGAACATTTTCTCAGTCAGTGCCCAATTGATTCCAAACCAACAACGTCATTCCTACTTACATTAATCAACTTTATACTTACCAACAACTACTTCACCTTTGAGGGGCAGACATACAAACAGATCAGGGGTACGGCCATGGGAACCAGGATGGCTCCTTTCTATGCCAGCCTTTTCATGGGTTGCTTGGAGGGGGCATTCCTGGGATCTATAAGTCTTCAGCCCCTGGTCTGATTTAAATACACTGATGAAATCTTTACCACATGGATTCATGGTGAGGCTGACCTGCTAAAATTCCTGCAAACTCTGAATACCCTCTCCCAATTAAATTTCCCATGGTCCTATTTCGAATTCCATGCCACTTTCCTTGATGTTGATCTCATCCTCACCAAAGGCCAGCTACATACTTCCGTCCACATTAAACCTACCAACAAACAACAATATTTACATTTTGACAATTGCCATTCTTTCCATGTTAAACGTTCCCTCCATATAGCCTTGGCATCAGAGGAAAATGTATTTGTTCAGAAGCAGACTCTTTACTGTAATTCACCACCATTCTCATCTCAGCCTTCAGCCTTCACTGCACATAATTACCCAACCATCCTAGTTAAAAAGTAAATTTCCTGGGCCATCACATCCAATCCTGGTACTGCTGATCCCGCCAAAAAATAACTTCGGAGCACACCATTGGTGACTCAGTATTATCCTGGTCTGGAATATGTTAATCAGCTACTTCGACAGGGGTATGACTTCCTAAAATCATGCCCTGAAATGAGATCCATTCTATCTGAAATTTTCCTCACCATATCTAGAAAATCTTTCCACTGCCCTCCCAATCTCCGCAATATTCTTGTAACACCCTATGATCCTTCTGCACCCATCTCCCTACCACATGGCTCCTACCCCTGTGACCGTCCCCACTACAAGACTTGCCTATGCCCCTCGTACCACCTCCTATGATAGCCCTGTAACTGGCAAAACATATACTATCAAAGGGAGAGCCACCTGCGAAACTACATGTCTTATATCAGCTGTTATGTAAACACTGTTTGGTCTTCTACATCGGCATGACTACCACCAAATTATTAATTAGGATGATGAGCATAGGCAGAGGTGTATACTGGCAACTCACAATATCCTGCTGCAGAGCATGCTCTGCAACATGACATTCATGACCTTGGTGCCTGTTTCACCACATGCGCCATCTGGATTCTTCCCTGACACAAGTTTCTCATAACCCCACAGTGGGAACTAGCACTACACCATGTACTTAGTTCTAGCCATCCACCTGGCCTTAATTTACATTATGTTTTTCTGTTTCAGCATTTCTTCACTGTTACTGCTCTTTGCTTAACTCCGTTTTAGTTTTCTACATCTTTCATTGTCTTTCCCATCTATCTTTTTTCAACGTCCCCCTCCCACCTCAGGTCACATACAATGCACTTAGCTTTTCACTCTTATTAACTCATGCATGATATTTAAGTAGTAATCTCTGTCTGCATATTACCCTATCTTCCACCTTTAATCTCTCAGGTTTTCAAATCTCGTCTGATGCAGTTTCCAGCAATCAGTCTTTCCTTCTCATTCTGTACAGTAAGTCTCCCCTGACCCACAGTTCTGGGTGACCTTCCCGAAATCTATCCATTTTCCTAGATCTCTCCAGTCCTTTTCCTTCACTCCTCTTCCTTCCCCTTCATCCCTTCTGCCTGAAGAAGGAGCCACTGGCTCCAAAAGCAGTGAATTACAAACATCTTTTATGTGTGTGCGTTCTGCCGCTGCTTGGTGAGTAGATTTTATCTATCAAATTAAATAATTATATTGTGAAAAGGAAAGTTGCTGCTCACCATACAGCGGAGATGCTGGGTCACAAACAGGCACAACAACAAGACTGTCACAAATAAAGCTTTTGGCCAGTAAGCCCTTCGTGATGATTAGACGACAAACACACTCAAGCAAACGCAACTCACGCACACATGACTTCAGTCTTTTTGCTTGCCTATCTGCGACTCAGCATCTCCGCTATATGGTGAGTGGTAACATTCCTTTTCATAATATTGTTACAGTCCATCATGGATTTTCAACTGTTCAATTACATAATTATTTAACTGAGATTCATACATGTGAAAAATATATATTTAAGGGAGCACAGGTGCCCTAAATTACTCTGATTAATTTTACAGCTACAGTAAATATTATAGTAAGCCAAATAATAAGAATCTTTACTCTCTTCATACACTTTGGAACATATTTTCCAGAATAAACACCCTTCTTATGAGTCATTCTAAATTGTACATTACTGCAAGCTGTTTGACAAACTGAAACCCAATCAATCAATTTCTCTGCCATAATTTCTTTTGAAACAATAAATTAGTAATAACCTACTTTCAAAACATGATACACATAGCCAGTCATCAACAAGTAATATAAATCCAACGACTGCCCTTGAAAAGTTACAGATCCACACAATGTGGGTCTCACCTGGCTAATGTACAGCTAAATCGCAAACATACATTTAAATTATCAGTTGCAAATAAATAATAACAAAATTATCATATTCTGTGTAGTCCTTAGACTAAATGTTTTATATTATAGCATAAAAATCTATAGCAAAAATATTGAAAATGAAACTACAATCAAATACAGACAAGACCAATTTTCTACTTACCTGTTAGAGACAAGCACAAAAACTCACAAAAGTTGACAGAAGTCGTTGACTTTGCAAAACTACTTTTTCATCTGATAAGGAAGGAAAGTCCCCCCATGAACCATGGACCTTGCCGTTGGTGGGGAGGCTTGTGTGCCTTAGAGATTTGTGGTGCAACCACAAAAGAGGGGTTTTTCTGTTGAGAGGCCAGACAAACATATAGTTCCTGATGAGGGGTAGCAGCCTTTTCAGTAGTTGCAGGGGCAACAGCCTGGATGATTGACTGATCTGGCTTTGTAACATTAACCAAAATGGCCTTGCTGCACTGGTACTATGAACGGCTGAAAGCAAGGGGAAACTACAGCCGTAATTTTTCCTGCGGACATGCAGCTTTACCGTATGGTTAAATGATGACGGCGTCCTCTTGGATAAAATATTCCGGAGGTAAAATAGTCCCACATTCGGATCTCTAGGCGGGTACTATTCAAGAGAACATCGTTATCAGGAGAAAGAACACTGGCGTTCTATGTATCGGAGCGTTGAATGTCAGATCCCTTAATCGGGCAGGTAGGTTAGAAAATTTAAAAATGGGAATGGATAGTTTAAAGCTAGATATAGTGGGAATTAGTAAAGTTCAGTGGCAGGAGGAACAAGACTTCTGGTCAGGTGAATACAGGGCTATAAATACAAAATCAAATAGCGGTAATGCAGGAGTGGGTTTAATAATGAATAAAAAACTAGGAGGGCGGGTAAGTTACTACGAACAGCATAGTGAACGCATTATTGTAGCCAAAACAGACATGAAGCCAACGCCTACCACAGTAAGACAAGTTTATATGCCAACTAGCTCCGCAGATGATGAAGAGATTGAAGAAATGTATGATGAGATAAAAGAAATTATTCAGATGGTTAAGGGAGATGAAAATTTAATAGTCATGGGAGACTGGAATTCGACAGTAGGGGAGGGAAGAGAAGGAAAAGTAGTAGGTGAGTATGGAAAGGGGGTAAGGAATGAAAGAGGAAGCCACCTGGTAGAATTTTGCACAGAGCATAATTCAATCATAGCTAACACTTGGTTTAAGAATCATGAAAGAAGGTTGTATACATGTGTTGCGGCCACATGTAGTAAGCGTTGCTTCACGCAGTAGAGAATGACAAAACAGAGGCACGCTGGCAACCGAGGCGTTGCGAAGTAAGCATGCACAGATAGCCTTGCTGACAGCAGCACTCTACCAACAGACTGACGCAAGGATGCAAACAGACCAAGCGCCGAGCGAAGCCTGGAGAGTGCTGAGTAAGGGGAAGTGAGGCTAGCACGCTAAGTTACGCTGCAATATACTGCGGGAGTAATAACAAAAAGCTACCACCAAGGGTAATAAACGTCGTCCTGCCGGATATAAATAGTGGAGCACAGGCAACAACAGACGGAAGCCAGTAGGAAGCACTTCGAATCTGAGGACGGACATAGTCCGTGTCCGAATGTTCAATCTTCGTAGGCGACGATTCCGGAAGTCTGTTCCAGCTCACAGGAGTCATCAGTTCACCGCCAGACGTCAACTTCAGCTCTGGAGGTCGGCCCAAGTTCGGTCGGCACCATGGCTGACAAACTATGGCGATAACTTCCAGTAGGACCGGCTGCAGTGCGGTCTTGGTCATAGGCGCCGCCGGGGACTGACGCCCGGACTTCACGGCAACCCGGCCCCACGGCAAGTGGTCCGTCCATGGTGGGACCTTGCAGACAGCGCGACTGATGGCTTCCCAGCCGCCGGTGCAGCAGGTGTCGGCAGCTGACCTCACGGTGACGCGGCTCCGTGAGCGTGCCCGTACTGGGGCGCTGAGTTCATCTCAAACACAGGGCAGCAGAGCACTGCTGGCCTGAGGCTCCCGAGTGCGATCAGCGGCACGCGTTGCGCGCATTGTCGGAGAATCTACACAGCAGCAGCCAGGTGGAGGGATCCGTAGGGCTGGGCAGTGACGACGAGGGAGAAAGTGTAAAGAAAGTTCAATAAATAATTGTAAACTCCACGCCGTCTCAGTCCTTGGTGCAGCCACTGTGTCTGCTGCTAACAAGTGGTGCAGAAGTCATAACAAGTGGTGTCAGGTGCACCCATGCCATGACTTTGACTAGCACTGTGCCGAGCAACCGAGAAACTCCGAATACGGTGAGTCCAGCAACTGCCTTCTCTCTATGTTTTCTGTGTAGCTAGACATGTCGAGGGTAACATTATGGGATGTGAGAGTGTCATTTGAAAGGCCTAGCAGCCCTGTGGACTTATCGCAGTTTTGTGGGAATGATAGTCACGTTAACTTAGTACCATCTAAATGTGTAGTGTGTGGATTAACAGGTCACGTCGCTCCTTGTGATAAATTAGTACCAAGCACTTGTGATGTGTGTGGCTTCTATGGTCATGTAACAGGGCAATGTAGTAAGTCTAGATGGCTTGCCATTAGATGTGCTAGGAATTAACTTGCTTCTGGGTAATACAATTTTATTTTCGTGAGCTGAGGTATACCAAATGGAAAATGCCAGAGACACGTGCAACTGGGACAAGTGATGCCATAGTCGCATTGACAGAGCAAGTTAAGAAACTGATTGAAGAAAATAAGTTGCAAAAGCAGCATATGCAGAGGATGGAGCAACAATTGTTGCAAAATACTCAATCAGGCTCGGGAAGCGATAGTGGACAATACAAGGGTACTGTCTTTTCCGGTGTGGCAGATTGTTCAGCGGCTAATTTGATACCTTCCTTCTCGGGTAAAACATCAGAGGATGTGAATGTTTTCATTGGTGACATACGTTGTACGGCTAGACTGTGTGACTGGTCGGATGAAATGTGTTTGCAAATGGCGAGGTTATGGTTAGTAGGTGACGCAAAGACTTATGTGGCATACCAAGAAGGGTTACAGGACGCTACTACGTTCACAGAGTTGGCTGGGGGATTATTTCAAAGGTTTAGGAAACAAAACAGTGCCAGATTTTTTAGAGAAAAATTGGGGAGGATGATGTAAAAAACGGGTGAAACGGTAGAAGTATTTTCAGACACAATTAGGAGAATGAATGCGCACACGTATGAGTTAACGCAAGATGTGAGTGCAAATGAAGTTCTATTGAAAGAAGCAGAGAATAGAGCTTTAGATGCATTTTTGCGAGGGGTCATGCAGATTTTTCACGCTGGATACGAATGGAAAATCCAAGTGACTTAGCAGCACCATTGCTCATAGCTACACATTGCACCACTAGAAGTCGCAATGACAAGAAAATTTTTTCTTGTCTTCCAAAGAGTGTTACCATTGTGGGAAGCAGGGTCATTTTAAGGGACAATGTCGGGAACCGCAGTGTTTCAATTGTCAGAAAAAAGGACATAAGGCACGGCAGTGTAAAGCCAAGAAACGGGTTAATGATACAGCAGGCAAAAAACTGTTAAACGAAAAAGGGAGTGTTCCAGCTGTCGGGAGGCATTCCCAGTAAAAAGAGGTATTCAAAGAGTGCACGAAGAGACGGATTGTAGTTTGATGGTCTGGATAAAAGATAAGTGGCGAAGAGTTTTAGTGGATACTGGAGCGCATGTATCAGTTGTCAGTGTGGACCTCGTGGGCAAGAAAGGATTGGAAGTTTCGAGATACAGATTGCGCGCAGTAGGTGATAAAAAATTAGATTCACTAGGGACAGCACAGCTCAAGTTTAAGATAGGAAACGTGTGGTGCCGGTAGCAAATGGAGGTGTTGTCAACTGTGGGACAGGGATTTTCAGCGATATTGGGTTGGACTTTCTGATTAAACATCACGCCAAAATTGACCTTTCGCAACATACGCTGGAACTCGATGGGAACTTGTTCTCAATGGGTACAGCCGTTGCAAATGTTTCAGAGTCGCACGGTGCACCGATAGCTAAGGTGATACCAACTAAACTGCGTACAAGTGCATTAAAGGTGATTTCGTGTGACAAAGTACGAACAGGTACAGTTGATCTGGGTACAGTGGATGTCGATGTGCCAAAGCAGAGGTTATTCTTGGTAGAGCCACTGCCAAGTAATGAGGTTTTAGATGAAAAGCATTGCTTTATTCGTAGGAGTGTATCACGGGTAACGGACATAAACGGGCAGTTTATGGTTACGGTGAGTTTAGGTAACTTTAGGCAGGATGATGTCGATCTGCCGAAGGGATTAGTAATAGCCACAGTAGAGTTAATGGATGAAGAGGACATCAATAGTTCGAGGCTAGACTATGATGTAAAGCAAACCATCAGCACTTCTGCACTTTGTGACAAGGTAAATCATTTAAGGGGAAATGATTGTTCGGGTATGGAAGCATTATTACTAAAGTATAAAGCCTTGTTTGAAGCACAGGGTACGTAACCTGCTACACCGATAACACAGCATCGTATTCCGACTGGGGATCACGCTCCGGTGTATCTTAAGCCATACAGACTACTGAAACAATTACAACCAGTAGTAGAGCAATTAATAGAGCAATAATTGGAAGGTGGGATAATCCAGCACAGTAATAGTCCTTGGTCTAGTAGCGTGGTCCTAGTCCCGAAGAAGACACTGGACGGGTAAAAAAAATTCACTTTTGTTGCGATTACAGACATTTGAATGAATGGACAGTGGCGGACGTATATCCGATTCCAAATATCACAGAAACGTTAGACAACCTAGGGCAGTGTAAATTTTTCTTTACTATGGATTTGCGAAGCAGTTATCACCAGATTGAAGTATGTCCGGAGGACTGGCAAAAAGTAGCATTTACGATGCATTACGGTCACTTCAAGTATAAAAGAATGCCGTTTGGACTAAAAAACGATCCAGCAACATTTCAGAGGTTGTTGGATGGAGTCCTCCGCAGGTTGAAACCGAAAAAATGCATGGTGTAGCTGGATGACATTATAGTTTTTTCAAGAGATATAGAGCAGCATGTGGAACGGTTAGAGGAGGTGTTTAAAAGATTTGAGGCAGCATGGCTAACATTAAGTTTGGACAAATGCCATTTTGCCCAAGCACAAGTAAATTATCTCGGGCATGTTATCAGTCAGGACGGGGCAAGGACAGATCCTCGTCTCACTTCTGCAGATCGAGATTTTCCAGTTCCGTAACAGTTAAACAACTGCAATCGTATATTGGTCTTGAGAGCTATTATCGAAAATTCGTACAGGGGTTCGCAGAAATATGGAGGCCACTTACTAAGCTGCTAAGAAAAGGTGTTACCTTCCAGAGGACGTCAGAGTGCGAGAAAGCATTTCAAGAGTTGAAACGGATACTGACATCAGATCCAGTTTTGAAGTTTCCAGACTTTTCGAAGGAGTTTATACTACAATGTGACGCGTCTAATCATGCTCTTGGAGTTGTAATTGGGCAAGAAATTGATGGCAAAGAACATCCGATTGCGTCCGCGTCTCGTCAACTTAACAAGGCGGAACAAAATTACTCCACGACGGAGAAGGAATTGTTAGTGGTAATATACGGGATTTCGTACTTTCGATGTATCTGTACGGTAGAAGGTTTAAGGTTTTGACGGATCATTCAGCTCTGAACTGGTTATTAGGTCTTAAAGACCCAGCGAGTAGGCTAGTGAGATGGGTGCTGAAACTCAGTGAGTTCGATTATAGGGCGATACTCAAGCCAGGTGTGAAACATGCCAATGCTGACGCATTGAGTAGGAAAGTGGCAGTATTACAAGTAACAGGGGAGACTGAAGATGAGTGGAAAAGGGCACAAGCCATGGATAGTGATTGCCAATTATTCAGAAAGCAACCGCAGTTCCTAGTACAGGACGGGTTACTTTGCAGATCGATGAAATGAGGCCCGCGCGTCGTCGTACCAACAACGTTAAGATCTGAAGTTTTGCAACAGGCACATGACGATTTTCTTTCAGGACATGGTGGGAGAAGAGCTACGGATAGGTGGATGGCGGAGAAGTTTTGGTGGAGGACACAACATCAAGACATGGACAAGTACATCAGGATTTGTGTGCCATGCGCACAGTGTGCGGACTTGAGCCATCAAAAGATTCAGCTTCAAAGATTACCAGAGGCAGACAGACCTTTGAAACAAATCGGAATTGATGTATTAGGCCCATTTAATAGGAGTACAGCAAGGAATAAGTATGTGTTAACAGTGATTGACCACTTTTCTAGGTATTTAGTCATGGTCGCATTACCAGATCAGAAAGAAAGTGCGGTGGCACAAGCTTTAGTTAATAATTGATTGCTCAGGTACAGGATACCTCAGTCCTTAATCTTGGATCAAGGTACTAATTTCAAGTCTGATCTGATGAAGCAACTGTGTAAGTTACTGAAGGTAAAGTAACTACGGACTAGTCCATTCCATCCGCAAGCAAACGGACAAACAGAGAGAGTGCATTGCACGATCGCTAAGATGTTGAGTCACTATGTAAATAGTCAACACACCGACTGGGATGTGTACTTGCAATTCGTAACCAGTGCATATAATAGTAAGGTACATATGTCGATAGGAAAGTCGACGTACAAAGTGGTGTATGGGCGGAAGATGCCGTCACCTTTTGGCATGCTTCGTCCAAGGCTGGGAGCGGAGGGCAAGCATGTAAGGCAATTTGTAAAAACCATTAAGGAAGTATGGCAGAGTGTTAGACGAGCTAACACAAAAGCGTTGGAACGACAAGAACGGATGGGAGGTACAACAAGGAAGTTGTCACCGTACAGAGTAGGCCAATGGGTGCTACTAGCTAATCCGTATGTTCCAAAAGGGAGAACCAAGACTTTCACAAACAAGTTCCAGGGACTGTACCAGGTAGTGGAAATGACATCACCTGTCAGTGTAAAATTACAATTGCCTACCAAGACAATGGTGGTTCACGTTAGTAGAGTTAAGCCGTTCCAGGGGGTAGTAGATCCGTGTATATGTACTTCTCCTTCTGGCAGAAAGCGAAAAGAAGCGCCAGAAGCAGACGGCAAACCGGGTATTAAGTATAAGTTGCGTTCGAGGGATGTGAAGTCAGCAGTAATTATCATGTGTGTATTATTTCGTGCATGGACTAGGGTTATTTTATTGATATTAAGGGGTAGTGATGGGAGTTTTTTCCTCCTCTCTCCATTCTGTAGGTGATGCAGGATGGGGTACAAGTGGATAGTATGAGGCGTAGTCCTCTGGCAGCTGACACAAGCTGACCAGGTACAGGATATGCCGTTGTGAAGTGAGGTGTTGTTCGGGAAACAACTGGATGTGGTCCTCACGAGTCACGAGGGGACGCTTCGGCTGGCATTCAACATCCTACAGGTAAGGAACGAGATGCGGCAGCTACAGGAGGTGTGGAAACGGTTGCATCTAAGAACAGAATATTACAGGATATGCAAGAAGAGTACGAGGCTTTGGATATATCATGTAAGGAAATAAGGGAACAACTGCGCCAAGTCGTGAGCATGATTCCAGGGAGGAGAAAGAGAGTAAAGGGGGGTTGATTGAATCCAGGTGGGAAGTTGCTGAAAACAATTTTTGGAACAGCGGATAGAGACGATATTGAGTGTTTGAACAATTCTTTAACAGTTGTTCACGACAGGGAGGAAAGCATACGGAAATTAGTGGATATACACACAACAGAGATACGGGTATTAGGTTCAGAGTTGTTGAATGTGACACGCGTGGTGCGTGGGATGGCTACAGGGTTACGAGCATATATAGAACAAACACAGAAATTATTGAATACGGATCTGGAACAGGTACAAACGCAATTGGATATAGTGGAAAGGAAGCTGGAAATGGCTAAATTGCTGCAGGAACTGGTTAACAGCATTGGTGATGTAGGAGTGAGGATGGATGAATTGCAAGAGGCAGTACATTACGCATTGCACGGGCAGGTGAGTGTGACGTTGATGTCATCAGAAAAATTCAGATGGAGTCTGAAGCAGGCAGAGGGAGAGTTTCCAGAGGGGTTAGAGCACGTAGTGCTGATAATTGAAGTGAGTGTGTCACTTTTTTATCATATGGCTAGGATTAAGGTAACAAAGGGTCTAGTTAAGATGTATATAGAGATTAGATTTCCAGTAACTAGTGTGGGGAGACAGTATCACTATTACATCATGACTGACGGCTTCCCAGCCGCCGGTGCAGTAGGCGTTGGCAGCTGACCTCACCGCGACACAGCTCCGTGAGCGCGCCCGTACTGTGGTGCCAAGCAGCGACGAGTTCATCTCAACCACAAGGCATCCTGGCTTCATCGGAGCACTGGTGGCCTGAGGCTCCTGAGTGTGATCAGCGGCACGTGTTGCATGCATTGCCGGAGAATCTACACACCAACAGCCAGGCGGAGGGATCTGCAGGGCTGGGCAGCGACGATGAGGGAGAAATTGTAAAGAAAGTTCAATAAATAACTGTAAAACTCTACGCCGTCTCAGTCTTGGGCGCAGTCACCGTGTCTGCTGCTAAAAAATGGTGCAGAAGTCGTAACGCATGGAAGAGGCCTGAAGACACTGGAAGATTTCAGATGGATTATTTAATGGTAAGACAGAGATTTAGGAACCAGGTTTTAAATTGTAAGACTTTTCCAGGGGCAGATGTGGACTCTGACCACAACTTATTGGTTATGAACTGTACATTAAAATTGAAGAAGCAGCAGAAAGGTGAGAATTTAAAGAGATGGGACCTGGATAAACTGAAAGAACCGAGGTTGCAGAGAGTTTCAGAGATAGCATTAGGAAATGATTGACAAATACAGGGGAAAGAGATACTGTAGAACAAGAATGGGTAGCTTTGAGAGATGAAATAATGAAGGCCACAGAGGATCAAGTTGGTAAAAAGACAAGAGCTAGTAGAAACCCTTGGGTAACAGAAAAGACACTGAGTTTAATAGATGAAAGGAGAAAATATAAAAATACAGTAAATGAACCAGGCAAAAAGGAATACGAACATCTCAAAAATGAGATTGACATGAAGTGCAAAATGGCCAAGCAAAGATGGCTAGAGGACAAATGCAAGGAAGTACAAGCATATATCACTAGGGGTAAGATAGATACTGCCTACAGGAAAATTAGACCTTTGGAGAAAAGAGAACCACCTGTATGTATATCAAGGGCTCAGATGGCAAACCAGTCCTAAGCAAAGACGGGAAAGCAGAAAGGTGGAAGGAGTATACAGAGGGTCTATACAAGGGCGATGTACTTGGGGGCAATATTATGGAAATGGACGTAGGTGAAGATGAAATGGGAGATACGATACTGTGTGAAGAGTTTGACAGAGCACTGAAAGACCTAAGCCGAAACAAGGCCCCCGGAGTAGACAAAATTCCATTAGAACTACTGACAGCCTTAGGAGAGCCAGTCCTGACAAAACTCTACCATCTGGTGAGCAAGATCTATGAGACAGGCGATATACCCTCAGATTTCAAGAAGAATATAATAATTCCAATCCCAAAGAAAGCAGGTGCTGACAGATGTGAAAATTACCGAACTATCAGTTTAATAAGTCATGGCTGCAAAATACTAACGTTAATTCTTTACAGACTAATGGAAAAACTGGTGGCAGCTGACCTCGGGGAAGATCAGTTTGGATTCCGTAGAAATGTTGGAACACGCGAGGCAATACTGACCTTATGACTTACCTTAGAAGAAAGATTAAAGAAAGGCAAACCTACATTTCTAGCATTTGTAGACTTACAGAAAGCTTTTGACAATGTTGACTGGAATATTCTCTTTTAAATTCTGAAGGTGGCAGGGGTAAAATACAGGGAGCGAAAGGCTATTTACAATTTGTACAGAAACCGGATGGTAGTTATGAGGGTAGAGGGGCATGAAAGGAATGCAGTGGTTGAAAAGGGAGTAAGACAGAGTTGTAGTCTTTTCCTGATGTTATTCAATCTGTATATTGAGCAAGCAGTAAAGGACACAAAAGAAAAATTTGGAGCAGGAATTAAAATCCATGGAGAAGTAATAAAAACTTTAAGGTTTGCAGATGACACTGTAATTCTGTCAGAGACAGCAAAGGACCTGGAAGAGCAATTGAATGGAATGGACAGTGTCTTGAAAGGACGATATAAGATAAACATCAAAAAAGCAAAACGAGCATAATGAAATGTAGTCGAATGAAGTCAGGTGATGCTGAGGGGATTAGATTAGGAAATGGGACACTTAAAGTAGTAGATGGGTTTTGCTATTTGAGGAGCAAAATAACTGGTGATGGTCGAAGTAGAGAGGATATAAAATGTAGACTGACTATGGCAAGGAAAGCGTTTCTGAAGAAGAGAAATTTGTTAACATTAAGTATAGATTTAAGTGTCAGGAAGTCGTTTCTGAAAGTATTTGTATGAAGTGTAGCTATGTATGGAAGTGAAACATGGATGATAAATAGTTTGGACAAGAAGAGAAAAGAATCTTTTGAAATGTGGTGCTACAGAAGAATACTGAAGATTAGATGGGTAGATCACGTAAGTAATGAGAAGGTACTGAATAAAATTAGGGAGAAGAGGAATTTGTGGCACAACCTGACTAAAAGAAGGGACTGGTTGGTAGGACACGTATTGAGCATCATGGGATCACCAATTTAGTATTGGAAGGTATCGTGGAGGGTTAAAATAGTAGAGGTAGACCAAGAGATGAATACACGAAGCGGATTCAGAAGGACCTAGGTTGCATTAATTACTCAGAGATGAAGAAGTTTGCACAGGATAGAGTAACATGGAGAGCTGCATCAAACCAGTCTCTGGACTGAAGACCACAACAAGAACAACAATAAAACAAGGAAGGAAAGAAGAAACAAAGACTGGCTTTAATGTCCCATTGTTGTCGAGATCATTACAGACAGAGCACAAGCTCGGATTGTGTCAAGGATGGGGAAGCGAAATCAGCCATGCCCTTCCAAAGGAACTATCATGGCACTTGCCTGGAGCGATTTAGGGGAATCAGAGAAAACCTAAATTCGTGTAGCTGAATGATGGTCTGAACCATCATCCTCCCAAATTTGAGTCCAGTTTCATCTGGAGAGTATTGGATGGACAAGACAATTCAGGAAGTAAGATGGAAAGGGAAGAAAGGGGGCAATGACTATCAACAAAATCACTGTTGACTATATCCTACCTACTGTTCCTCTCTTAACCCAAGCCCACAAAGTGACTCCTACTTATTTAACCTTGAAATAAAAGAAATTATTCAAATCACTATGAAAATTTAATTTTGATGGGGCACAGGAAATCAACAGTAGGAAGAGCAGGACAAGGAAAAAAAGATCTGCAAAACACTTCCTGAGACAGTTGTGATCTCTGGCCATAATTTATTGTTTAAGATTGGCAGATCAAAACTGAAGAAAGTGTAGAAAGGGAGAAAATTAAGGAGATAGGACCTCGGTACATTAACAGAACCAGAAATTGTCAACAGTTTCAAAGGGAGCATTAGACAGTTATTGACTGAGACATAGGACAGAACCATAATATAAGTTAAATGTGTAGGTTTGAGAAATGCTACAGTAAAGGGAAAATCATCAAACCACCAAAAGACAAGGTTCCTCCTGCCAAGATTGATATGAGAGCTATGATATGTCACCATGCTGCTTGTGTTATGCCACCTATAGCACTTGAGAATGGCCTGCAAAGTTGAATTTGACCAACGGCGCAAAATGCAATAAATAAAAATACTTGCAAATAAAGTAACTAAACCAAGGTAGAACAATGCCTCTAACCATCAATTACACAAATGGAAAAGGAAGCAGATGAAAAGGGTATGTGAACTGTGTTCCTGCAAGAAGAATCTTACAGAATACTGAAGGATCTAAGTTGAAAAAATACCCTGGCACACATGACATTCCTTCAACATTATTGAGATCCTAGGGAGAGCCAGTCATGAAAAAACTATGCCACTGGTATGCAAGATATATGAGACAGGTGAAATACCATCAAACTCAAAGAACAATGTAGTAATTTTTGTTCCTCTTCATGTTCCATGGATAATTTGTATGACTGAGTGTAATGATGTGGAACAAGTCATTTTACATTCACATTACATATTAATTTGTAAATATGGCTATATGCTGACCATTTTTACATATGTAAGTTAGTAACTCTTCCCCACCAAGTTTTATAGAATACAAATATAGAAATTATCTTACAGAATAGAAGCAGTTGTCAAGGAGATATGTTTCTGCTTGTTTTCAAAGCTAATTTCATTCTATGACATTTTATATCACTAGGTAAGCGATCAAACATTTTGTTGCAGCTTTGGCACCTTTTTTTGTGCTAACAACAAGCTTAGTATGGAGTACTGAATGTCGTTTTTTCTTCTGGTTCATTGTAACTTCTGAACTATAATTGATTATTTACAAGCTTAATGAGGGAATAAATACACTGTGAAACAGTAGTTGAAGTACCTAACTCCTTAAACAAATGATTCTTAAGTCTTTCACAATGGTGTGCTTGGATAAAGAGTTTTTGGTTTACTTGCTGTGTCAAATTTCCATACGACACTATTGAATGAAAATATGCAAAATATTCAGTTTACTGATTTGCCTCTCCCAAAGATTTGCAAGGATTTGAAGCGCAAATGTAACTGAACTAAATTGTTCCAAAACGTGTTTTTTCCAGTTCAAATTCTCATTCAGGATGAAGACCTAACTATTTTGAAGTTCTGAACTTGGTCATTATTTCGTTACTATGTGTAAAACTTATCATTAAGGTAGTATCTCTAGATGTGCTGCAATGAATACGTTAGGTCATTTTGGAACTAAGAGTGTACCCACCAGTGCACAACAACTAGATGTGCAGAACTGAGTATATTGTGCCGTTTTGAAACTGAGTGTGTTATCACAAAAAAAAAAAACTCAATAACTTTCAAGGATATTCTTAACCATTTCTTCTGTTGCCACATGTACTTTTCGATTGGTTACAATGTTAGTGTCATCTGCAAAAAGAACTATGCTGAAGTACCAAAGAAACTGATATAGGCATGTGTATTCAATTATAGACATATGTAAACAGGCAGAATACAGTGCTGCAGTCGGCAACGCCTCTATAAGACAACAAGTGTCTGGTGCAGTTGTTAGATTGGTTACTGCTGCTACAATGGCAGGTTATCAAGATTTAAATGGCTTTGAACATGGTGTTGTAGTTGGTGCAAGAGCAATGGGACACAGCATCTCTGAGGTAGTGATGGAGTGGAGATTTTCCCATACAATCATTTCGCAAGTGTACCATGAATATCAGGAATCCAGCAAAACATCAAGTCTCCAACACTGATGCAGCCGGAAAAAGATTCTGCAAGAACAGGACCAATGATGACTGAAGAGAATCGTTCAGCACGACAGAAGTGCAACCCTTCCACAAATTGCTGCAGACTTCAATGCTGGGCCATCAACAAGCAGGGCTTTTGGAGCCGAAGGCCCACTAGTGTACCCTTTATGACTGTACGACACGCTTTACGCCTCGCCTGGACCCATCAACACCGTCATTGGAATCCTGATGACTAGAAACATGTTGCCTGGTCGGACGGGTCTCATTTCAAATTGTATAGAACGGATGACCGTGTACAGGTATGGAGACAACCTCATGAATCCATGGACCTTGCATGTCAGTAGTGGATTGATCAAGCTGGTGGAAGCTCAGTAATGGTGTGGGGCGTGTGCAGCTGGAGTGATATGGGACCCCAGATACATCTAGATACGACTCTGACAGGTGACACGTACATAAACACCCTGTCTCATTACCTGTATCCATTCATGCCCACTGTGCATTCCAATGGACTAGGGCAATTCCAGGAGGACAATGCATCACCCCACACATCCAGAATTGCTATAGAGCGGGTCCAGGAACACTCTTCTGAGTTTAAACACTTCCGCTGGCCACCAAACTCCCAAGACATGAACACTATTGAGCACATCTGGGATGCCTTGCAACATGCGGTTCAGAAGAGATCTCCACTCCTTAGTACTCTTATGGATTTATGGATAGCCCTGCAGGATTCATGGTGTCAATTCCCTCCAGCACTCAGACATCAGACATTAGTCGAGTCCATGCCATGTCATGTTGTGGCACTTCTGCATGCTCCCGGAGGAGTCGGGGCGTCTTACACGATATTAGGTAGGTGCTCCAGTTTCTTTGGCTCTTCAGTGTAGTTCTGCTTGTTGCATATTAGTGGAAGGTTGTTACCTATACGAGGAGCAATAGTGGACCTAAGGCAAAGCCTTAGGGAACCTCATAAGTGATTTCTCCTCAGTCAGGAACAGCTTTCCTGATTACTCTGGATGAATTATTAAATATAATTTCCTGTATTCTTTTGGTTAGATATGACATTATCCATTGTTTGGCTATTCCACCAATTCTGCAATACAGTCAGACGCCTTTGATACGAGGTGGGGCAAATAAAAGTGAACCAGATGAGTGGATATGATCGCACAGGAATTTATCCACATAACCAGCATTAAAAAAGAGGATGAAAAGACCTACAGTTACTTCAAGCAGGATGATGCAACTGCCCATACAGCCAGCCAAATCTGGGAGCATATTTACACAATCTTCACACGTGACAGAGATGTTAACAGACATCAGTTTGATCGCAGCCATATCTGGCCACCCAGGTCACCGGACCTGTCAGTGTGCAATTACTTTGGGTGGGGAGCTCTCAGGCCTAAGGCATACTGCAACAACCCTCATAATCTTCAAGAACTGCAGCAGAACATTTTGGACGAGACTGCAGCAATTCCAGCAGTCCAGCTTCAGCATCTTGCTGACCAGGGCCCAAAATCGCCAAGGGGTAAATGGTGGACTCTTTCAACATCTGCTAAAGTCAGCTTAGCACTGCATTTCCTTCTCTCTACTGTGTTTCTTTGTACCCTGGAACTCTATTCTTCGGGCCACTTTTATTTGTCCCACTGCCCACGTTTATTTGCCCCATTATGTAGGCCACACAACATACCAACCATAACTATTTTGTTATTTAATACCTGTAAAATTTGGCAAATGAATGTGTAAATGGCCTTCTCGGCTGAGTAGCTTTTCTGAAGTCTAAACTGTGATTTACTGAGAACATTATTGTCACTCAGGTGGGATACTATTCTAGAAAACATCATCTCAATAATTTCGGAAAATGATATCGGCAGTGAAACTGATCAATAGTAACCAAAATCTCTTCTATCGTCTTTCTTACAGAACAATGGAAAATCTAGGATTAAACACTATACATTTGCTCTTCAAAGTTCTGTGTATTATACTAGAATTCATGGCCCTACATATGAGACGTAGTCGTTATTTAAGTAACAAAATATGGCATGTTGTGGGCTAAACTGCTTTAACCCTAATCCGTGAAGATGGTCAGTGACCGAAACTGGTCAACATTTCAGTTTTAAATTAAAACTGACCTGATGGTCAAACATGCATTTAATATATTTTAATTATATGCTTGTTTCAAATTTCACAAAAAATTTTTTGACCAAAATTTCAAATTACTTTTTGCGAAAAACCCACAAATTTAAAATTTTGATAAAGTAATGTAATATTAGTCCGTGTGTGTTTAATATAACCTGAAAGTTTCAAGCTGTAACTCAAAATAGCTTCCAAGTTGTTATTAGTTTTATCCAGTGATACACTCATTACCCTAAAATATATCTACATCTACATCCATACCCCGCAAGCCACCTGACGGTGTGTGGCGGAGGGTACCTTGAGTACCTCTATCAGTTCTCCCTTCTATTCCAGTCTTGTATTGTTCGTGGAAAGAAGGATTGTCGGTATGCTTCTGTGTGGGCTCTAATCTCTCTGATTTTATCCTCATGGTCTCTTCGCGAGGTATACGTAGGAGGGAGCAATATACTGCTTGACTCTTCGGTGAAGGTATGTTCTCGAAACTTTAACAAAAGCATGTACCGAGCTACTGAGCATCTCTCCTGCAGAGTCTTCCACTGGAGTTTATCTATCATCTCCGTAACACTTTCGCGATTACTAAATGATCCTGTAACGAAGCGTGCTGCTCTCCGTTGGATCTTCTCTATCTCTTCTATCAACCCTATCTGGTACGGATCCCACACTGCTCAGCAGTATTCAAGCAGTGGGCGAACAAGCGTACTGTAACCTACTTCCTTTGTTTTCGGATTGCATTTCCTTAGGATTCTTCCAATGAATCTCAGTCTGGCATCTGCTTTACCGACGATCAACTTTATATGATCATTCCATTTTAAATCACTCCTAATGCATACTCCCAGATAATTTATGAAATTAACTGCTTCCAGTTGCTGACCTGCTATTTTGTGGCTAAATGATAAGGGACCTATCCTTCTATGTATTCGCAGCACATTACACTTGTCTACATTGAGATTCAATTGCCATTCCCTGCACCATGTGTCAATTCGCTGCAGATCCTCCTGCATTTCAGTACAATTTTCCATTGTTACAACCTCTCGATACACCACAGCATCATCTGCAAAAAGCCTCAGTGAACTTCCAATGTCATCCACAAGGTCATTTATGTATATTGTGAAAAGCAACAGTCCTATGACACTCCCCTGCGGCACACCTGAAATCACTCTTACTTCGGAAGACTTCTCTCCATTGAGAATGACATGCTGTGTTCTGTTATCTAGGAACTCTTCAATCCAATCACACAATTGGTCTGATAGTCCATATGCTCTTACTTTGTTCATTAAACGACTGTGGGGAACTGTATCAAACGCCTTGCGGAAGGCGAGAAACACGGCATCTACCTGGGAACCCAAGTCTATGGCCCTCTGAATCTCGTGGACGAATAGTGCGAGCTGGGTTTCACACGACCGCCTTTTTCGAAACTCATGCTGATTCCTACAGAGTAGATTTCTAGTCTCCAGAAAAGTCATTATACTCAAACATAATACGTGTTCCAAAATTCTACAACTGATCGACGTTAGAGATATAGGTCTGCACATCTGTTCAACGTCCCTTCTTGAAAACGGGGATGACCTGTGCCCTTTTCCAATCCTTTGGAACGCTATGCTCTTCTAGATACTTACGGTACACCGCTGCAAGAAGGGGGGCTAGTTCCTTCGCGTACTCTGTGCAAAATCGAACTGGTATCCCATCAGGCCCAGCGGCCTTTCCTCTTTTGAGCAATTTTAATTGTTTCTCTATCCCTCTGTCGTCTATTTCAATATCTACCATTTTGTCATCTGTGCGACAATCTAGAGAAGGAACTACAGTGCAGTCTTCCTCTGTGAAACAGCTTTGGAAAAAGACATTTAGTATTTCGGCCTTTAGTCTGTCATCCTCTGTTTCAGTACCATTTTGGTCACAGAGCGTCTGGACATTTTGTTTTGATCCACCTACTGCTTTGACATAAGATCAAAATTTCTTAGGATTTTCTGCCAAGTCAGTACATAGAACTTTACTTTCGAATTCATTGAACGCCTCTCGCATAGCCCTCCTCACACTACATTTCGCTTTGCGTAATTTTTGTTTGTCTGCAAGACTTTGGCTATGTTTATGTTTGCTGTGAAGTTCCCTTTGCTTCCGCAGCAGATTTCTAACTCAGTTGTTGTACCACGGTGGCTCTTTTCCATCTCTTATGATCTTGCTTGGCACGTACTCATCTAACGCATATTGTACGATGGTTTTGAACTTTGTCCACTGATTCTCAACACTATCTGTACTTGACACAAAACTTTTGTGTTGAGCAGTCAGGTACTCTGTAATATGCTTTTTGTCACTTTTGCTAAACAGAAAAATCTTCCTACCTTTTTTAATATTACTATTTACAGCTGAAATCATCAATGCAGTAACCGCTTTATGATCGCTGATTCCCTGTTCTGCGTTAACTGTTTCAAATAGTTCGGGTCTGTTTGTCACCATAAGGTCTAATATGTTATTGCCACGAGTCGGTTCTCTGTAACTGCTCAAGGTAGTTTTCAGATAATGCACTTAAAAAAATTTCACTGGATTCTTTGTCCCTGCCACCTGTTACGAATGTTTGAGTCTCCCAGTCTATATCTGGCAAATTAAAATCTCCACCCAGAACTATAACATGGTGGGGAAATCTACTAGAAATATTTTTCAAATTATCCTTCAGGTGCTCAGCCACAACAGCTGCTGAGCCAGGGGGTCTATACAGACATCCAATTACCACGTCTGAGCCTGCTTTAACCGTGACCTTCACCCAAATTATTTCACATTTCGGATCTCCGTCGATTTCCTTCGTTACTATTGCACTTCTTATCACTATAAACACGCCTCCCCTTTCACTGTCCAGCCTGTCTCTGCGGTACATTCCAATCTGAGTTTAGGATTTCATTACTGTTTACATCTGGTTTCAGCCAACTTTCTGTCCCTAGTACTATATGGGCATTATGACTGTTTATTACTGAGAGTAGTTCTGGGACCTTTCTATAGACGCTCCTGCAGTTTACTATTAGCACATTAATATTGTTATTCCCTGTTGTATTTTGCCTACTCCTACCTTGTCGCGTCTCAGGAGGCGTCTTGTCGGGCCTAGGGAGGGAATTCTCTAACCTAAAAAACCCACATGTGCACTCCACACGTACTCCGCTACCCTTGTAGCCGCTTCCAGCATGTAGTGCACACCTGACCTATTCAGGCGGACCCTACATTTCTCCACCCGATAGCAGAGGTCGAGAAATTTGCACCCCAGATCTCTGCAGAATCGTCTGAGCTCCTTGTTTAAGCCTTCTACTCAGCTCCAAACCAGAGGACCGCGATCGGTTCTGGGAACGATACTACAAATAGTTAGCTCAGATTCCACCCCGCGAGTGAGGCTTTCTGCCTTCACCATCTCCGCCAACCACCTGTACGAACTGAGGATGACCTCTGAACCCAGACGGCAGGAGTCATTGGTGCCGACATGAGCAACAATTTGCAGTCGGGTGCACCCAGTGCTCTCTATCGCCGCCGGCAGGGCCTCCTCCACATCTCGGATGAGACCCCCCAGCAAGCAGACAGAGCGAACACTGGTCTTCTTCCCCGACCTTTCCGTTATTTCCCTAAGGGGCTCCATCACCCGCCTAATGTTGGAGCTCCCAATAACTAATAAACCCCTCCCCCCGTGTGCCTGCTCGGACCTTGCTGAAGGAATGGCCACATGTCCACTCACAGGCAGAGCGGGCGATGCCACACGGCCAGCCTCCACATTGACCCTCCACCTCGTGCGCCGCGAATGGCACTGAACCCACCACTCCCCTTGAGGAGAGGGTGACCCAACCGCGCCCGGTACCCGCAAAGATGTCTCGACAGCAGGGACAGTGGGTGAAGCATATAACACCTGGGGTGTACCATGCGAAGCACCAGACTCCCCACTGCCGCTACACTCCAAGGCAGCAGCCTGAAGACGGCTGACCGCGGCCATCAACACATTCAGCTGTTTGCGAACAGTGGCCAGCTCCTCCTGCGTCCGTACACAGCAGTCACACATCCTAAGAAATCAATTTACTGTAGAGAGTTAATCAACTTTTAACTAGATTGCTAATTCACTAAAGGCGGCTGATTGTTGACTAAACTGTGGTTGCTAGACACTTCTTGTAGAAAACAATGAAAATAGCACTACTTGTCTCTGGACTGTATTGAAAACAAACACTAGCACTACTGGCACTATGGTTGACTAAAGGGACTCTCTCTGACTGTATTCAAAACAAACACGAAATCTATGGAACACTATTACTAGCACTCGACAATTAAAGCTTCCTAAAAGCATAAACACACGAAAGAAGAAGTGACAAGTAATAAAAATACAGTTTATACTTAAATTAACGTAGCTCGCTGCACAGCAGACATGAAGCAGACGGCAGTTACGACGAAACTATGTTGAAAGATAGGAGTGTGTGAAACCAAACCTAATTTACAATTTTGTCCACAGGTGGCAGCCTAATTGGGTGTGATATGCAGGTTATGTTTCTACCAACAATACTCAGCAAAGTGGCATATTTCTGCTGTTTACAATGAACGTATGTGAACAGCTCTTTCATTGCAACCCTTTCAAAGAAGGGAAGCACAATCATGTTGTGAAATTCTTAGGAAATATTCCAGAACCTATGGTGAATTTGATAACTGGTGTGAACTTACCTGCAAAGTCTTTAGTAAATGCAGAATGAAGCTTACCAAATTGTGAAAAAGGGAATCTAATGATAGTCCAGAACAAGAAACAAAAGGGGACCCAAATATAGTCCTAAGGCATTCTGATGATGACATTAATACTGCTGCTTCTGAAGTTACTGTAGAGTCACTCAATAGCAGCTTACAGGTTGAGGGGGTATCCCCTATCAAGAAGCAGAAATTGCAAGAGAAACAGTATCCTAATAAAAAAACAAAGAAAGGGATAGATCTTTTGAAAAAAAAAAAAAATTTTTTTTATATTCCCTCCAATTAATATGAAGAACTTATTATAAAATATATTGGAAATAATTTCACAGCTTAAAAAAAAACTTAAATATACTACAAAGAGGAGTGAGCAAATCTAAATACCGGGTGATCAAAAAGTCAGTATAAATTTGAAAACTTAATAAACTATGGAATAATGTACATAGAGAGGTAAAAACTGACACACATGCTTGGAATGACATGGTTTTTTTTTTAATATAAAACAAAGATGATGTGACTTACCAAACGAAAGCACTGGCAGGTTGATAGACACACAAACAAACACACAAAATTCAAGCTATCGCAACCAACGGTTGCTTCATCAGGAAAGAGGGAAGGAGAGGGAAAGACGAAAGGATGTGGGTTTTAAGGGAGAGTGTAAGGAGTCATTCCAATCCCGGGAGCGGAAAGACTTACCTTAGGGGGAAAAAAAGACAGGTATACACTCGCACGCACACGCACACGCACACGCACACGCACACACATATCCATCCGCACATACACAGACACAAGCAGACATTTGTAAAGGCAAAGTGTTTGGGCACAGATTTCAGTCGAGTCCTTAATGAAATCCTCCCCACTCCACCAAGAGTGTCTTTCCACCATCCACCTAATCTTCGTAACTCCTTAGTTCATCCCTATGAAATCCCCAAACCACCTTCCCTACCCTCTGGCTTCTACCCTTGTAACCGCCCCCAGTGTAAAACCTGTCCCATGCACCCTCCCACCACCACCTACTCCAGTCCTGTAACCCGGGAGATGTACACAATCAAAAGCAGAGCCACATGTGAAAGCACCCACGTGATTTACCAACTGACCTGCCTACACTGTGAAGCTTTCTATGTGGGAATGACCAGCAACAAACTGTCCATTCGCATGAATGGACACAGGCAGACAGTGTTTGTTGGTAATGAGGATCACCCTGTGGCTAAATATGCCTTGGTGCACGGCCAGCAGATCTTGGCACAGTGTTACACCGTCCGGATTATCTGGATACTTCCCACTAACACCAATCTGTCAAAACTCCGGAGATGGGAACTTGCCCTTCAGTATATCGACTCTTCTCGTTATCCGCCAGGCCTCAACCTCCGCTAATTTCAAGTTGCCGCCACTCATACCTCACCTGCCTTTGAACAACATGTTTGCCTCTTTACTTCCGCCTCGACTGACATCTCTGCCCAAACCCTTTGCCTTTACAAATGTCTGCTTGTGTCTGTGTATGTGCGGATGGATATGTGTGTGTGTGTGCGTGTGTGTGTGTGTGTGTGTGTGAGTGTGTGTGTGTGTGTGTGTGTGTGCGCGCGCGCGAGAGAGAGTGTATACCTGTCCTTTTTTCCCCCTAAAGTAAGTCTTTCCGCTCCCGGGATTGGAATGACTCCTTACCCTCCCCTTAAAACCCACATCCTTTCGTCTTTCCCTCTCCTTCCCTCTTTCCTGATGAAGCAACCGTTGTTTGCGAAAGCTTGAATTTTGTGTGTCTATCAACCTGCCAGCGCTTTCATTTGGTAAGTCACATCATCTTTGTTTTTAGATATATTTTTCCCACGTGGAATGTTTGTCTCTATTATATATAACTCTTTGCCTTTGAATATGTCTGCTTGTGTCTGTATATGTGTGGATGGATAAGTGTGTGTGGGCGCGCGTGTATACCCATCCTTTTTTCCCACTAAGGTAAGTCTTTCCGCTCCCGGGATTGGAATGACTCCTTACCCTCTCCCTTATAACCCACATCCTTTCGTCTTTCCCTCTCCTTCCCTCTTTCCTGACGAAGCAACCGTTGGTTGCGAAAGCTAGAATTTTGTGTGTATGTTTGTGTGTCTATCGACGTGCCAGCGCTTTCGTTTGGTAAGTCACAACATCTTTGTTTTTATATTTCCTGTTTTTGCCAGTAGTTTCACTTTGTATTCACCTTCTCCTTTTTACCGTAATCTGCTATACAATTTTATCCTGCCTATATATACTCAATAATACGTAACCCACTTCCAAACCATGACCAAAAAAATTTTTTTGCCGCTTTCAACACACCGGCTGTTCAGAGCATCCTCCTACAGGCCAACCGCAAATTAGAACAGCATGCTACCCTCCACCTCAAAAAACTATCCAATCTCCTGGTTTCCCACCTCCGGAAAGGCAACTCACTCACCCTTCACAACCTTTCCAGCAAACCTCAACCTCCTCTCATTGCACACAAACCCAGTCTCTCCCATCTACTCAATCTCCCGCTTCCAGCTCCACTCCCTCCAAAACCTCAAAATTCCAATCAACGCAATATGGAACCGCAACACCCTAATTCAGTAGTTAACCTTTCCTCCAAACCTCTCTCCCAATCCGAAACCTCTGTCCTATCCAAAGGCCTCACCTTCAGCCCCACTCCCAGATTCAACCAAATAGCCCTCGTCAAAGATTTACTGTCCTACTCTCGTACTCTCTGCTGGAAATATCACTTTGCCATGAAGAAAAATGATCCTAATCGTACTCCTAATGATCCAACTCCCCAGGACACTATCCAAATTGAACCCTGCCCGGAACAGTTCCGTCCTCCATCGCAGCGGGACCCACCTCCTCTTCCTCAAAATCACCCTCTCCAAACCTTCCAGGAATTTCTGACTTCCAGCCTTGCATCTCAATCCTTTTTAAAAAACCTTAATCCCACTCCCAACATCACCACTGCTGAAGCCCAGGCTATCCGTGATCTGAAGGCTGACCGATCCATCGTCATTCTTCCGACGGACAAGGGTTCCACGACCGTGGTACTTGATCGTCAGGAGTATGTGGCTGAGGGACTGCGTCAGCTTTCAGACAACACCACATACAAAGTTTGCCAAGGTAATCCCATTCCCGATGTCCAGGCGGAGCTTCAAGGAATCCTCAGAACCTTAGGCCCCCTGCAAAACCTTTCACCTGACTCCATCAACCTCCTGAGCCCACCGACACCCCGCACCCCTACCTTCTACATTCTTCCTAAAATTCACAAACCCAATCATCCCGGCCACCCCATTGTAGCTAGTTACCAAGCCCCCACAGAATGTATCTCTGCCTACGTAGATCAACACCTTCAACCCATTACATGCAGTCTCCCATCCTTCATCAAAGACACCAACCACTTTCTCGAACGCCTGGAATCCTTACACAATCTGTTACCCCTGGAAACCATCCTTGTAACCATTGATGCCACTTCCTTATACACAAATATTCCGCACGTCCAGCGCCTCGCTGCGATGGAGCATTTCCTTTCACGCCGATCACCTGCCACCCTACCTAAAACCTCTTTCCTCATTACCTTAGCCAGCTTCATCCTGACCCACAACTTCTTCACTTTTGAAGGCCAGACATACCAACAATTAAAGGAAACAGCCATGGGTACCAGGATGGCCCCCTCGTACGCCAACCTATTCATGGGTCGCCTAGAGGAAGCCTTCTTGGTTACCCAGGCCTGCCAACCCAAAGTTTGGTACAGATTTATTGATGACATCTTCATGATCTGGACTCACAGTGAAGAAGAACACCAGAATTTCCTCTCCAACCTCAACTCATTTGGTTCCATCAGATTCACCTGGTCCTACTCCAAATCCCACGCCACTTTCCTTGACGTTTACCTCCATCTGTCCAATGGCCAGCTTCACACGTCCGTCCACATCAAACCCACCAACAAGCAACAGTACCTCCATTATGACAGCTGCCACCCATTCCACATCTAACGGTCCCTTCCCTACAACCTAGGTCTTCGTGGCAAACGGATCTGCTCCAGTCCGGAATCCCTGAACCATTACACCAACAACCTGACAACAGCTTTCGCATCCCGTAACTACCCTCCCGACCTGGTACAGAAGCAAATAACCAGAGCCACTTCCTCATCCCCTCAAACCCAGAACCTCCCACAGAAGAACCACAAAAGTGCCCCACTTGTGACAGGATACTTTCCGGGACTGGACCAGACTCTGAATGTGGCTCTCCAGCAGGGATGCGACTTCCTCAAATCCTGCCCTGAAATGAGATCCATCCTTCATGAAATCCTCCCCACTCCACCAAGAGTGTCTTTCCGCTGTCCACCTAACCTTTGTAACCTGTTAGTTCATCCCTATGAAATCCCCAAACCACCTTCCCTACCCTCTGGCTCCTATCCTTGTAACCGCCCTCGGTGTAAAACCTGTCCCATGCACCCTCCCACCACCACCTACTCCAGTCCTGTAACCCGGAAGGTGTACACGATCAAAGGCAGAGCCACGAGTGAAAGCACCCACGTGATTTACCAACTGACCTGCCTACACTGTGATGCATTCTACGTGGGAATGACCAGCAACAAACTGTCCATTCGCATGAATGGACACAGGCAGACAGTGTTTGTTGGTAATGAGGATCACCCTGTGGCTAAACATGCCTTGGTGCACGGGCAGCACATCTTGGCACAGTGTTACACCGTCCGGGTTACCTGGATACTTCCCACTAACACCAACCTATCCGAACTCCGGAGATGGGAACTTGCCCTTCAATATATCCTCTCTTCCCGTTACCCACCAGACCTCAATCTCCGCTAATTTTAAGTTGCCGCCACTCATACCTCACCTATCATTCAACAATATCTTTGCCTCTGCACTTCTGCCTCGACTGACATCTCTGCCCAAACTCTTTGTCTTTAAATATGTCTGCTTGTGTCTGTATATGTGTGGATGGATATGTGTGTGTGTGTGCGCGAGTGTATACCCGTCCCTTTTTCCCCCTAAGGTAAGTCTTTTCGCTCCCGGGATTGGAATGACTCCTTACCCTCTCCCTTAAAACCCACATCCTTTCGTCTTTCCCTCTCCTTCCCTCTTTCCTGATGAGGCAACAGTTTGTTGCGAAAGCTTGAATTTTGTGTGTATGTTTGTGTGTCTATCGACCTGCCAGCACTTTCGTTCGGTAAGTCACATCATCTTTGTTTTTATATATATATGAGAATGTAAAATTGATGGTAATAGATGCCAATTTAAAAGAACTTACTTCAGGTTCTGAAACTGTATTAAATTCGTATAAGGAGTGCCTGTTATGTTAAGTATGTATTCCTGCTCTACTAAAGTGTTAAACAGTATAACCCTGCTTTTACTTTCCCAGAATTAATATTTTCCCACCGTTTACAAAATTTGTTATCAGTCTTGTCAAATTTCCTATGCCCACAATGTTAATTTTTATCAGATTTTGCATCAACATGTTTAATTTTCGCAATATTTACACATAATAGAGGGAAACATTCCACATGGGAAAAATATATCTAAAAACAAAGATGATGTAACTTACCAAACGAAAGCGTTGGAATGTTGATAGAGACACTGACAAACACAAACACACACACAAAATTCAAGCTTTCGCAACCCACGGTTGCTTCATCAAGAAAGAGGGAACGAGAGGGAAAGATGAAAGGATATATAATATATATGACATGTGCGGATGGATATGTGTGTGTGTGTGTGTGTGTGTGTGTGTGTGTGTGTGTGTGTGCGCACGAGAGTGTATACCTGTCCCTTTTTCCCCCTAAGGTAAGTCTTTCCGCTCCCGGGATTGGAGTGACTCCTTACGAAAGCTTGAATTTTGTGTGTGTGTTAGTGTCTCTATCAACATACTTTTTGATCACCCGGTACTTACAATACTACCACAGAGATGGAATATTAGAAAACTGAATAAGAATTTCTTTTTTCTAACCACATGGCTAGAAAGGCAAAAGATCTAGTTAAAAACATGGGATATTTCCAGTATGAGATTTTCACTCTGCAGCGGAGTGTGTGCTGATATGAAACTTCCTGGCTGATTAAAACTGTGTGCCCGACCGTGACTCGAACTCGGGACCTTTGCCTTTCGCGGGCAAGTGCTCTACCATCTGAGCTACCGAAGCACGACTCACGCCCGGTTGCTACCATCTGAGCTACCGAAGCAACCGGGCGTGAGTCGTGCTTTGCCTTTCGCGGGCAAGTGCTCTACCATCTGAGCTACCGAAGCACGACTCACGCCCGGTTGCTACCATCTGAGCTACCGAAGCAACCGGGCGTGAGTCGTGCTTCGGTACCTCAGATGGTAGAGCACTTGCCCGCGAAAGGCAAAGGTCCTGAGTTCAAGTCGCGGTTGGGCACACAGTTTTAATCTGCCAGGAAGTTTCACATGGGATATTGTCTATTCTGAATCTAAACCTGGCAGAATATTGAGTTCAGATACTGTAAAAGTGGTTGAGACATTTTATATTAGAGATAACATTAGCAGATGCATGCTTGGAACAAAGGACTTTGTCTCTGTACAGGAAGATGGCAAGAGAGCTCAAAAACAAATGCGACTGCTTTTATACAATTTAAATGAAGCATATGTGTATTTTAAACAGCGGCATCCAGAAACTAAGATACAACTGACAATGTTTCGCATGCATCAGGTACGCACTGTGTGTGAGTGTGTGTGTGTGTGTGTGTGTGTGTGTGTGTGTAGGCATCCAACATCAGAATGTAAAATTGATGGTAATAGATGTCAATTTAAAAGAACTCACTTCTGGTTCTGAAACTGTATTACATTCGTATAAGGAGTGCCTATCGTACCCGTAGTCTAGGGGTAGCGTCTTTGATTCATAATCAAAACGTCTTCGGTCCCGGGTTCGATCCCCGCCACTGCCTAAATTTTGATAAATAATCAGCATTTGGCGGCCGAAGACTTTCGGCATAAGAAGTCAGCCTAATTCTGCCAACGGCCTTGTCAAAGAGGGCGGAGGAGCGGATAGAGGTTCAGGGCACCCCCTTGTCCTAGGGGTGGGAAATTGCCCCTAAAGGCGGAAGAATCAGCAATGATCAACGACATGAGGATGCAGAAGGCAATGGAAACCACTGCATTAAAGACACTTAACATGTATCCACAGGACATGTGGCCTGTAATTGAAGAAGTGTCATGATGATCTCTCCATTGGCAAAAGATTCCGGAATAGTCCCCCATTCTGATCTCCGGGAGGGGACTGCCAAGGGGGAGGTTACCATGAGAAAAAGAT
Source organism: Schistocerca americana (assembly GCF_021461395.2). Classification (NCBI taxonomy): domain Eukaryota; kingdom Metazoa; phylum Arthropoda; class Insecta; order Orthoptera; family Acrididae; genus Schistocerca; species Schistocerca americana. Next base: position 1,002,641,646 of record NC_060119.1, read on the forward strand.
TGAATAATCAACGAAAGGATAACGTTCTAAGAGTCGGGGCGTGGAATGTCAGGAGCTTGAACGTGGTAGGGAAACTAGAAAATCTGAAAAGGGAAATGCAAAGGCTCAATCTAGATATAGTAGGGGTCAGTGAAGTGAAGTGGAAGGAAGACAAGGATTTCTGGTCAGATGAGTATCGGGTAATATCAACAGCAGCAGAAAATGGTATAACAGGTGTAGGATTCGTTATGAATAGGAAGGTAGGGCAGAGGGTGTGTTACTGTGAACAGTTCAGTGACCGGGTTGTTCTAATCAGAATCGACAGCAGACCAACACCGACAACGATAGTTCAGGTATACGTGCCGACGTCGCAAGCTGAAGATGAACAGATAGAGAAAGTGTATGAGGATATTGAAAGGGTAATGCAGTATGTAAAGGGGGACGAAAATCTAATAGTCATGGGTGACTGGAATGCAGCTGTAGGGAAAGGAGTAGAAGAAAAGGTTACAGGAGAATATGGGCTTGGGACAAGGAATGAAAGAGGAGAAAGACTAATTGAATTCTGTAACAAGTTTCAGCTAGTAATAGCGAATACCCTGTTCAAGAATCACAAGAGGAGGAGGTATACTTGGAAAAGGCCGGGAGATAAGGGAAGATTTCAATTAGATTACATCATGGTCAGACAGAGATTCCGAAATCAGATACTGGATTGTAAGGCGTACCCAGGAGCAGATATAGACTCAGATCACAATATAGTAGTGATGAAGAGTAGGCTGAAGTTCAAGACATTAGTCAGGAAGAATCAATATGCAAAGAAGTGGGATATGGAAGTACTAAGGAATGACGAGATACGTTTTAAGTTATCTAACGCTATAGATACAGCAATCAGAAATAGCGCAGTAGGCAGTACAGTTGAAGAGGAATGGACATCTCTAAAAAGGGCCATCACAGAAGTTGGGAAGGAAAACATAGGTGCAAAGGTAGCTGCGAAGAAACCATGGGTAACAGAAGAAATACTTCAGTTGATTGATGAAAGGAGGGAGTACAAACATGTTCCGGGAGAATCAGGAATACAGAAATACAAGTCGCTGAGGAATGAAATAAATAGGAAGTGCAGGGAAGCTAAGACGAAATGGCTGCAGGAAAAACGTGAAGACATCGAAAAAGATATGATTGTCGGAAGGACAGACTCAGCATATAGGAAAGTCAAAACAACCTTTGGTGACATTAAAAGCAACGGTGGTAACATTAAGAGTGCAACGGGAGTTCCACTGTTAAATCCAGAGGAGAGAGCAGATAGGTGGAAAGAATACATTGAAAGCCTCCATGAGGGTGAAGATTTGTCTGATGTGATAGAAGAAGAGTCGATTTAGAAGAGATAGGGGATCCAGTATTAGAATCGGAATTTAAAAGAGCTTTGGAGGACTTACGGTCAAATAAGGCAGAAGGGATAGGTAACATTCCATCATAATTTCTAAAATCATTGGAGAAGTGGCAACAAAACGACTATTCACGTTGGTGTGTAGAATATATGAGTCTGGCGATATACCATCTGACTTTCAGAAAAGCATCATCCACACAATTCCGAAGACTGCAAGAGCTGACAAGTGCGAGAATTATCGCACAATCAGCTTAACAGCTCATGCATCGAAGCTGCTTACAAGAATAATATACAGAAGAATGAAAAACAAAATTGAGAACGTGCTAGGTGACGATCAGTTTGGCTTTAGGAAAAGTAAAGGGACGAGAGAGGCAATTCTGACGTTACGGCTAATAATGGAAGCAAGGCTAAAGAAAAATCGAGACACTTTCATAGGATTTGTCGACCTGGAGAAAGCGTTCGACAATATAAAATGGTGCAAGCTGTTCGAGATTCTGAAAAAAGTAGGGGTAAGCTATCGGGAGAGACGGGTCATATACAATATGTACAACAACCAAGAGGGAATAATAAGAGTGGAAGATCAAGAACAAAGTGCTCGTATTAAGAAGGGTGTAAGACAAGGCTGTAGCCTTTCGCCCCTACTCTTCAATCTGTACATCGAGGAGGCAATGATGGAAATAAAAGAAAGGTTCAGGAGTGGAATTAAAATACAAGGTGGAAGGATATCAATGATACGATTCGCTGATGACATTGCTATCCTGAGTGAAAGCGAAGAAGAATTAAATGATCTGCTGAACGGAATGAACAGTCTAATGAGTACACAGTACGGTTTGAGAGTAAATCGGAGAAAGACAAAGGTAATGAGAAGTAGTAGAAATGAGAACAGCAAGAAACTTAACATCAGGATTGATGGTCACGAAGTCAATGAAGTTAAGGAATTCTGCTACCTAGGCAGTAAAATAACCAATGACGGACGGAGCAAGGAGGACATCAAAAGCAGACTTGCTATGGCAAAAAAGGCGTTTCTGGCCAAGAGAAGTCTACTAATATCAAATACCGGCCTTAATTTGAGGAAGAAATTTCTGAGGATGTATGTCTGGAGTACAGCATTGTATGGTAGTGAAACATGGACTGTGGGAAAACCGGAACAGAAGAGAATCGAAGCATTTGAGATGTGGTGCTATAGACGAATGTTGAAAATTAGGTGGACTGATAAGGTAAGGAATGAGGAGGTTCTACGCAGAATCGGAGAGGAAAGGAGTATGTGGAAAATACTGATAAGGAGAAGGGACAGGATGATAGGACATCTGCTTAGACATGAGGGAATGACTTCCATGGTACTAGAGGGAGCTGTAGAGGGCAAAAACTGTAGAGGAAGACAGAGATTGGAATACGTCAAGCAAATAATTGAGGATGTAGGTTGCAAGTGCTACTCTGAGATGAAGAGGTTAGCACAGGAAAGGAATTCGTGGCGGGCCGCATCAAACCAGTCACAGTAGACTGATGACAAAAAAAAAGAGTGCCTGTCATGTTTAGTATGTATTCCTGCTCTACTAAGGTGTTAAACAGTATAACCCTGCTTTTGCATTCCCAGAATTTAACCGTTTACAAAAATTTTTATCGGTCCTGTCAAATTTCCTATGCAACAATGGTAATTTTTATCAGATTTTGCATCAACATGTTTAATTTTCACAATATTTACGCATTAAGAAAGAATGTTTGTGGAGAAGAAATGACACTGGCATGATGTTGGGCATGGTTAAGTTTCTTTACATCAGGGCAATATACTCAGTGGATCTGAACTGGTGAATGTGTAAAAGTTGGAACAATTCGTGCCTTACCTCCCGCCGCTACCAAGCTCTACTTGGCATGGTGGCTGATCAGAGTAACTAGGTTCGTTCAAATGAAGATATCGTGATCAATCACAACCATTTCCAAACTGTCTATACTGCACAAACACAGTTACGTGATTGTTGTGATCATCGTGACACCTTTGTCAAATTATATTTAGCGTGTTTCAGCATATGGCCAGCTGGAGCACTACTTGACACTATCATTCACTTTGCGTTGCTCACATGTTTTTAGTTTAAACACAGCACCAGTTGAGTACACACAGCACCAGTTGAGTATTTTATTCATGCAGAGCAAAACATATTTCAAGAATTTATTTTCATTGTGAAGTGCAGTATTTACGTATGCATTTTTTGTGATGTTACCCAAATGGTGTGAGTAACTCTGTGTGTGTGTGTGTGTGTGTGTGTGTGTGTGTGTGTGTGTGTGTCTACATAACTGATTAGGCACGGTACCTGATAACCTCAAAAAGATGACAATGGTACAAGAGACACAGAACAACACATATTCAAACACCACACAAAATACTTATGTACATATTTGCACTTGACAACGAGAAAAAAATTCTCGAAACGCGTCCTGCTAAGCATGAAAAAATACGTAACTAGTGCAGTATTTCATTATTTAAATAATGAATGACAGCTGCAGGCTTTGAAAAACATCGATTATTACATGTGAACCAGAGTGAAACGTTCCTACTTCACAGACAGTTATCAGTTCCAGTTACACCAGCAGTTTTTATTAGATAATAAACAAGTCCCTGACAAGTCTTGAAGCATGTTATGTATGTGTATCATACATTAAGTGCAAGGGGGTATCCTATACGTAACTTTTACACCAAAAAGACTGTCGCACATAAAGCTTTCGGCCAGTAAGGCCTTTGTCAAAAACAGCCCACCCACCCACCCACACACACACACACACACACACACACACACACACACACACACATAAACAAACTGCAATCGTAGGCAAATGAAGCCATACTGCGAGCAACAGCACCAGTGCATGATGGGAGGGGCAACTGGGTGAGAGTAAGGGGGAGGCTGGGGCAAGGAGAGGGAGGGATAGTAGGGTGGGGTGGAGGACAGTGACGTGCAGCTGTAGAGCGTGCAGGGACGAGGTGAAGACAGGGTAGGGCAGCTATCTGCAGTCGAGAGGTTAGACAGAGAGAAGGGGAGAGGTGGGGAGGGGGCGGGGGTGCTTAGTGGAAAAGGGAGAGAAGTAAAAAGACTGCATGCGATGATGGAATGAGGGCTGTGTAATGCTGGAAAGGGAACAGAGAAGGGGCTGGAAGGGAGAGGACAATGACTAACAAAGGTTGAGGCCAGGAGGGTTAAGGCAACGTAGGATACATCAAAGGGAAAGTTCCCACCTGCAAAATTAAGAAAAGCTGGTGTTTATGGGAAGGATCCGTATGACACATGCTGTGAAGCAGTCATTGAAATGAAGGATGTCATATTTGGCAGTGTGCTTAGCAACAGGGTGGTCCACTTGTTTCTTGGCCACATTTTGTCGGTTGCCATTCATGCGGATAGACAGCTTGTTGGTTGTCATGCCCACAGAGAATGCAGCACAGTGGTTGCAGCTTAGCTTGTAGATTACCTGACTAGTTTCACAAGTAGCCTTGCCTTTCATGGGATAGGTGATGTTTGTGACCAGACTGGATAAGTAGGTGTAAGGGGTTGGGAGCAGGGGTTGTGTAGAGATGGACGAGTATATCGTGTAGGTTTGGTAGACGGTGGAATACCACTGTGGGAGGGATGGAAAGGATAGCGGGCAGGATATTTCTCATTTTAGGGTGTAATCGAAACCCTGGTGGAGAATGTAATTCAATTGCTCCAGTTCAGTGTGGTACTGAGTTACGAGGGGAATGCTGCTCTGTGGCCGGACGGTGGGATTTTGGGAGGTGGTGAGAGACTGGAAAGATAAGGCAAGGGAGATTTATTTTGGTACAAGGGTGGAAGGATAATTACAGTCTGTGAAGGCTTCAGTGAGAGCCTCAGTATATTTCGAGAGGGACTGCTCGTCACTGCAGATGTGATGACAACGGGTGGCTAGGCTGCATGGAAGGAACTTCTTGTTATGGAACGGGTGGGCAGCTGTCAAAGTGGAGACATTGCTGATGGTTAGTAGGTTTGATATGGATGGAGGTACTGATGTAGCCATCTTTGAGGTGGAAGTCAACATCTAGGAAGGTTGAGTAGGATCAGGTGAAGCAAACGGAGGAGAAATTGTTGAGGTTCTGGAGGAAAGTGGATAGGGTGACCTCACCCTCGACCCAGATGGCAAAGTTCTCATCAACGAATCTGAACCAGGTAAGGGGCTTAGGATTCTAGGTGTTTACCAAGGATTACTCTAGATAGCCAATGGATAAGTTAGCATAGGATGGTGTCATGTGGGTGCCCATAGCCATACCCCGGATTTGTTTGTAGATGCATTCCATCATGGATTTTCCATTATATTTATGAATTGTTTGAATTGAATTTGATTCACGATATGTTACAAACAATAGATTCATACCGACAGATCAATCTTAAAAACAATAACCCATTCAGCAGAATAATCTCTTGACATTTTAACTGAAAAACTAAAAGCTCAGTTACACCATTCATTCACCGCAGAACAACAGGCAATTTTCCAGACTGAACTGAAATCAAAACTCCACCAAAATGCACATCTCATGGGACAGGTCCATGCAATGGTGTAACAGAAACAGTTAAGCGACTGGCTGCACATGCGTCTTCAGCTAGCCTACAATAATCAAATTATAACACCTCTTCAGCTTCATAACTGATGTGTGGAGAACATAAGAAGTTGTACGCTTAAATACTTAACAGCCCAAAAGCATCAGGATGAAGACCTTAGTCTGTCAAAATGCTTTTAAAATGTGAAGATAGTGGCAGGAACTCAGAAATAGCATGCCTTCATGCCAATTACTTCACACAAATTAATAACAAAAACCTACTCTAACCCTGACGAATTCAAGGAAGAAAACTTGAAACCATTGCACAAAGAAATCAATTTGAAGATATATCAGGATTCGTTGCTAGTGTTCAGGATGACAAGTGGCGGACTTCAAGTGTTTTGAGTGTTGAAGAGGATATCAACCAAGTGAAAGTAATATTTCTTCATCATAATGGACCTGCTTCAGCACTTGCCTATTCCATGAAACCAGATATTCATTTACTTCATAAGAAATCCATAATCAGCAAAGTTGATTTGCATACCACAACTGGGAGGACCTATAATATTACAGCTCCGGTGACTGATGAAGTAAGAAATTTTTCAGATCTGTTAAATAATAGTTAAGAACTTCGTCTAATCATTCAAATAACTTATGGATGTAATTACCTGGTTGGCAATGTATATTAAATTTAGTACCGCAGGTGAAAAGTTCATTCAAACAGGACATACTGTATTATATTACATTTCATTTCTCGTAAAGTCTAGAGTTTTCCCACTTCAAACTACTGGAAAATAACTAACAGCATAAATCGACAATTTCATCAATTTTCCCGATTTTATGACATCAATAACTCAGAAAAAATTAAAATATACAAGTGACATATACCACATAGCCATCCCTCATAATACTAAACATTTTACTAAAATCTAACATGTTGAGATTGAAACTGATACTTTGGCTTGTTGTTTTCACATGGAATGACCCATTAACAACAAAGTTTTTAAAGAGATACTGATGTGGTAAGTAGGATCCAGAAACCGAAAATATCATTTATCACACACTTAACAGTACCAACACACTTTCAGTAAAGTGTACTATCAATGGGAGTGAGGAGTGGGAGGTTGGGTAGGGAGGGATAGGGGTGGGGGACCATACTTTATGCCCAACATGAAAGAAAAAAATTGTTAACAGCTGTTGACTTTTAATCACAACACACTTTTTAAAAAGATATTGATGTGTAAGGAAAGTCCTGAACCTGAAAATAGTGAATATGACATTCATTGAAGTAAGTGACATCTACTACTGGGACTTAAATTTTTGGTTAAGTTTCACTAAAAAATTTAAATATTTATGAAATCTGGTAGAAGAATTCATTAAAAAACTATACTTGTTTTTACAAAACTTTAAAATATAAAGTAACTGGTTAGATTGCATTATTTTCAAAAGGTGGGTGATAAGTACCTCCTTCCCCCTTGGCACTGTGAGGGTTAATACTGGTAATAACTCCCCATTTTTCCCACATTACTTCCACTTGAGTACAACACTCAAATTTAATTTTTTATATGTAAGTTCCTTAACTCTGTGGTTATATGGTGCACACGCAGGCACAGGATGTCTATTTTTTCACAGTTCTTTAAATTTTCCTCACAGAGAAGCAGCTCTTCTATCTTATTACTCAATCCTCCAATATTCTGAAGAAATAACCTAACATCACTTTGCCGTGCACTCTTAAGCATTCTCTTCTGTTATTTTAACTTCTTTCATAACAGGATGCCTAACTCCTGATTCTAATCCTAAAAAACTAACACTCTGACACCAGTTACCATCACAGGGCTCTTGTTTTGTGTGGCAGTGCCCCCCTGTACATTTTCTGCAAGAAGCTCAGCCAACCTGTCTATCCCTCTCTTATTCAGGCATAGGCCATGTCTAGTACATCCCCATTTTCCGACTGTAGCAACAGACACTGTACTCATATGATATTTCATTTCAGTCAGCAGCAACCTTCTCAACTCCATGTTCACACAGATTGCAGCAGTGTTAACCCAGAATTTAAGTGGCAATTACACCAGATTTCTTACCACCTTAGTGGGTGCAGGCGAGAAGATACGAAAATGGTACAATAGCTATTAAATTATTGAATTACAAAATTGTTTTCTTATTTAAATGTATTGTGTTGATAATTTTTGTAGAGTCAAAGACATAAAACCCAGCCACCTGAGAGCCGCTGCAGAGATTAAGTTGGAGTCATTCACTTAAGGTGGCCAATATAACCAGCAGCCCCTCAGAATTCTAAGTCTGGCCATATGCATGAACTGACAACACTGCAGGATGTGGAACTGTATGGAGGAAATGCTGTCATTCTTTGCTAGCCACTACAAGCTGTATCTGCTCATGGTCTTCTGGTAAACATCGCGCAAGATAGATATGAGGTCGCATGTTTGAGAGCCCCCGATGCCTTTTTTTAAAACACCAATAATAGCAAAAACTTCAAGAAACAATTCCACTAAACAGTTTGTGGCTGCATCAAGAAGAGGAAAGTTTACATTGCCCCCCCCCCCCCTACAGCGGGCACTGGCTACCAGCTGAACACCATCTGCCGCCTAATGCCAGGTGCTATCCAACCAGCCTAATGCAGCATGGTGCTTCGAATGTATTATCAACTGTCATTTTCTTATTTGCAGTTCTAGTATTTATCTTGCAGTCAAATATGGGATTGTGCAAAGAAGAAACTTATAAATGTTGTTCAAGAATTGCAAAATAGTCAAAGTGGGAAATGGCCTAACATCTGAGACATACTATTCGCTATGGGTCTAATAAAAGGGTTAAGGCAATAGAGGCAGCTTGGAACCTTTATATTGTGTGTGGGGTGAGTGCTTTTGGGAAAAGCACGTCAGAAAGTGGTTTTCTTCTTTCAAGAAATATTGTTCTGGCATGAATGATTTTTCCCCATTCAGGAAGCCTCGCTAACAGAATTACGTGGTGAACTGTGACCATTTAAATGTCTTGCTACATTTGCATACAATAGGCAAGGTTCAGGAGTCTGGAGTAGGAGTACTGGATGCTCTAACTTAAAAAGCAACAAAAGTCAAAGGAATGACTATTACTGCATTTTTCCTTGAACATCAGTTCGCTCACCAAAAATTCCAAAGTAATATTGTTAGTTGTGAGGTGTTAAAGATACCTCTATGTTAACTTCTTAACAAGAAATTAATCTCCGAGCCTAACAAAAGAAACATACTTGAGCAAAAGGCAGTCTCAACACAGCATTTTCCATCTGGTGGCTCAAAAAGGAGTCCACTGTAAAAACATAACGTATCTGTAACATGAACGAGCCTATATCATCAGGAATTAGCAAGGTATTACTCACACTGAAATTTGAAACATTCCATGTTTACTTTTTGTCCCATGTTGCTATTGAATAGTACAGAAACGAGGCAGTTAATAAATAAAATAAAGTTTTCTTGTTAATTATAGATCTAGCTGCCTGTAGCTCTGTCACAAAACCGATACAAATAAGGCCATCAGCGGAACCGGAAACACGAACCAGAGCAGCCTTTCCTTCACAGGTGTGTTAGGGAAGAGCTATAGCATTACTCTCTCTCTTATTGCCCCAGTTGTGGCTATGACAGCTAAATCACGATGTAAAAGATGTGGAATTAGAAAGTAATTGATAACCTTAATTCACACCTTATGAAACAAACACTCAGGCTATTCAATGTAAGTAATACGAATAGATCAAGTGAATCTAGCATGATAATTCAGTGCCATCCAGGAAGTAACTCACTGTTTACAGACTTGCCAAACATATCCCAGCACTGTTGCCAAATTCAGTTATACTACCAGCATGAAGAATACCACCAGACACGTTCCTTGAGTCAGTTGTGATGTGACTACAGATTCTGTCTCCAACACACAGCTGCTGAGGGCTGAAATACCAAAAATGTACGCCACTGAACCTTAGTCGCATTTCTGTAACTAGGTTTAGGGAGTAGAGCACAGTTATTAAATACTCAGATGCATCAACTGCAAAATAATCATCATACATCAAAAACTGTCACAATTTTTTACGTTTTTCTACCTTGAGCATACTGAAAACTATAATCCGTTCATCATAAGAAAAAACTTGATGTAAACAAACACAAACGCGATGATTGGTCAGAAGCCGTAGCACACGCACTGGTGTTGTTACACTCTTGGAAGTAGGTCCTACTTATGTATTAGATATCTAATTACTAAGTTACGTTAAATGAAACTTTAAGATATTCAAGGGTATTAAAAGCCATCAAAGTTTTCTTAATCACACTTTAGCTACGTAGTTTTTATTTCAAGAATCATGTACAGTCACAGTCTCTGCAGCATTGTGCTCTGATTGCCGTGCTGTTAATGTGCATTATGAAAATGGCTGAGGCTGCTTTCTGTAACGTACTGAAAGACGTGGGTGGATCATGGTCCCAAAGTGCCGAGAAACAGGCTGTTCTTAATGTTTTTCATAAATTTATGGAGATAATCAGCTTTGAAGTTTTCCAGCCTTGTATACTATGTAGTTGACAATCCTTTACATGTTGAATATGTAGTGCCGTCAGTAGCGTAATGGAATGTGAACCTACCGTTATTCGTGCATTGGTTCAGCCCCCCTCCTCCCCCTCCCCAATATCATTTTTTTTTTTCTCGTTCACTTTCAAATACCTGCATCTAGCAATTATAAAACTCATCATCTTTTTTATGAATAGTGCATCTCTCCTTGTTTCTAATTACATATTGGAAGCGAAATTCCTGTTCCCATTTCGAATAGAAATTCTCAATTATCGGTGTTTTGTGAAGCATTGTTCATAAAAGTTGTTTAAATTAAGAAAACATAACAATTTAATTTTTTACAGCAAAAATGAAAACCCAAATCTTCTTTATTTGGACAATGCCCAACATTTTATATCACAGAAATGTAACAATACCAGAGAAGGAAAGTTGCTACTCACCATACAGCACAGGTGCTGAGTAGTGATAGGCACAACAAAAAGATTCACACAATTATAGCTTTCGGCCATTACGGCCTTTGTCAGCAGTAGACACACATACATACACACACTCACGCAAACGCAACTTGCACACAAGTCTGCAGTCTCAGAGAACTGAAATCACACTGCGAGCAGCAGCATCAGTGCATGATGGGAGTGGCGACTAGGTGGGGGTAAGGAGGAGGCTGGGGCGGGGAGGGGGAGGGATAGTATGGTGGGAGTGGCGGACAGTGAAGTGTTGCAGTTTAGATGGAGGGCAGGAGAGAAGGTGTGGAGGGAGGAGGGGCTTCACCTGGTCCTACCCAAACCAACAAACCACCTTCCTCGATGTCGTTCTCCACCTCAGAGATGGCTACATCAGTACCTCCGCCCATATCAAACCTACTAACCACCAGCAGTATCTCCACTTCGACAGCTGCCACCCATTCCATACCAAGAAGTCCCTTCTGTACAGCCTGGCCACCCATGATCGTCGCATCTGCTGTGACGAGCAGACCCTCTCAAAATATAATGAGGGTCTCACTGAAGCCTTCACTGGCAGTAATTAACCTCCCATCCTTGTACAAAAACAAATCTCCTGTACCTATCTTTCCAGTCTCCCACCACCACCCAAAGTCCCACTGTCCGGCCACAGAGTAGCATTCCTCTTGTTACTCAGTACCATCCAGGACTGGGGCAACTGAATTACATTCTCCGCCAGGGTTTTGATTACCTCTCATCGTGCCCTGAAATGAGAAATGTCCTGCCCACTATCCTTCCCACCCTCCTACTGTGGTATTCCGCCGTGCACCGAACCTACACAATATACTCGTCCATCCTTACACAACCCCTGCTCCCAATCCCTTACCTCATGGCTCATACCCCTGTAATAGACCTAGATGAAAGACCTGTCCCATACATCCTCCTACCACCAGCTACTCCAGACTGGTCACTAACATCACCTATCCCATCATAGGCAGGGCTACCTGTGAAACCAGCGATTTACAAGCTAAGCTGCAACCACTCTGCTGCATTCTATGTAGGCATGACAACCAACAAGCTGTCTGTCTGCATGAATGGCCACCAACAAACTGTGGCCAAAAAACAAGTGGACCACCCTGTTGCTGAACACACTGCCAAACATGATATCCTTCATCTCAATGACTGCTTCACAGCCTGTACCATATGGATCCTTCCCACCAACACCAGCTTTTCTGAATTGTGCAGGTGGGAACTTACCCTGCAATACATCCTACGTTCCTGTAACGCTCCTGGCCTCAAGCTTCAGTAGTCACTGTCCTTACCCATCCAGCCCCCTCCCTGTTCCCATTCCAGCGCTACACAGCCGTCATTTCACCGCTACACCCAGTATTTTAATTTCCTTTGATTTCTCTCCTTTCCGCTACTTACCCCCTCACCCTCTGCACCTTCTCTCCTGCCCTCTGTCTAAACTGCAACACTTCACTATCCGCCACTCTCACCATACTATCCCTCCCCCTCTCCGCCCCAGCCTCCTCCTTACCCCCACCCAATCGCCACTCCCACATCACGCACTGGTGCTGCTGCTCGCAGTGTGGTTTCAGTCCTCTGAGACTGCAGACATGTGTGCAAGTTGCGAGTGTGTGTGTGTGTGTGTGTGTGTGTGTGTGTACTGCTGACAAATGCCTTAATGGCCAAAAGCTATAACTGTGTGAATCTTTGCTATATAGAGGTAGATAAGTATTGTAGAAACATGAAAAGCAATCATTTTCACAGCATCGAGCACATCATACAAATGCCGCATTTACATTTGCTACTGTACCAAACAATATTAACCGAACGGAACTGATCCGGAGCCAAGCTGCGGGATTTGGCCCCAGAACTAACAAGACTGTTAAGCGACCAGATGTACTGGAACTAATGCACGCAGCTTTTTCACTCGTCACTGCCGAATGCTGGCGGGATATAGAATGGCTTGTCATAAAAGAAGAAGAGAAAATGCTGCACCTGGTTGGCTTCGTGGATTCTGTTGCTGATAGGCTCGTTATCAACATAGCAAGTGATACTTTAAGAACTGAAATGTATTTCTCGGATTCGTATAAGAAAAGAGCTAAGAGATTACCAGATCACTGACTGTAAGTAATACCTTCAGGGGCTGCAATATTTAACTATATGGTGCAATCCTTCAATACTCTCTTACATTACACACAGCTTGTGCAGAAAAATTACCCCATGGTTAAGTCAGGAATTTTCATCATTCTTGTTTTTAATTACAATAATACATTAGCTAAAAACGATTAAGTGTTGTGGTTTTTCTCTATTCGTCTAAGGAACGTATTGTGGGAGATTTGCAGCGTATTATTTCATTCTTCCTAAAAATTAGATGACATTTGAAGCTGTGCTCCTGTGCTCATCTCTTTTTACATGTGAACTGCAGCTGGCCACGTCACTGCAGGCAAGCTTTACCAGTTGACCACCAGTGTTGCCCAAGTTAACTGCGCCGGTCAAGCTGTTGCCCCATATTATCACTAAGTCAATGTGCAAGTAACGCACAACGCAAAATGTACCATTATTATCGTACTTGACAGTACTCGAGACAGCTTGGCTGCAGTCTCATGTGAAACGGAAATCCAATGGCGTTCCAACAAACGTGGAAGAATACATAGTTCAATGTTTACATCGGGTTTATTCTTATGATGAACAGATTATAGATAGTTCATCACCAAATGTGATTCACATTTCTGGAGCACCTCCAGTGTTTACACCGTCAATGTTATAAGTATGCAATATATGTTTTTACAAAATTTTAGTATTGGAGAATATTTTTATAAGATTGCTATTATTGGCACTATCCCTAAAACAAAGAGATGAAGAGACAACAGCAAAGCATTGATTGCAAAATGTTAACATCCACAGGGACACTTCATACACCACAAAGAACTAAATTCCAATCACGAAAGGCTACTGTGCAGGAAACCGCTTTACAATACTATGTACACATTTCTGTTACTAGGCTTAGGGAGTACAGCGTAATTATTAACAATAATTATATTAAGAACAGTCACAATTATTTGTGTTTTTCAGTCTTCAGTGTACTGAAAACTAAAAACTCATCATCAGGTATGATTCACATTTCTGGAGCATCTCCAGTATTTATATTGCTGAAGTTATAAGTAGACAGAACATCTTTTTTATAATTATAGTATTAGAAAATATTTTTCAAAGATTGCTACCATTGGCACAATCCTGAAAAGAGAGGACTGAAGAGAGAACACAACAACACAACATTGCAAAATGTTAACGCCCACAGGATACTTCACTTCATAAGCAACGAAGAACCAAGTCCCAGTCAACGAAGGCTACTGTGCAGGAAACCATGTGCAGTGACAGAAAACGTGGACTCAAAAAGCCATTGAAACTTTAAACCAGTCACAGCTAGCAAGGCATCAAGAATGTTCACATTGTCTCATTGCTGTAGCTGAGGCAAAGGTAGAAAGAAGCAGGTTTCCTGCTATGTAAAGACAGAGGCATTAGAATTTACTTGTAAAATAATCTTCTTGCAGTTGAAAACACCTTTTTCCAACTCACTGTCACCTATTTATACATGGATTGTTTGGAATATTTACACAAATATCTAGTGAACATAGTAGGATAACGCAGTTCCAGTCCTGGAAGTCCATCGACTGTCACTCACAAGGGAAATTCCGCATTGCACCCCCCTTAGATTTAGTGGCAAGATGGCCCAGTGGACAGCCCCTGTCAAAATTGGACATGGATCGAGCATGAAAGCAGGAAGAAGGTGTACTGAACAGTGAAAAAAGAAGCAAAATAGAAACAGTGAACGGTCCAAGCTCAAGATATGCCACATTGAGCGAACAAGAATAGCTCTGTCGTCATGGTTATGTGGTCACGGTGGTAGGCTGTGAAGGGGGAGATAAGTGTTCAAATCTCTCTGATGCCCCACTCCTCCCCCCCCCCTCCCCCCACCCTCCCCCACGCACACACACAAAAAATTATGAACTGTCCATCTGGCCATTAACATGTATGTTCATTGTATTCAAATTTGTGTCTGTGCCATGATGCAATGTCTGTTTGCAACAGCGAGGTGTAAAGAAGGGACCCCAGATGTACACACCTCTTATTTGTTCAACATAAGTACCATATGTTACAACTCTTGCGTCCCATTTTGGAAGTTTTGACCCCAGAATTTCTTTGTTGCAATATAGTCCACACAAGTTTATTGGTTGCTTTCATTTCTGTGAGATGTCTACGCAGCATCTCGCCACCTCTCACCATTCATTACATTTACTTGCGACGGACATTGGAAATACAGTCTTACCACATAACTCATTGTCTATAACTAATGTACAGTATGACAATTGTTAAGTCTACAGAAGGAGAATAGACAAATCAATGACTGGATGGAAAGCTGATAATTCTGCGAGGAAAAAAATGGGGCACAAGGTAGATTCAAACATGGATCTCCCGCTTTACAGTCCAACACCACAACCACACAACCATGAAGCCATAATTCTCGGAGCCCGCTCGATGTTTCAGATCTTGAGCTTGGACCATTCACTCTTTCTATTTCGCATCTATTTTACAGTTCAGTACACCTTCTTCCTGCTTTCATGCTTGATCCATGGTCAGTTTTTGATGCCATCTACTGGGCCATTCTACCACTAAATATGAGGGGAGTGGGGGGCGACGGGGAGTTTCTCTTGTAAGTTACCAAACATTTTCTGGACAGCAATTTATATACTAGTAATATGTGAACATTTGTCTTGCTTTCTGTGTGATAACACTTTAACTACATCCTTTCCTTAGTCATTGTTTTGTGATGCCCCTAATTCATATCAGAACACATGAATCAAAGTGTAACACCTATATAGTCAAGTAACTAATGGTCAAAGCAATGGAAGCAGGAATGCTGCAAGCTTATTACCTAACTAATTGTAACGTGTAGTGACTGCCAATTCAGCTGCACATCAGACGGTAATATCTGATATGGAACTTTCAATAGAATTAATGTAATTATCGCAAGAACAAACTCTGTGTCTACTTGGTGCTAAAGAGTCATGTGCTTCATATATTATATTGAGCAGATGGACCAGTGTTTCCTTCCAGACATTAGGAGTTTTTGGTTCCATTCTCTGCTTGCTCTGGACGGAAATGTGAAAATGTGTAGCAGGGCAGGTGTTCCTAGTCGCAAGTCTGTGTACAGCGTATGCTTGCTCACATAGCAGGACGAAGTAAGTAGAGCTTCATCAGAGTTGTTGCCCATAACAAGCACCAATGCCCCCAAACTCTCCTTACACATCTACATCTACATTTATATTCTGCAAGCCACCCTACGGTGTGTGGCGGGAAGCACTTTATGTGCCACTGTCATTACCTCCCTTTTCTGTTCCAGTCGCGTATGGTTCGCGGGAAGAACGACTGTCTGAAAGCCTCTGTGCGCGCTCGAATCTCTCTAATTTTACATTCGTGATCTCCTCGGGAGGTATAAGTAGGGGGTAGCAATATATTCGATACCTCATCCAGAAACGCACCCACTCGAAACCTGGACAGCAAGCTACACTGCGATGCAGAGCGCCTCTCATGCAGAGTCTGCCACTTGAGTTTGCTAAACATCTCTGTAACGCTATCACGGTTACCAAATAACCCTGTGACGAAACGCGCCGCTCTTCTTTGGATCTTCTCTATCTCCTCCGCCAACCCGATCTGGTACGGATCCCACACTGATGAGCAATACTCAAGTATAGGTCGAAAGAGTGTTTTGTAAGCCACCTCCTTTGTTGATGGACTACATTTTATAAGGACTCTCCCAATGAATCTCAACCTGGTACCCGCCTTACCAACAATTAATTTTATATGATCATTCCACTTCAAATTGTTCCGCACGCATACTCCCAGATATTTTACAGAAGTAACTGCTACCAGTGTTTGTTCCGCTATCATATAATCATACAATAAAGGATCCTTCTTTCTACATATTCGCAATACATTACATTTGTCTATGTTAAGGGTCAGTTGCCACTCCCTGCACCAAGTGCCTATCCGCTGCAGATCTTTCTGCATTTCGCTACAATTTTCTAATGCTGCAACTTCTCTGTATATTACAGCATCATCTGCGAAAAGTTGCATGGAACTTCCGACACTATCTACTAGGTCATTTATATATATTGTGAAAAGCAATGGTCCCATAACACTCCCCTGTGGCACGCCAGAGGTTACTTTAACGTCTGTAGACGTCTCTCCATTGATAACAACATGCTATGTTCTGTCTGCTAAAAACTCTTCAATCCAGTCACACAGCTGGTCTGATATTCCGTAGGCTCTTACTTTGTTTATCAGGCGACAGTGCGGAACTGTATCGAACGCCTTCCGGAAGTCAAGGAAAATAGCATCTACCTGGGAGCCTTTATCTAATGATTTCTGGGTCTCATGAACAAATAAAGTGAGTTGGGTCTCACACGATCACTGTTTCCGGAATCCATGTTGATTCCTACAGAGTAGATTCTGGGTTTCCAAAAACGACATGATGTTGTTGTTGTGGTCTTCAGTCCTGAGACTGGTTTGATGCAGCTCTCCATGCTACCATATCCAGTGCAAGCGTTTTCATCTCCCAGTACCTACTGCAACCTACATCCTTCTGAATCTGCTTAGTGTATTCATCTCTTGGTCTCCCTCTACAATTTTTACCCTCCACGCTGCCCTCCAATACTAAATTGGTGATCCCTTGATGCCTCAGAACATGTCCTACCAACCGATCCCTTCTTCTGGTCAAGTTGTGCCACAAACTTCTCTTCTCCCCAATCCTATTCAATACTTCCTCATTCGTTCTGTGATCTACCCATCTAATCTTCAGCATTCTTCTGTAGCACCACATTTCGAAAGCTTCTATTCTCTTCTTGTCCAAACTATTTATCGTCCATGTTTCACTTCCATACATGGCTACACTCCATACGAATACTTTCAGAAATGACTTCCTGAGACTTAAATCAATACTGGATGTTAACAAATTTCTCTTCTTCAGAAACAGTTTCCTTGCCATTGCCAGCCTACATTTTATATCCTCTCTACTTCGACCATCATCAGTTATTTTGCTCCCCAAATAGCAAAACTCCTTTACTACTTTAAGTGTCTCATTTCCTAATCTAATTCCTTCAACATCACCCGACTTAATTTGACTACATTCCATTATCCTTGTTTTGCTTTTGTTGATGTTCATCTTATATCCTCCTTTCAAGACACTGTCCATTCCATTCAACTGCTCTTCCAAGTCCTTTGCTGTCTCCGACAGAATTACAATGTCATCGGCGAACCTCAAAGTTTTTATTTCTTCTCCATGAATTTTAATACCTACTCCCAATTTTTCTTTTGTTTCCTTTACTGCTTGCTCAATATACAGATTGAACAACATCGGGGAGAGGCTACAACCCTGTCTCACTCCTTTCCCAACCACTGCTTCCCTTTCATGCCCCTCGACTCTTATAACTGCCATCTGGTTTCTGTACAAATTGTAAATAGCCTTTCGCTCCCTGTATTTCACCCCTGCCACCTCCAGGATTTGAAAGAGAGTATTCCAGTGAACGTTGTCAAAAGCTTTCTGTAAGTCTACAAATGCTAGAAACGTAGGTTTGCCTTTTCTTAATCTTTCTTCTAAGATAAGTCGTAAGGTTAGTATTGCCTCACGTGTTCCAACATTTCTACGGAATCCAAACTGATCTTCCCCGAGGTCCGCTTCTACCAGTTTTTCCATTCGTCTGTAAAGAATTCGCGTTAGTATTTTACAGCTGTGACTTATTAAACTGATAGTTCGGTAATTTTCACATCTGTCAACACCTGCTATCTTTGGGATTGGAATTATTATATTCTTCTTGAAGTCTGAGGGTATTTCGCCTGTTTCATACATCTTGCTCACCAGATGGTAGAGTTTTGTCAGGACTGGCTCTCCCAAGGCCGTCAGTAGTTCCAATGGAATGTTGCCTACTCCGGGGGCCTTGTTTCGACTCAGGTCTTTCAGTGCTCTGTCAAACTCTTCACGCAGTATCATATCTCCCATTTCATCTTCATCTACATCCTCTTCCATTTCCTTAATATTGTCCTCAAGTACATCGCCCTTGTATAGACCCTCTATATACTCCTTCCACCTTTCTGCTTTCCCTTCTTTGCTTAGAACTGAGTTTCCATCTGAGCTCTTGATATTCATACAAGTCGTTCTCTTATCTCCAAAGGTCTCTTTAATTTTCCTGTAGGCAGTATCTATCTTACCCCTAGTGAGATAGGCCTCTACATCCTTACATTTGTCCTCTAGCCATCCCTGCTTAGCCATTTTGCACTTCCTGTCGATCTCATTTTTGAGACGTTTTTATTCCTTTTTGCCTGCTTCATTTACTGCGTTTTTGTATTTTCTCCTTTCATCAATTAAATTCAATATTTCTTCTGTTACCCAAGGATTTCTACTAGCCCTCGTCTTTTTACCTACTTGATCCTCTGCTGCCTTCACTATTTCATTCCTCAAAGCTACCCATTCTTCTTCTACTGTATTTCTTTCCCCCATTCCTGTCAGTTGGTCCATTATGCTCTCCCTGAAACTCTGTACAACCTCTGGTTCTTTCAGTTTATCCAGGTCCCATCTCCTTAAATTCCCACCTTTTTGCAGTTTCTTCAGTTTTAATCTACAGGTCATAAACAATAGATTGTGGTCAGAGTCCACATCTGCCCCTGGAAATGTCTTACAATTTAAAACCTGTTTCCTAAATCTCTATCTTACCATTATATAATCTATCTGATACCTTTTAGTATCTCCACGGTTCTTCCATGTATACAACCTTCTTTCATGATTCTTAAACCAAGTGTTAGTTATGATTATGTTGTGCTCTGTGCAAAATTCTACCAGGCGGCTTCCTCTTTCGTTTCTTAGCCCCAATCCATATTCACCTACTATGTTTCCTTCTCTCCCTTTTCCTACACTCGAATTCCAGTCACCCATGACTATTTAATTTTCGTCTCCCTTCACAATCTGAATAATTTCTTTTATTTCATCATACATTTCTTCAATTTCTTCTTCATCTGCAGAGCTAGTTGGCATATAAACTTGTACTACTGTAGTAGGTGTGGGCTTCGTATGTATCTTGGCCACAATAATGCGTTCACTATGCTGTTTGTAGTAGCTTACCCGCATTCCTATTTTCCTATTCATTATTAAACCTACTTCTGCATTACCCCTGTTTCATTTGGTGTTTATAACCCTGTAGTCACCTGACCAGAAGTCTTGTTCCTCCTGCCACCGAACATCACTAATTCCAACTATATCTAACTTCAACCTATCCACTTCCGTTTTTAAATTTTCTAACCTACCTGCCCGATTAAGGGATCTGACATTCCACGCTCCGATCCGTAGAACGCCAGTTTTCTTTCTCCTGATAACGACATCCTCTTGAGTAGTCCCTGCCCGGAGATCCGAATGGGGGACTATTTTACCTCCGGAATATTTTACCCAAGAGGACGCCATCATCATTTAATCATACAGTAAAGCTGCATGCCCTCGGGAAAAATGACGGCTGTAGTTTCCCCTTGCTTTCAGCCGTTCGCAGTACCAGCACAGCAAGGCCGTTTTGGTTATTGTTACAAGGCCAGATCAGTCAATCATACAGACTGTTGCCCTTGCAACTACTGAAAAGGCTGCTGCCCCTCTTCAGGAACCACACGTTTGTCTGGCCTCTCAACAGATACCCCTCCGTTGTGGTTGCACCTACGGTACGGCTATCTGTATCGCTGAGGTACGCAAGCCTCCCCAACAACGGCAAGGTCCATGGTTCATTGGGGGGGGGGGGGGGGGGGGGGCATGATATGCGAGCAAAAAACATGTTCTAAAATTCTACAACAGATCGACGGCAGAGATATAGGTCTATAGTTTTGCGCATCTGCTCGACGACCTTTCTTGAAGACTGGGACTACCTGCGCTCTTTTCCAATCATTTGGAACCTTCCGTTCCTCTAGAGACTTGCGGTACATGGCTGTTAGAAGGGGGGCAAGTTCTTTCGCGTACTCTGTGTAGAATCAAACTGGTATCCCGTCAGGTCCAGTGGACTTTCCTCTGTTGAGTGATTCCAGTTGCTTCTCTATTCCTTGGACACTTATTTCAATGTCAGCCATTTTTTTTTTTTCTTTTTTTTTTTTTGTTTTTTTTTTTTTTTTTTTGTTTTTTTTTTGTTTTTTTTTTTTTTTTTTTTCGTTTGTGCGAGGATTTAGAGAAGGAACTGCAGTGCGGTCTTCCTCTGTGAAACAGCTTTGGAAAAAGGTGTTTAGTATTTCAGCTTTACGCGTGTTATCCTCTGTTTCAATGCCATCATCATCCCGGAGTGTCTGGATATGCTGTTTCGAGCCACTTACTGATTTAACGTAAGACCAGAACTTCCTAGGATTTTCTGTCAAGTCGGTACACAGAATTTTACTTTCGAATTCACTGAACGCTTCACGCATAGCCCTCCTTACGCCAACTTTGACATTGTTTAGCTTCTGTTTGTCTGAGAGGTTTTGGCTGCGTTTACATTTGGAGTGAAGCTCTCTCTGCTTTCGCAGTAGTTTCCTAACTTTGTTGTTGAACCACGGTGGGTTTTTCCCGTCCCCCACAGTTTTACTCGGCATGTACCTGTCTAAAACGCATTTTACGATTGCCTTGAACTTTTTCCATAAACACTCAACATTGTCAGTGTCGACACAGAAATTTTCGTTTTGATCTGTTAGGAAGTCTGAAATCTGCCTTCTATTACTCTTGCTAAACAGATAAACCTTCCTCCCTTTTTTTATATTCCTATTAACTCCCATATTCAGGGATGCTGCAACGGCCTTATGATCACTGATTCCCTGTTCTGCGCTTACAGAGTCGAAAAGTTCAGGTCTGTTTGTTATCAGTAGGTCCAAGATGTTATCTCCACGAGTCGGTTCTCTGTTTAATTGCTCGAGGTAATTTTCGGATAGTGCACTCAGTATAATGTCACTCGATGCTCTGTCCCTACCATCCGTCCTAAACATCTGAGTGTCCCAGTCTATATCTGGTAAATTGAAATCTCCACCTAAGACTATAACATGCTGAGAAAATTTATGTGAAATGTATTCCAAATTTTCTCTCAGTTGTTCTGCCACTAATGCTGCTGAGTCG
The DNA here is from genome assembly GCF_021461395.2 of Schistocerca americana. NCBI lineage: Eukaryota > Metazoa > Arthropoda > Insecta > Orthoptera > Acrididae > Schistocerca > Schistocerca americana. The sequence goes on from NC_060119.1 coordinate 1,002,663,686, forward strand.
GGAGGTCGGTAAAAGGAGCCAACTATTAACCTAGCTCGGTTGTTGAGTGTAACCTCCACCCATAATAATTCACAGGAACTATCCACTTCTACTTCACTACAGGATAAACTACTACTAACAGCGACAAACACGCCACCACCAGTTGCATGCAATCTATCCTTTCTAAACACCGTCTGTGCCTTTGTAAAAATTTCGGCAGAATTTATCTCTGGCTTCAACCAGCTTTCTGTACCTATAACGATTTCAGCTTCGGTGCTTTCTATCAGCGCTTGAAGTTCCGGTATTTTACCAATGCAGCTTCGACAGCTTACAATTACAATACCGATTGCTGCTTGGCCCCCGCATGTCCTGACTGCCCCGCACCCTTTGAGGCTGTTGCCCTTTCTGTACTTGCCAGAGGCCATCTAACCTAAAAAACTGCCCAGTCCACGCCACACAACCCCTGCTACCCGTGTAGCCGCTTGCTGCGTGTAGTGGACTCCTGACCTATCCAGCAGAACCCGAAACCCCACCACCCTATGGTGCAAGTCGAGGAATCTGCAGCCCACATGATTGCAGAAGCGTCTCAGCCTCTGATTCAGACCCTCCACTCGGCTCTGTACCAAAGGTCCGCAGTCAGTCCTGTCGACGATGCTGCAGATGGTGTGCTCTGCTTTCATCCCGCTAGCGAGAGTGGCAGTCTTCACCAAATCAGATAGCCGCCGGAAGCCAGAGAGGATTTCCTCCGATCCATAGCGACACACATCATTAGTGCCGACATGAGCAACCACCTGCAGATGGGTGCACCCTGTACCCTTCATGGCATCCGGAAGGACCCTTTCCACATCTGGAATGACTCCCCCCGGTATGCACACGGAGTGCACATTGGTTTTCTTCCCCTCTCTTGCTGCCATACACAGGTAGTCAGTGCTAAAGTAAGTGTGTCACCACTAACATCATTCAAACCAGGTGGACAGTCAGGGTGTATACATGGACAAGGAAAAAAAAATTCTGGATTTTTCCCGGATTTCCTGGTTAAAAATACACTTTCTCCCGGGCGAAAATACACTTTCTCCATGTTAAGTGACAGTATACTCTTCCTCGGCACTGTAAAACTCATCAATCCTTTGAATGTTTATGGTTTTATATACCGGAGTAGAATTTACCGGCACTTTAGTTAACGAAACTCAGGAGGGAAAAACACGTTTTGAAAGACCTTTGATGTGCAGCAGCATGTACGCTGCATTTTTTCGTATTACAAAGGTATAAATTTGAATTCCACCAAACACTGCATGTTACTTTCTGAAACATTGAAATCAAGATTGTGATGCATTTTTGTAAGACAGTCATAGCTCATGTCATGTGATCTCGCCAGCTGATGGCAGCATAGGTCACGTGATGTAGTGATCCAATAGCAAGATCACTCTTAAGTAGCGCGAACACGCAAGTAAGAAAAGTTAATGGTTTAAATTAATATACATACCATTCACATATGATATTGGTCTCGAAGATTAATAAGCTGGAAGAGAAGCTAGGCTTCCACATATAATGTTGATCTTTATTGCGCGTGTTACACTTTTAAGATACATCACACAAATGTTCCAGCAAAATTTTTAATAACGATATAAATGTCTGATCTTCTGGGCTCGAAATACTTCTAAATGGTCATCCTCAAAGAGCTGATTTTTAAATCAGAGTCAAACGCTTTGTGATTTAAGAAATTCATCATACATTCTTGTACATAGTTCATCTTGCGCAAAAGGAAATCTGCTTTGAATCTAACACTTTTCAAACCACCATTCGCAATATTTTCCCGCGACCTGTTAGAAATAGGTTTGTTTGAGCAGTTGCAAAAGTGTGCCAGATAACAGGCGTCACCGCACTTGTGCAGCTACGATGACACAGGAAGTCCATATGTTTGTACATGTAAAACATTAAAAGATCTTACATATGTCATAAAAGAAACAAGGTATCAGACGATACTTCAAGAGTGTTGGAATTTCGTGAACCATACTAAAATGCATAATTCGGCTTAAAATGCACATTCGTATGTAAATTTTCTTGGAGTACCAGTACTGTATTATCTCATGTTTGGTTCTTTATTATGGCATAATGTCACACGTGCACTTGAAATGCAGCGAACAGTTGAAACTAGTCAATAGTGTGAAATTAAACACTTTGTTTCAAATAAATTGACTGCCTCAGCAGAAAAGATTAATTTTAAGCCAAATCTCTTTACCAAACCAGCAAAAATAATTTCATTGTTCTGTAAGGTGATTAATGCTTGACTGTCAGAAAGGTGGAAATAAAATTTGAAACTAATAACGTATTTTAGCCTTCCGTAATTACGCGAACGTATTTTAATTCATCTGACAGCTCCTGGCCACAAAATGCCGTTTTTTATCATTTAACGTGAGAGCAATAAATGAAGAGGAAACAACAAAATTAATGAACGTAAACACGGGTCACATGGAGACTACCCACCTCAACTCGGACTGCTCTGCGCATCAGCCCCAGATTTACTATATTTCCGAAATGGGGCAATATTAAGTAGTGGCGCCCAGCCACACTACTGTAACCAGAAGTGGGAGGAGGTACTACTCATACGCGACTTAACTGCGCATGCTCAGGAGCCTGCCCGCAACAGGAAAAATGAATTAATTCAATCAGTTGTCACATCACGCTCATCGGAGGCAATTTGTTGTTATAAAGCATTACATAGTCTTCATAAAGCCTTTGACACACTTTGCTGTTGGTAGATGCTTGTATGAGCACTGTTTTGTTGTTGTATACAGCACATTTCCTTTGCAACTTAAGGTTTTTTTTATTTTTTATTTTTTTCTTATTTTTCTGCAGTATTATTCTGCAGTAGCGGGATACAGTAATATCCTTTGTCAGAGTATTGGTTCTTACCAGTCAAAATCATAAAAATTTAACTGAAAACTAAAACAATGAAAGATTCCCGGAATTCTAAACAATTCTCGGGTTTTTCCTGGTTTTCTCCCGGATGAAAAAATTCCCGTTTTTTTTTCCGGGATCTCCCGGTTGTCCCGGGTCGTATACACCGTCAGGGTGTATACCATCACATTCACTGAGCACTCATGCCATTCTGATCAAACATTATCACTTACTTGTTATTACTGCAATATAACTGCTACTGATGCTTTGCCAAGAAATGCAAAAAGTGCCTTATGAATGAGAACTTCTATTTGCTTTACGCCTAAGACTGAGTTCAAAAATAACAATACCAAGTTAACAAAACGGAGTGAAGGGCAGAGCCTCTACTTATGTTCTAGAGTTCTTGCTGTTCGATCTTAATTAATTCTTGATAGCTGAGCACTATCATGTCTTTTGGCTATCAAAATAATCATATGGTATTATCGAAGTTTAATCACTGTAACACTTGATTACCTTAAGCAATACTCCATTCTGGATTGAATATGATTCTGAATGCGACGTTAATTTGGCAATTGGTCGCTCTCCTGACGACTTATGGAATGATGTTTGAACTGCTCTGAAAGTTGTGTTGCCTGTCGCCTGAATTTTAAAAGAAGTTGTGATATCTGGCAGTCAGTGCTGAATATAGGTATGTGCAAAGAAATTAGAGAAATAACAAAAGACTCATTCTGCTGGGAAACTCAATGTGCCAAAGTCCTTAACTATGAGGCTGAGTGCGGCATTAATGCTTGAAAGGAAAAAGCCTGAGACATGGCAGTGTACTGTCATAAAACTGTGCACACCTGAGTTGATACCATCCATATGAAAATGCGGCATACCAAAAAGGATAGCTAGGCATAAGTGAAGTGGTTATGTTGAAACAGGACGTACCAGACGAAAAAATGGCAGTGTGGAACCCCGTTTCCAGTGAGACAGAAAACCAATGTCTGTTCGACAACATAGTGCCAATCCAATTCTCAATTGCCATCAAATGGGATACATTTCTCGGTTTTCTAGAAGTGCAAGAACTCTGAGAAGTAGACTAAACAACAATGAAGCTTTTATGCCAAAGAGTTCTATAAAGCAATGCTTGACTGTCTATCAAATGGCTTTTGCATAATGACTGACTGGTGCAGAGCCATATTTACTGACTGGAAAACATTTTCTGTCATTACCAATGACCCATTTCAGGTGAGATACCAATAGATTGATTGTTTTTTTTGCTATGGTCATTAGCGCCCGGTCCGTGACTTAGGAAACAGTAAAAAACCGAAAATGGAAACCAGCAGCAATGGGAACGAAAGTCATAAAATTGGAGAAACTAAAAGCAGAAGGAAGGCTTAAAAATCCACTACAGAAAGGGGTTGGTTGTGCCCAAAAAAAAGCTTCAAATGACTGATGTCATTTCACTGGCACTAATAAATTCGAGAACGCGATCGGCTGAGCGCGTGTCATCTGCTAAAATCGACGATATATCAGGTGATAGCTGTAGACAGGAGCGTAACGGGTTAAAATAGGGGCACTCAATTAAAAGGTGTCTTACCGTCCACAGCTGAGAGCAGTGGGGACAGAGTGGGGGAGGATCGCCGCTTAAAAGATGTCGATGGCTAAAAAAACAGTGCCCTATCCGGAGTCTAGTTAAAATTACCTCCTCCCGACTACGTGTTCGGGAGGAAGAGGTCCAAGCACAAGGAAGAGCTTTCACGTCCCGCAATTTATTATGGGGAAGTGTCGACCAATGTGCGTGCCATAAATAAACAACACGATGACATAAAACGCTCTGTAGATCGGCGAAGGGAATCGATTGGATAGCTGGCCGAAGAAGAGAGACTGCAGCCTTAGCTGCAATATCGGCCGCCTCATTTCCACAGATACCAACGTGTCCCGGGAGCCAGAGGAACGCCACCAAGACGCCCCCCAGGTGGAGCAAGCGCAGACAGTCCTGAATCCGGTGGACCAGAGGGTGCACAGGGTAAAGAGCTTGGAGACTGAGGAGAGAGCTGAGAGAATCTGAGCAGATAACGTACTGTATCCGCTGATAGCGGCGGATGTAGTGGACAGTCTGGAGAACAGCGTAAAGCTCCGCAGTATAAACCGAACACTGGTCGGGAAGCCGAAAGTGATTTGGGGTGTCGCCAACAATATAGGCACTCCCTACACCTAACGATGTTTTCGAGCCGTCGGTGTAAATAAATGTGGCTTCCGTCATTTGTGCACATAGAGCAGCAAATGCCCGGCGATAAACAAGTGAAGGGGTACCATCCTTGGGAAATCGACAAAGGTCACGGAGCAGGCAGATCCGAGGACGGAGCCAAGGCGGTGCTGTACCCCAAGTTGTCAAGAAGGTTTTAGGAAAGCGGAAGGAAAGAGAATGGAGCAGTTGACGGAAGCGGACTCTCGGTGGTAGTAGGGAGGAGGGGCGGCCTGCATACCCTACATCAAAGGAGGCGTCGAAAAAAATGTCATGGGCTGGATTAGCTGGCATGGAAGACAGATGGCTAGCATAAAGACTCAGAAGGACTGCTCGCCGATTGGACAGCGGAGGTTCAGCAGTCTCAGCATAAAGGCTTTCCACAGGGCAGGTGTAAAATGCACCAGACACTAAACGTAATCCACGGTGGTGGATAGAGTCGAGACGCCGAAGAATAGACGGCCGAGCAGAGGAGTAGACTATGCTTCCATAGTCCAATTTCGAGCGCACTAAGGCATGATAGAGGCAGAGGAGGACCACTCGGTCCGCTTCCCAGGAGGTACTATTCAGGAAACGGAGGGTGTTGAGGGATCGCAGACAGCGAGCCGAAAGATAGGAAACATGGGAGGACCAGCATAGTTTTCTGTCAAACATAAGACCCAAGAATTTAGCGACGTCTGAAAACGGAAGGTTGACAGGACCTAGATGTAAGGAGGGCAGAAGAAACTCCTTACGTCGCCAAAAATTAACACAAACGGTCTTACTGGGAGAAAAACGGATGCCGGTTTTGATGCTCCAAGAGTGGAGGCGATCGAGACATCCTTGAAGACGTCGTTCAAGAAGGCTGGTCCGTTGAGAGCTGTAGTAGATCGCAAAATCGTCCACAAAGAGGGAGCCCGAGACATCAGGAAGGAGACAATCCATAATTGGATTTATGGCAATGGCAAACAGTACAACACTCAGCACGGAGCCCTGGGGTACCCCGTTTTCTTGGGAGAAAGTACGGGAGAGAGTAGTGTTCACCTGCACCCTAAATGTGCGCTCTGCCATAAATTCGCGAAGAAAAAGGGGCAGCCGACCTCGAAAGCCCCAAGAGAAAAGTGTGCGGAGGATACCTGTCCTCCAACAGGTATCGTATGCCCTCTCCAGATCAAAAAATATTGCTACTGTTTGGCGTTTCCTGAGAAAGTTGTTCATGATATAAGTGGAGAAAGCGACAAGATGGTCAACTGCAGAACGATGCTGTCGGAATCCGCATTGGGCAGGTGTTAAAAGACTGCGGGATTCCAGCCACCAAGCTAAACGGTAATTCACCATACGCTCCAAAACCTTACAGGCACTACTCGTGAGGGAAATGGGGCGATAGCTAGAGGGGAGATGTTTGTCGTTTCCAGGTTTCGGAACAGGAACGATGATAGCTTCCCGCCATCGTCTGGGAAAAGTACTGTCTGTCCAAATTCGATTATAAAGGCAAAGGAGGTAACACAGACGATGGGTTGATAAATGCAGCAACATTTGGACGTGGACACCATCCGGTCCCAGGGTGGAGGAGCGAGAAGAAGAGAGTGCATGTTGTAGTTCCCGCATGGAGAAAACAGTATTGTAGCTTTCGCGATTTTGGGAGGAGAAAGCAAGATGTCGCAATTCCGCTGCACGTTTCTTCGGGAGAAACGCTGGTGGGTAATTTGAAGAGCTCGAAATCTCAGCAAAGTGCTGACCCAATGAGTTAGAAATTGCGACGGGGTCCACTAATGTATCATGCGCAACAGTGAGCCCAGAGACCGGGGAGAAACTAGGCGCACCTGAAAACCATCTAAGCCGATGCCAAACTTTCGAGGAGGGAGTGATGGTGTTAAATGAGCTAATAAAGAATTTCCAGCTTGCCTTCTTGCTATTGCGGATGACACGACGGCATCGCGCACGGAACTGTTTATAGCGGATACAGTTGGCCAAAGTAGGATGGTGCCGGAAAATGCGGAGAGCAGGTCGCCGCTCACGTATTGCGTCACGGCATGCCTCGTTCCACCAAGGAACTGGGGGGCGCCGGGGCAATTCGGAGGTGCGTGGTATTGAACGTTCCGCAGCTGTAAGAATAACGTCGGTAATGTGTTTGACCTCATCGTTGACGCTGGGAAAGTGACGGTCATTGAATGTCGCTAGAGACGAAAAAAGTGTCCAGTCGGCTTGGGCAAACTTCCAGCGTCGCGGGCACATATATGGCAGGTGAGGCTGCAGTCTAAGGACACATGGAAAATGGTCACTCGAGTGTGTATCATCAAGGGCGAACCATTCGAAGCGCCGAGCTAGCGGAACAGTACTGACCGCAAGGTCCAAATGAGATAAAGTTGTCGTGGAGGCAGACAAAAATGTAGGGACCCCAGTGTTGAGGCAAACTAGATCCGCTTGGTGGAAGGAGTCTAGCAATAGTGAGCCACATGGACAAGGATGTGGAGATCCCCAAAGCGGGTGGTGGGCATTGAAGTCCCCAACCAGCAAATAGGGGGGTGGAAGCTGACCAAGAAGATGAAGGAGATCAGCTCGTGCCATTTGTGTGGACGATGGAATGTACACAGTACAAAGAGAGAACGTGTATCCAGAAAGGGAAAGACTGATGGCGACAGCTTGGAAGGAAGTGTTTAAGTGGATTGGGTGATAATGGGGAGTATCATGGAGAAGAATCATGAGTCCTCCATGGGCTGGAGTGCCTTCAACAGAGGGGAGATCATATTGGACGGACTGAAAATGAGGGAGAACAAAGCGGTCATGGGGACGCAGCTTTGTTTCCTGAAGACAGAAGATGACCGGCGAGTAGGATCGTATGAGGATCGTCAATTCATCCCGATTGGCTCGCATGCCGCGGATATTCCAGTGGATAATGGACATAGGGTGAACAGAAAATGGAGAAATGTGACCAAGGTTGATGTCAACTCAACAACTGCTCAGAGCTTGCGACCGAAAGCATGTAATGGCATTCAGCCGAAGGCAGAAGATCCTGATCCATAGGTAGTTCAGCAGCAGCTCCTGCCACCAGCGATCGGCCGGTTGATCGGCCGCCAGCAGTGCGCCTCGGCGACACAGAAGACGGCCGAGGGCGATGTCCGCCAGGTGGTGCTGTAGATGGGACACGCCTTGGCGGAGAAGGAGATGAACTGGGTTTCTTTGTAGCCTTCTTGGAAGTATGATGTTTAGATGAAGGAGGAACTGATGGGTGTGAAGTTGGGGTACGTAAAAAATCTTCACGAATATGCTCTTTTTTCAAAGTCTTGGTGTCTGACTTTTGGGCTCGAGATTTAGCAGAACCCGATGAAGGGTGAGCCATAGAGTGGGCAGGCGAAAGTGGTGAGGTTGAACGGGCGATCTTTGCGCTGGCCGACCTGACGACGGTGGCACTAAAGGTGAGGTCGCAAGTCTGCATGGCCGCCTCCTTTGTTGGCCGAGGAGAAACAAGGACAGTGCTGTATTTTCCTGTCTGAGGCACGGTGGGCTGTCGACTGGCGAATAATTTTCGAGCAGCAAAGGTCGACACCTTTTCCTTCACTCTGATTTCCTGGATGAGCTTTTCATCCTTAAAAACGGGGCAATCTCGAGAGGAAGCAGCGTGGTCACCCATACAGTTGATGCAGTGAGGGGATGGAGGTGGACAAGCACCCTCATGGGCATCCTTGCCACACGTAACACATTTGGCCGGATTGGAACAGGACTGGCTGGTGTGATTGAACCGCTGACACCGATAGCAACGCGTAGGGTTTGGGACATAAGGGCGAACGGAAATTATCTCATAGCCTGCTTTGATTTTCGATGGGAGTTGAACTTTGTCAAATGTCAAGAAGACAGGGCGGGTTGGAATGATGTTCGTGTCAACCCTTTTCATAACTCTATGAACAGCCGTTACGCCCTGGTCAGACAGGTAGTGCTGAATTTCTTCGTCAGACAATCCATCGAGGGAGTGTGTATAAACGACTCCACGCGAGGGATTTAGAGTGCGGTGTGCTTCAACCCGGACAGGAAAGGTGTGGAGCAGTGAAGTACGCAGCAATTTTTGTGCCTGGAGGGCACTGACTGTGTCTAACAACAGGGTGCCATTCTGTAATCTGGAACAAGGCTTTACAGGACCTGCAATTGCGTCGACACCTTTCTGAATAATGAAAGGGTTGACCGTGGAGAAGTCGTGACCTTCGTCAGACCGAGAAACAACAAGGAACTGTGGCAACGATGGAAGAACTGTCTGTGGCTGAGACTCAGTGAACTTACGCTTGTGAGCAGACATAGTGGAAGGTGAGGAAACCATTGCGGAAGAATCCCCCATGATTACCGGCGTCTCCGATGGCGCGCTCCTCCCTTGTGGGGGCCCTCTCTGAGGGCACTCCCGCCTTAGGTGATTGTTCACACCTCAGGTCACACCTCCCGACAAACGGACGGAGGGACCAATCGGCACTTTCGGAAGGTATCAGCTCGGGTAATCACCCCTCCCTGGGCCTGGCCGTTACCAGAGGGTACGTACGTGTCCTACCTGTCTACCCAGGGCAGGGAATTACACGTTACCCCGTCATCGGCTACGCATGGAAATGCATGGGTCGGCCTTCAGACACGCACAGGGAGGAAAAAAGAGAAAGGGAAAGGAAAGAAGACGGGTCTCAAACGCCGCAGCGGAGAAAAGGGCAAAGAAAAGAGGTAAGGAAAACAGAAGGACAGAGGAAGGACGAAGACTTGCAAGTGTAGAAAGCAAGGAATTTGTAAGAGTTTCGACCGTCCGTCTCCGGACGTAGGCACAAACCATACTCCCAGAGGGGGAGAAAGGGAAGGAAAGAACCAGAGGTGGGGGGGGGGGGGGGGGGGGGGGTGCGAAGATGGGGGACGAGGAAGGATGCGGAAAGGGAAGGTATGCAGCCCGGAAAGGAAGGAGGGCCACATTAGCTCGGGGTCCCGTGCTCGCTACGCACGTAACCACAAAAGAGTTGTGGACCCCCTGGGGGGGGAATAGATTGATTGTGTATAGTATTGTAAACGCAATTAATCTGTTTATATCTTAATTTATGGTCAAGCTCTATTTCTTTGTTTTCATTCCCTCTTGCATTCCACGTAGCAATTTTCATCTAGCTGTCATACATAATCCTTGACTTGCCTACGTTGTCTCCAAGAAATGATGACATTAGGAATGAACTAGATAATTTTAATATTAATTAAAAGATTGAACTAAATAAAACATTATGAAAACATCACCAACAAAGAATGAGTGCAGAGAGAATCCCACATAAGCCCAGCCAAGAAGGAGAGACACAGGAAGATACAGAATAAGATGGCACTGAAAAGTGAAGACTGAACATACAGAAGTGCCCACACCTTGAACTGCAGAAGAACAAGATGGTAGTAAATGCAAGATGGTAGTAAATGCAAATGCTTTAGATAAAACTGGCTTTATGTTATTGTAGTGCAGAGCACATGTATAAAATGTGTTTACCTTGTTTAAGTTACATCTGTTTTGTTTTGCATTCATAAAATAAATGAATTTTTGAGCCGTTTTCTGAGGGTTTTGCTTCATGACAGTCAAGACACCGCCAAACAAATGCCCATAAATAACTAGTATTGTCACAAAAAAACAATTATATGTAAAATGCTATCCAGAAAATATTTGGTGACTGAGTGATAGTCGCCAGACTTCCAGGACTGGAGCTGCATTATCCTACTATGTTTGCTAGATATTTATGTGTAACTTTGGTGAAATATTCCAAACAATCCATGTGTAAATAGGTGGCAGTGAGTTGGAAAAAGGTGTTTTCAACTGCAAGAAGATTATTTTACAAGTAAATTCCAATGCTTCTGTCATTTACATAGCAGGAAACCTGTTTCTTTCTTTGCCTCAACTACAGCAAGACAATGTGAACATTCTTGATGCCTCACTAGCTGTGACTGGTTGAAGTTTCAATGGCTTTTTGAGTCCACGTTTTCTGTCACTGCATATCGTTTCCTACCAGTAGCCTTTCTTGACTGGAACTTGGTTCTTCGTAGCTTATGAAGTGAAGTGGTCTGTGGATGTTAACATTTTGCAATGTTGTGTTGTCTCTTCATTCCTCTCTTTTCGGGATTGTGCAAATGATAGCAATCTTCGAAAAATATTTTCTAACACTATAATTATGAAAAAGATGTTTTGTTTACTTACAATTTTGACAATATAAACACTGCAGATGCTTCAGAAATGTGAATGAGTTTTTTAGCTTTCAGTACACCGAAGACAGAAAAACACAAATAATTGTCACTGTTCTTGATGTATGCTGTTTAATTTGCAGTTTGTGTATACGAGTATTATTAATAATTACACTGTACTCCCTTAGCCTAGAAACAGAGATGCGAATAAGACTCTGTACGTATAACTGGCGTCTTTGAGACAGAATCTATAGACACTTCGCAGACGACTCAAGAAACAGATCTGTTGGTATCCTTCGTGTAGGTAGTACAACAATCTTGCCAACAATGCTGGATATGTTTGACAACTCTGTTACTTCCTGCATGGCACAGAATTATCATTCCACATGGAAATTGCAAGTAATCTCCTCTCTAACATTGTGATTTAAGTAGTATTAAATAAAAAAAAGTATGCAAGTTAAGAAGATTGTGGAGAACATCTTTTTGGCAGTTTATATACACTACAATGAAAAATTTCTCTTTCAAACACAGAAGGACTTCTGTTTGTTGTCCCTTTGTCCTGCACTGGTGCAAGGTCACACGGTTTTTAACGAATTTGGGATAGGTAGTTCACGGCGTGGCCAGATGCCCTTCCTGTTGGCACTCCACTACTCTCTACAACAATCTGTGTACCCCAACTGTCTATGTCCAGTGTTAATCATGTGAAAGTGAATGAAAGCTTTAGAAATGTTTGTGGTTTGTGTAACTGACTTGGGTAGTAGACCAGTGGGAAACCGCCTGAAAACCACTTCTGGAATGGTCTACACGCCAACCTTTGTCATTAATCTGCTGGTTGGATTCAATTAACGGCTGGTGCACCTACCCGTCCCAGGAGTGGCGCTTTAACACGCACGGCTACCTGGTTGGGTCTTCAAAACACAGAACAGCCTCGAACAATTTTTTAAAGATGCTCCTTAACATCACAGAGTATACATGCAGTAAATAAGGACAAAATCAATACCTGTTTGAGTCCACGCTGTGTTAGAGCTGAGCATTCCATGTATTTTACTGCTCTGATCTTATTTGCTAATTTCTGTCCCTGTTCCCTCTTAATAGGTGACAGGCCTTGCTCTGCAAGAGCTGTCAGAGTTTCACGATCGTCACGGAGATCAATTTTGGTTCCTGCAATGATTAAAAACTTTTAACTACAACTCTACAAGTAATCTTAAAATAATCTTTAGAACACTCATGTACTTTCCCATCACTGAAACTTCACACAACACTGGTCAAATAATTACATCTTCCTGTTTGTACTTGGAATAAAAATTATTTGCAGCACACATTGCGGCTAGATGAGATGGTAGAGACTCAAACAAACATTTATGGATATCCCATGTCCTGTGATGTTTGCTATGTTTCCCAAAGATGTTGAAGACAATGTGGAGAAGGATCTATTCAGTGAACATGACAATCAAGGTGGTACCACAGCTTTTAGTTTGGTTAAGAACCAGGTAATTCAGGGGCCAGAGGAGTATGTCAAGGTGTGGAACATGGTCTTCCAGTTTTTTGTAGTCATGGGGCAAGGTGTATTATTTTTCTAACAGATCCCTCACCTCAGGGAAGATGATGGTGTACAGCTCTTGAGACTAATTGGTAACCAAATCAGAAAAGAGGAGTAGTTCTTCCATAGAGACAGTAACATTTTCCAATCCTAACTCTTTCCAAACCATATTATGTTCTTTCATAAACAGTAACAGCATACCGTATTTACTCGAATCTAAGCCACACTCGAATCTAAGCCGCACCTGAAAAATGAGACTCGAAATCAAGGAAAACAAATTTTCCCGAATCTAAGCCGCACCTGAAACCTGAGACTCAAAATTCAAGGGGAGAGAAAAGTTTTAGGCTGCACCTCCAAAGTGAAACAAAGTTGGTCCATTGTAATATGAGAGACAATTTAGGTCGAATGAATTACAATACAGCTACAGTAGTTTGGTTCGAGTCATAAGCTTAGCAGTTAAGCTTTACCAGGTAGCCATTGCTACGCGTCAGGCGCTCCTTCCGTATTTATACGGGTACCCTTCTCCTTTTCACGTGCTTCGTCTGGTTTGAATTGATTGCTTATTTTTCTTTGATCTGATAAGTGCCGTTCTCTTTGTTATAAGTGTTTACGTCACTCTAACCTGAAAATGCATTACTGTATTGGGTCATGCATTGTTTGTTGCCGCTCGCGGCATGGCTTGCTTTTGTGAGCGCTACCGCGGCTTACACACACACACACACACACACACACACACACACACACACACACACACACAAGAGAGAGAGAGAGAGAGAGAGAGAGAGAGAGAGAGAGAGAGAGAGAGAGAGGGGGGGGAATTGTCTCATTAGCGAAACAATGGCAAGAGACTGCTATTTGTTGTTACTTACACTGCTGCTTTCTTTGACAATGATCAACAAGAACCAAATAATAGACTGCGTATGATAGAAGATGTTCTGAACGAGAGTTTAGCGAAAATTTTTCTCCGTTTGAAAATCTTTGCAGACACCCCTTTAGTACATTACATTCTTCACAGAAATTAGTGTCATCTTAGATTTAAAAATCTAGCCAGTTGCTGTGCTTCATTTCTGATTGTATCACTATTAGGCATAAGAATAATACGAATATAAACATGACATGATATGTATATTCTTCCACGTTTGCTGTTGTTTTGCTCTAGTTTCGTAGTTTATTAAGCAGACAGGATTTAAATGAGATAGCAGCAAACACGAAATAATACATGGCAAAATGTTTATATTCATATTAGTTTTATGGTGAAGAGAATACTGCATGTGATTCACAATTCATAAAAGCTCCTATTAGCAACCATCTCTTCTCACAGGTAGGAAAAAATTCAGAACGTAGAGTTTGCCATACTGCCAAACATCGCAAACAGTCTTGCCAGTCGGATTTTCGTAGTACATTGAAGTGCTGCTACATTCGAAGATGAACAATATGGAATTTGTATTTACTTCGTTGGATAATGTATGAAAATGCAGTGTTCGAAACTCTGGGCGGAGAAAAAAAAAAGCTCGTCTTCCACCTTTTTTTAAATTTTGTTTACTGACGCAGAGATTTTGGCGCCGGTATTTATCTTTGTGCCTCCAAAGCATGCTTGTGTAGTGCTACATATATTTGACAGCAGAACTTAATTGTAGCAGCACCTGCCAACAATTTTCAGAACTTCTGCTTACTTTGCAGTCGATTCTAAGCCGCAGGTGGTTTTTTGGATTACAAAAATCGGAAAAAAATTGTGGCTTAGATTTGAGTAAATACAGTAGTCTGTAAAGTTTTTACAATATGGAGCTTTTCCTTCCATTGAAGCCCTATTATTAGCTGGATGAAAATAGCTTCTCTCTTCATCAAACCATCATCTGCTGCAAAACACACTGAACTGTTGTGATAGACGGGTACTGCTATCTCCTGATTTATATCGACAGATTTCCAGTGTAGCATTTCTGATGATTTCTCTGCAGCATCAAAGTCAACAGAAACACCTAATATCAATGGCACATGGAGCTCTACAGTTTCCACAAATGTTTCTTAAATTAGTGCTCTTAGTCCAATTACATGTTTTCATCACAAAATCACATTAACAGTGCACCAACTTAAATGTTTCTGAAAAATGCTCTCCTTACATCAAAGGTAATGATTAATTCTTTTTTGCAACATAGATCAACTGCTTTCTTTACTAATGACAGCTGTGAGAAAAATGACATGTAAAGAACACACACTAGAATTAAAAGTGAACTTTCAAAGATAAGCACCAAAAATTAAAAAGTTAGGATACATTTTTTGCATGATAAAAAGAACATCATTTTTTTTTTATAAATTCTGTATGCATATTATATTCTCTACTGCCTGGCCCTTTGTCCAGTGGTGAGCATCCAGAACCAGCAGTATCCCAGTTGTCTCTTCTTTCACTCTTAAAACTTCAATTTCCACTAACGGTGCAGACACCATTCTGCCACCCCCTCACCCCCAACATGCACACAGTGACACACTGTTACAGCCTTGCAATAATTTAAATAACTACATTTGAATATTTGCATGAACACAGCCTTACTTGCTGATATAATGATACATTTAAATTAAAATTCTACACAAAATGGAGATATCAGGTTAGCAAGTACCTTTTCAGAACAAACAAGTCATATAGAGGCTAAGATATACTTCTGGATAGTGATATAAATTATGAAACTGGTAATTGTTTTAATTATTTAAATAACATGTATGTGTCGAGAGCTGTTCTGCAGAAACAATGCACTCACCAGTAAATGTTACAGTAATCTTAACACACAGAACTATTCTTATCTATGTTTCAAAAGAAGCTAGGAGATCTTTGGAGAGGGAAAAACAAAAATAACCTAATAGCTGCTGATTTTAATATTGATATCAGATTTCACAGTAGCCATACTTCAAGATTCTGACCTGGTAAAGAAACAGTTTCAAACTGAATTTCTTCAAACCTACCAGAGGCAACAGCCAACCAGCAACTTGTATGCCAATGTTTTAACAAATTACGTGTATGAAGATGTGTGTAAATTTTGTATAGATTCAGGTATTAAGATCATTGTGATTGTTCATTGAGTTTCTACAGACAGACGGAAACATTTCAAGTGTGAAAACCCACATGAGAAGAAGCTTAACAAAGAAAACTTGTTAATAGTTAATAATAAGTTAAAAGTGGGTAAAAAATGGCATTTTGATCATAGTAACTCAAGTGACAAACACTCTGAACAATTCCTAAATAGTTTTCTTGGTTTCACTAACAAAACATTTCCACCTAGAATTTGCAACAACAAAGTCAGAAATAAATTAAAGTGGATCACCTAGGGCAGAAAAATTTCCAGTGTACGGAAAAGGCAGCTGCACAGTGAATTAAAATATAATAAAGATACTGATTTCATTGAATATGTTACACTCAATAATATTATATTGAAATGAGTTGCCAAGGCAGCAAAACAATTTGCAAATAAGTGGCTAACTATAAACCATCAAAATAAATAATTAAAACTGAGTTAGGTGTTAAAGGCTGTAACCAAGAAATTTCAAAAATTATGATGTAAATGTAACAGTTACTGGGAGGGAGGGGGGGGGGGGGGGAGACTTGAGTCTCATTTCAAATAGTTACCTACTTCAGGAGCCCACTCGAAGTGTAAATCGTTGCAAAAATATACCTGACTTCTAAACAACAAATAATCCTGAGCAAGTAGGGAGCATCATGATGGATACAGGGATTAGTGACCAAAAGGTTGCTGTAGTGAGACTGAATGCCATAACATCCAAACCCACCAAAAATAAAAGCACAATATATCTATTAAGAAAAGCAGATAAAAACTTGCTTGAGGGCTTCCCTAGAAACAAGTCTCCACATCTTCCAATCTCACTGCATAAGCATAGACCAGATGTGGTTTGTATTCAAAGAAATAGTATTGACAGCTATTGAGAGAGACACCAAACAAATTGAAAATATTTAGACACAATATTTGTATGGTGCGAAAAGTGGAATTGACTAAATAAGGAAAAGTCACATGGTCCTCCACATGAATACTAAAATGGCTCCATTACATTTTGGTTACATGATAAATCACAAAAATTTAAAGGTTTGAAGTTTCAACGAAATACTTACAGATTAAAATTATGAATAACTTATGTTGGAATGATCACTTAGATAACGTCATGGGGAAGGCAAACCAAAGACTATGATTTAGTGGCCAAATACTGAGGAAATGTGACAGATCTACTAAACTGCCTATACCACACTTGTATATCTTCTGCTGGAGTATTACTGTGCAGTGTGAGATCCACATCAGATAGAATTGACAGAAGACATCACGTAAGTTCAAACAAGGGCAGCTCATTTTGTACTACTGTGAAACGGGTGACAGTGCCATGGATATGATACATGAATTGGAGAGGTAATCTTTAATACAAATGGGTTTTCTTTGTAGCGAGATCTTCTTATACAATTTAAGGCACTAACTTTCTCTTCAGAGTGTGAAAATATTTTGTTGGCACCCATCTACATAGAGAGGAATGAGCTGCTGCTGTTGTTGTGGTCTTCAGTCTTGAGACTGGTTTGATGCAGCTCTCCATGCTACTCTATCCTGTGCAAGCTTTTTCATCTCCCAGTAGCCACTGCAACCTACATCCTTCTGAATCTGCTTAGCGTATTCATCTCTTGGTCTCCCTCTACGATTTTTACCCTCCACGCTGCCCTCCAATACTAAATTGGTGATCCCTTGATGCCTCAGCACATGTCCTACCAACCGATCCCTTCTTCTGGTCAAGTTGTGCCACAAACTTCTCTTCTCCCCAATCCTATTCAATACCTCCTCATTAGTTATATGATCTACCCATCTAATCTTCAGTATTCTTCTATAGCACCACATTTCGAAAGCTTCTATTCTCTTCTCGTCCAAGCTAGTTATCGTCCATGCTTCACTTCCATACATGGCTACGCTCCATACAAATACTTTCAGGAACGACTTCCTGACACTTAAATCAATACTCGATGTTAACAAATTTCTCTTCTTCAGAAGCGCTTTCCTTGCCATTGCCAGTCTACATTTCATACCCTCTCTACTTCGACCATCATCAGTTACTTTGCTCCCCAAATAGCAAAACTCCTTTACTACTTTAAGTGTCTCATTTCCTAATCTAATTCCCTCAGCATCACCAGACTTAATTCAATTACATTCCATTATCTTCGTTTTGCTTTTGTTGATGTTCATCTTATATCCTCCTTTCAAGACACTGTCCATTCTGTTCAGCTGCTCTTCCAGATCCTTTGCTGTCTCTGACAGAATTACAATGTCATCGGCGAACCTTAAAGTTTTTATTTCTTCTCCATGGATTTTAATATCTACTCCGAATTTTTCTTTTGTTTCCTTCACTGCTTGCTCAATATACAGATTGAATAACATTGGGGATAGGCTACAACCCTGTCTCACTCCCTTCCCAACCACTGCTTCCCTTTCGTGCCCCTCGACTCTTATAACTGCCATCTGGTTTCTGTACAAATTGTAAATAGCCTTTCGCTCCCTGTACTTTACACCTGCCACCTTCAGAATTTGAAAGAGAGTATTTCAGTCAACATTGTCAAAAGCTTTCTCTAAGTCTACAAATGCTAGAAATGTAGGTTTGCCTTTCCTTAATCTATCTTCTGAGTTAAGTCGTAGGGTCAGTATTGCCTCACGTGTTCCAATATTTCTATGAAATCCAAACTGATCTTTCCCGAGGTCAGCTTCTACCAGTTTTTCCATTCATCTGTAAAGTATTCGCATTAGTATTTTGCAGCTGTGACTTATTAAGCTGTTAGTTCGGTCATTTTCACATCTGTCAACACCTGCTTTCTTTGGGATTGGAATTATTATATTCTTCTTGAAGTCTGAGGGTATTTTGCCTGTCTCATACATCTTGTTCACCAGATGGTAGAGTTTTGTCAGGACTGGCTCTCCCAAGGCCGTCAGTAGTTCCAATGGAATGTTGTCTACTCCGGGGGCCCTATTTCGACTTAGGTCTTTCAGTGCTCTGTCAAACTCTTCACGCAGTATCATATCTCCCATTTCAACTTCATCTACATCCTCTTCCATTTCCATAATATTGTCCTCAAGTACATCGCCCTTGTATAGACCCTCTACATACTCATTCCACCTTTCTGCTTTCCCTCCTTTGCTTAGAACTGGATTCCCATCTGTGCTCTTGATACAAGTGGTTCTCTTTCCTCCAAAGGTCTCTCTAAGTTTCCTGTAGGCAGTATCTATCTTACCCCTAGTGAGATAAGCATCTACATCCTTACATTTGTCCTCTAGCCATCCCTGCTTAGCCATTTTGCACTTCCTGTCAATCTCATTTTTGAAACGTTTGTATTCCTTCTTGCCTGCTTCATTTACTGCATTTTTATATTTTCTCCTTTCATCAATTAAATTCAGTATTTCTTCTGTTACCCAAGGATTTCTACTAGCCCTCGTCTTTTCACCTACTAGGTCCTCTGCTGCCTTCACTACTTCATCTCTCAAAGCTACCCATTCTTCTTCTACTGTATTTCTTTCCCCCATTCCTGTCAATTGTTCCCTTATGCTCTCCCTCAAACTCTGTACAACCTCGGATTCTTTCAGTTTATCCAGGTCCCATCTCCTTAAATTCCCACCTTTTTGCAGTTTCTTCAGTTTTAATCTACAGTTCATAACCAATAGATTGTGATCAGAGTCCACATCTGCCCCTGGAAATGTCTTACAATTTAAAACCTAGTTCCTAAATCTCTATCTTACCAGTATGTAATCTATCTGAAACCTGTCAGTATCTCCAGGCTTCTTCCATGTATACAACCTTCTTTTATGATTCTTGAACCAAGTGTTAGCTATGGTTAAGTTGTGCTCTGTGCAAAATTCTATCAGGCGGCTTCCTCTTTCATTTTTTAGCCCCAATCCATATTCACCTACTACGTTTACTTCTCTCTTTTTTCCTACTACTGAATTGCAGTCACCCATGACTATCAAATTTTTGTCTCCCTTCACTATCTGAATAATTTCTTTTATTTCATCATACATTTCTTCAATTACTTCATCATCTGCAGAGCTAGTTGGCATATAAACTTGTACTACTGTAGTAGGCGTGGGCTTCGTGTCTATCTTGGCCACAATAATGCATTCACTATGCTGTTTGTAGTAGCTTGCCCGCACTCCTATTTTTTTATTCATTATTAAACTGACTCCTGCATTACCCCTACTTGATTTTGTATTTATAACCCTGTATTCACCTGACCAGACGTCAGGAATGAGCATCATAACAAAATATGAGAAATCTAAGTTCACACAGTAAGAGTTACTGTTCATTTTTCCTGTGCACTGTTCAAAAGTGCAACAGTAGAGAATTAGCTTGAACGTTGTTTGATGAACCCTCTGCCAGGCACTTGGATGTAGATTAGCACAGCAAAGTAAACCTGTTTGGCCTTCAAGAAAACTCTGGGTAGCTTACAAAATTTTTAAAAGTTTCTATGAAGCAGGTAGAAAATGCAATCCTAGCATTAAAACACTACAACTCTGCAGGTTGGGATGAAATACCCACTAAAGTTATTGAAGTAGTACACAACAAAATGACAAACTCATTAGCTAAAATAATAAAACAATGCTTTGAAGAGGACTGCTTCCCAGAGGCACTGGAATATGCCCAAGTCAAACCACTTTTCAAAAAGAGATTAAGAGAGGTCAGGAAAATTATCATCTTATCTCAATACTCCCAGTCACATCTAAAAATCTGAAAAAGTTGGTGCTGCAGTCAATAGTTTCACTGAGAAAATAAGCACATCGTTAGTCAAGAGCAATAAGGTGGTAGGAATTTTCTATGACCTCAAAAAGGTGTTTGGTTCTGTAATCTTTGCTTATTTACTTGAAAAGTATGGCATTATGGGTAGTGCCCTAAAATGGCTTAAACCCAACTCATCAAACAAAAAACAAAGAGTTCACATATTTCTAAAATGGGGCAAATTATTATTCCGACTGGAGAAAAATTATCTCAGGGTATTCCACAAGGCTCCATACTAGGACCAGTCCTGTTTTTCTTCCATGTTAATGACTTATCATTAAATATCAACTCCCTAGACACTCCTGTGTTACTTGAAAGTCAGTACTTGGAAATATACATTAAGTATGGTACTGGTTTTCAGGGTAGCTCAACAAACAAAACAAAGATGATGAGACTTACCAAACAAAAGCGCTGACAGGTCGATAGACACACAAACAAACACAAACATACACACAAAATTCAAGCTTTCGCAACAAACAGTTGCTTCATCAGGAAAGAGGGAAGGAGAGGGAAAGACGAAAGGATGTGGGTTTTAAGGGAGAGGGTAAGGAGTCATTCCAATCCCGGGAGCGGAAAGACTTACCCTAAGGGGAAAAAAAGGACAGGTATACATTCGCACACACACACACACACACACACACACACACACACACATCCATCCGCACATACACAGACTGTCTGACAGGGACATCATGTACACTAAGCACACATTCAAAAATCAACTAACGATTCATTTAGAAATCAAATTAAAATGTCTTCAAAAATGTCCAAAGACCAACAGGGATGCATTTCAAAATCATGAATAATCGATAGACCAACGTGCGCTGGATGCTAATCGCTTTGTGAAACAGGTTTTTTTTCCTCAAGAATATGAATTTGGTGCCCCCTTTTCCCGGTAGCATAGCTGATTGCTGCAACTGCTTGCACAGCCAACAGCCACATTTCTGTAGCCAGAAGCAGGAGAATCTACTACTCAAATGCGACAACTGTGTATGCGCATGAGCCTGCTCATAACTGCTAAAACGAATCTAATGTAAACAGTTGTGACATCATGCTCATCGGAGGCAATTTGTTGTTATGAAGCATTGCATAGTCTTCCTAAAGCCTTTGAGACACTTTGCTGTTGGCAGACGCTTGCATGAGCACTATGTGTCGTCGTCGTATATGGCGCATTTCCTTTGCAATTTAAGTTATTTTCATTTTTCTCTCTCGTTTATGTTTTATTGTTGAAGTATTATTCTGCAGTAGCGGGATACAGTAATATCCTTTGTTAGATTATCGGTTCTTTCCAGTCAAAATTACAAAAATTTAACAGGAAACTAAAACAATGAAATATACATGGAATTCTAAAAAGTTCCCAGGTTTTTCCCGGTTTTCTCCTAGATGAAAAAATTCCTGGGTTTTTCTCAGATCTCGCGTTTGTCCCGGGTCATATACACCCTGTCCAAGATACCAAACACTCTCCTGCTTCGATTGGGTCGAGCTCAGTCTTGCATGAACAATATCTTGTGAAATCAGGGTCACTTTGGATAATGAGGATGAAATCGTCTTCCAAAACCTTCACGTACCATTTGGTAGTCACCATGCCATCAAGGAGTATCACGCCAATTATTCCGTGACTGGACATTGCACACCATCATCTTCCAAAACCTTCATGTTCCATTCGGCTGCCAAGGAGTATCACACTGATTATTCCGTGAATGGACATTGCACACCACACAGTTACTGGTTGAGGCTGAAGAGACTTCTCTATTGCAAAATGCCAATTCTGTTCCCCACATGCGCCAATTTTGGTTATTGACGAACCCATCCAAATGAAAGTAGGCTTCATTGCTAAACCAAACCATATAGAGCATACAAATTACCATCATGCCCTGTGGCCAACCGTGCAGTTTGAACTTCTTAACAATAGTTCAATAATTGTCACCCTGTATGTGTGTGAGTTCCTTCACACGATACAGGAAACACAGAAAATTTTATACTTCCCACCCACTGCCTCAAACTGTATGCAAAACGACCCAGTATAAGGGAATGAAAATTTATAAGAAATTATAAGGGAACAAATAATGCCGATGAATTTAGGTCCAGTTAAAAGAAAGTTATACGAGCCACTGATATTAGAATGTTATTACTCAGTGGATGAATTCAAGCAGGACAAACTGGAAATTTGAGCTGGATATCTCTTACAAGCCCAAGAAATATAATTTCATTATTACTATTTATTTTAGTACTATTATTTATTACTGTAAAATTATTGTAACTGTATTATAAACTTTTGACATGTCTCCTGTATGCAAATAAAATTGCATATGTATGTCATGGGATGAATAAATCAGAATTCCAGTTAAACACAGGATTTCAACGGAAAGAATTACTATTTATTAACATACGCAATAAAATTAACGCTCCATGGGCAGATTTTGTCTGTGTGAAAGTTAGCTTGGTACAGGCAACCTAACACGACATTTATTTCATAGGTACCATTACTATGGGCAACGTGTTTCCTGGTTTATTACCAAAACATTGTGAAACTTTGTTAGAGTTCCGATACAGGGCTTCAGGATCTGTGTAGCCTAGAAATTGACCTAACAATATTTTGCACTCCATTTTCAGTTGCACGGGATACTGCGACTTGCTCGAATACAAGTATCACAGCAGCACAAATTTGTTGCTGTGGTTTCATAATGTAAGCACAGAATACTTCCCAAGCAAACAGAACTGTACATGAGATCATGTCCATTTCTGTGAAAATTGTGTTGTGAATAACTTTTTCCTGTCATGCAGAGCATTCTGCATCTTATGTTAGCTCAGGTTCTAATACCAAATATTCTGTAAATACCGAAAAATATTTTGTACCTTTTGCATAAAAATAAATTTCATTTTCCAACATACAATAAAAAATATTTTTTACTTAGGCTGAATTTTTTCTGTTAAATAGACTCAGTTACAATCTTATTTCATGTGATGTAGCCTACAGAGAGAGAGCAAATGAACCAAGTTACTTCACCTTCCACAGGTAACTCCACATTTTTCTGTACGACAATGTCCAAAGTAAGAACTGTGTACGCAGCCAAAACAATTTTTTTGATTGATAATTATCTGCCTAACTGCCACTGGTTGGTTTAAAATATCCCTTCCTTTGCAATCATCACTACTTTACTATTTCAGGTGTACAGTATAACCCATTAAATATATGTACTTGATTACAGTCAAAGTGTTCATCAATAGTAAAAACATACTTGGTTGGCTGGACATTACAATTACAGACATAATGCCAATTGTTTCCAAAAATAGAGACATAATGCCATTTGTTCCCAAAATAGCTGTGACATAGCATATCACAAGTGCAAGAAATGCATACTATTGTAATGACTGCCTGCCACACTTGCTTTCTATATATTTATGTTATATATTGCTACCATTTTTGAGTATAGCTCACATTCATGTGGTACACTATTAGATCTTAAGAGCTATTTCTCAAATATTATGTATGATCTTACAGCACACCACATGAAAATGAACTATGCTCATCACAGATAGCAAATTAAATATATGCACACACATATATAAAAGCAGCTATGGTGGACTACCATTAAAGTAGTATGCATTTCATACCATTTATTAAGACTGCAGAACATCCTCCAAAAGAAATATAAAAGTCAAACAACGAAAAGTCCAGGACAGAACAACAATATGAAAAGGATAGATTTCAACTTACTACACACAGGAGGCACTGAGCTGCAGACAGGCACAACAAAAAAGAATACTAAACTGTTTAGACTTTCGGACAGAGCGACACAAATGCGCGCATACACACACAGCCACTGTCACTGGGCACTGGAGGGCTTCCAACTCCTTGCCTCCTGGTTCATATTCCTGCAATAGACCTAGATTCAAGACCACTGCCATACATCTTCCTACAACCACCTACTCCAATTCTGTCACTATCATCTCCTAGCCTGCCAAAGGCAGGCCACCTGAGAAAGCAACTATGTGATCTACTGACTAAGCTACAACCACTGTGCCACTTTCTATGTGGGCATAACAAATAACAAGCTGTCTGTCCACATGAATCGCCACTGCCAAACTGTGTCCAAGACACAGCTGGAACACCCAGTTGCTGAATATGTCACAACATGATGTGCTTTACTTAAATGCCTTATTCACAGCCTGCGCCATCTTGATTCTTCCTACCAACACCAGCTTTTCTATACTGTGCAGGTGGGAACTTTCCCTTCAACACATCCCTAATTTCTGTACCCCCCTGGCCTCAATCTTCACTAGTCACAGCCCTCTAACTACCTATCCCCCTCCCTGCTCCCACTCCAGCACTACACACACTTTCTATACCACCAATGCATGTACTAGTCCCTTCTCCTTTTCTACTTC
Source organism: Schistocerca americana (assembly GCF_021461395.2). Lineage (NCBI taxonomy): Eukaryota > Metazoa > Arthropoda > Insecta > Orthoptera > Acrididae > Schistocerca > Schistocerca americana. The sequence goes on from NC_060119.1 coordinate 1,002,688,651, forward strand.
TCTCCTCATCCCTCTCCCCCTTCCCCTTCACCCCCCCCCCCCCACCCAAACACAGTACTGCACCTAGCAGCCCTATCCTGCCCCACATCACCACATGCTCCCACAGGCAGCACAGCATCTTCCTCCACCCCCACTTTGCACTCTCTCTCTCTCTCTCTCTCTCTCTCTCTCTCTCTCTCTCTCCCCCCCCCCTCCCCCCACCGTGCCTCTGCCTCTTCCTTACCCCCACAACCCAACCCATCAGAATGCTGCTCACATAAAATGCAGTCACACTTGAGCCCCAATGCCTGGAGACAATGGGCATACAAGTGCGAGTTGTGCTTATGTGAATGTGTGAGGGAGTTTTCTGCTTCTGAAGAAGGACTCTGTCTAAAAGCTTAAAACATTTTAGCATTTTAGTTAATGCTTCCTCTATGTGGCGAGCAGTAATTTATCCTTTACATATTGCTGTAGAAATATAGAACTGTAAGAGTCTCCCAATACAGGTACTCAGTGCTAAAATTCTCAAATTATTGGGAATGACACAAATTAAAGTAGGATAAGCACTTAAAAAATAATGTAAAACAGCAAAGCTTTGTTAGTTTAATATATACCTCAAATACAGTTCCTATCAAATACATACCAACTAATATCATTGGTGCATCTGGACAGTGGTGTTTTATCTCTGGGTACCATTTTGAAGTGACATTCTCAAAGGAAGAAGGACTTGTCACACTAAAGCAAATTAAAAATACGTCTGTCTGAAAGAGAAACATTGTGCATTAAATAGCTGAGATGAACATAAAATTATTAATTTCATTCAAACATAAGATTATGGAAGAAACACACAGAATGTCTAACTATATTTATAGGGGCAGACATGATTTCCAGCTGCCACAAAAACCTTATACAAATTATTAAATATAATACTGGGCACCTAAATTAATGATAATTGAAAGTTTGTCATCTCAGTGAATGACAAAGTACAGCACAGGATGTAATTGGGAGAATTCTAGGGAAGTGTAGATCATCTGTAAAGGAGAACACACATAGAACACTTGTGCAACCCATTCTCGTGTCTGATTTAAGGAAAAAGTTGAGGCAATTGAGAGGTGTGTTGCTAGATTTATTACCAGCAGGTTCAATCAATACACAAGTATCATGGAAATGCTCTGTGAACACAAATGGGAATCTCTGAAGGAAAGAAGACATTCTTTTTGCAAAACACTATTGAGAAAGTTTAAAGAACTGACATTTCCAACAGGCTCAAAATGATTCTACAGCCAACAACACACACTCTGAGTAAGGACACAGAGACAAGGGCTTGTAGGGAAGCATTTTAACAGTCCTTTTTTCCTGATTTCATTTGCAACTGGTAGAGGAAAGGGAATGACAACCAGTGCTACAAGATACCCTCCGCTATGCAGAATATGTTTGTAGATGTAACAATGTTGACGAATCTTTGTTGGTCATCTAGGAGGATGGCGAATAACGTTTGCAAAACAAGAGGTCAAAATAAATCATTTCAGAATACCAATCAAGCCAGATTCATGGAAGTTATGGGATGACTGTTTCTCACAGAGTAATGTCAGTAGGCTTCAATTCAGGTGAAACCACAACAGTCAAGAGTCAGTTGCAATGGCCAACATAAAGATAATAGAAATTACTGTCTGCTAACTAGTGTTACTACAGCACACAGATTGGCCACAGTGCAGTACATTACTCAACAACTCAATGTTGATCATCATCATCATCATCATCATCATCATCATCACCACCACCATCACCACCGCCAACCATTTGATATCTACTGCTGCTTAAAGGCCTCCTCTATATATATATCCATGCATTTCAGTTTGCAAGAAAACATTCACATAGAATTATAGAGCGAAAGTAGAACTGACTTAGAAAAGTTACTTTCAGGCGGTGAAATTTAAATGCTGCCGACAGATACATTAAAACTAGAAAAATCTTTCCTGTCTTTCAAGACTGTTATTTCTTAATCAAGGAGGAATGAGAGACAGTTTTTGGAAGCTGGAGAATTAAGGGCAGGCCACCCGGACCCATGATAAAGATGGACTGAGAGGAAAAGAAATGAAAAGTAGAATGAATAGTGTAATTACGAACCAAAGAGAAACCAGAAAAGGAAATGGCACAAAAGAGAGGGAGGAAAAGGGTGGAAGTAGGAGGGATATGGAGTAAAGCAATAAACAGAATACAAAGAAAAGTACCAGAGGGCTCTAGGAAATGCCATTAACATCAAAGACCCAATGATGGGGAGGTTCCTGATCTACACCTTCCCAAGGCAAAGAGGATGCAACATCAGTTCTTTTTTGAGTCAGTAGTCTTCTGACTGGTTTTATACAGAACTCCTCTCCCACACCAACCCCTTCATCTCAGAGTAGCACTTGCAACCTACATCCTCAATTACTTGCCAGATGCATTCCAATCTCTGTCTTCCTCTACAATTTTTACCCTCTACTGTTCCCTCTAGATCCATGTATGTTATTCACTGATTTCTTAACAGATGTCTTATCATCCCATCCCTTCTTCTTGTCAGTGTTTCCCACATATTCCTTCCCTTTCCAATACTGCGCAGAACCTCCTCATTCCTTACCTTATCAGTCCAACCAATTTTCAACATTCATCTGAAGTGCCACATCACGAATGCTTCGACTCTCTGGTGCTCCAGTTTTCCCAGAGCCCATGTTTCACTACCATACAAAGCTGCATATTAGTAGACTTCTCTTGGCCAGGAATGCCCTTTTTGCCAGTGCTAGTCTGCATCTGATGTCCTCCTTACTCGTCCATCATTAGTTATTTTGCTGCTTAGGTAGTAGAATTCCTTAACTTCTTCTACTTTGTACCATCAACTCTGATATTAAGTTTCTCACTAATCTCATTTCCTTTACTTCTCAGTACTTTCTTCAATTTATTCCCAATCCATATTCTGGACTCATTAGACTGTTCATCCCATTCAGCATATCATGTAATTCTTCTTCGCTTTCACTGAAGCTAGCAATGTCATTAGTGAATCGTATGATTGATATTCTTTCATCTTTAGTTTTAATTCCACTCCTGAACCTTTGTTTTATTTCCATCATTGCTTCTTCGATGTAGAGATTGAACAGTAGGGGCGAAGACTACATTCCCATCTTACAACTTTTTTAATCGAGCACTTCATTCTTGGTCTTTCACTTTTATTACATCCCCTTGGCTCTTGTACATGTTGTATAGTACCCATCTCTACGTATAGCTTACCCATATTTTCCTCAGAATTTTGAACATTTTGCACCATTTGACACTGTAGAATGCTTCATCCAGGTTGACAAATACTATGAACATGTCTCTATTTTCATTTAATCTTGCTTCCATTATCAACTGAAAATCTCTTGTGCCTTTACCTTTCAGCAACTTGGATGCAGGGAGCTGTTAAACTGATTATGCGATATTCTCGCATTTGTGCGGACAATATTTTTCCAAAAGTCAGACAGTTTATCGCCAGACTTATACATTCTACATACCAATGTGAATAGTCGTTTTGTTGCCATTTCCCCAAATGACTTTAGAAATACTGATAGAATGTTATCCATCCCTTCCATCTTTTTTGAGCTAAAGTCTTCCAAAGCTCTTTTAAATTCTGATTCTAATACTGGATCCCCTATCTCTTCTAAACTGGCTCTTCTTCTATCGTTTCAGACATATCTTTCCCCTCAATGAGATCTTCAATGTACTCTTTTCACCTATCCACTTTCTACTCTGCATTTAACAATGGAATTCCCGCTCCAGTCTTAATGTTATCACCCTTGCTTTTAATTTCATCGCAGGTTGCTTTGACTTTTCAACATGCTGAGTCAGTCCTTCTGACAATCTTTTTTTTTTTTCCAATTTCTTCACATTTTTCATGCAGCCATTTTGTCTTAGCTTCCCTGCACTTCCCATGAATTTCATTCCTCGGTAACCTGCATTTCTGCAGTCCTAAATTTCCCAGGACATTTCTGTCTTCCTTCTTTCATCTATCAACTGAAGTATTTCTTCTCTTACTCATGATTTACTCAGAACTACCTTCTTTGCACCTATGTTTTTCTTTACAACTTTTTTTTGGAGATGTTCACTCCTCTTCAACTGACCTACCAACTGAATTATTTCTTATTGCAATATCTACAGCCCTCGAGAACTTAAAGTGTCTATCTTCATTTCTTAACACTTCAGTATCTCACTTCTTTGCGTACTGACTCCTCCTGGCTAATCTCTTATCCTTCAGTCTACTCTTCATCATTACTAAATTATGGTCTGAGTCTATATCTGCTCCTGGGTACACCTTACAATCAAGTATCTGATTTTGGAATCTCTGCCTGATTATGATGTAATCTAACTGAAATCTTCCCGTATCTCCTGGCCTTTTGCAAGTATATCTCTGCTTCTTGTGATTCTTGAACAAAGTATTTGCTATTACTAGCTGAAATTTATTGCAGAACTCTAGTCTTTCTCCTCTCTCTTTCCTAGTATCAAGCCCATATTCTGCCCTAACCCTTTCTTCTGCTTCTTCCCCTACAAATGCATTCCTGTCCCCCACGACTATTAGATTTTCCACCTCCCTTTGCATACTGTATTACTCATTCAATATCCTCACATACTTTCTGTATCTCTTCGGCTTGCGATGTCTGCATGTACGAGGTGTGGCTAGAAAAAAACCGGACTAGTACTGGTGAAACAATTAAACGAATGCAATAAGGCTGAAAGTCGCGTGGCCTGTCACGTGACTCTCGCTCCGCCTACTGCTCGAGTTTCATCTGCCTCCTGCACTCAGTCTGCCCGTGGCGTCTGTTTTAAGTAGTTGACTTTTGTCTGTGCGTCGGAAAATGTTGAGTGTACAGAAAGAACAGCGTGTTAACATCAAATTTTGTTTCAAACTAGGAAAATCTGCAAGTGAAACGTTAGTAATGTTACAACAAGTGTCGGCGATGATTGTTTATCGCGAACACAAGTGTTTGAGTGGTTTAAACGATTTAAAGATGGCCGCGAAGACACCAGTGATGACACTCGCACTGGCAGACCATTGTCAGCAAAAACTGATGCAAACATTGAAAAAATCGGTAAACTTGCTCGACAAGACCGCCGTTTAACAATCAGAGCAGTGTCTGAGTTAACAGGAGTTGACAAGGAAAGTGTTAGGCAGATTCTTCATGAAAGTTTCAACATGAACAAAGTGTGTTCAAAAATGGTTCCAAAGTGTCTCACAATTGAACAGAAGGAACGCCAAAGAATGATTTGTTCTGACATCCTGGAAAACATTGAAAGTGATCCCACCATCTTACAAAATGTTATTACTTGCGATGAATCGTGGTTTTTTACTTACGATCCCGAAACTAAACGCCAATCGATGCATTGGAAAACTCCTGGTTCTCCACGACAAAAAAAAAAGCACGAATATCAAAATCGAAATTCAAGGCAATGATGATTGTTTTTTTTTTTGACATCAAAGGGATTGTGCACATTGATTGGGTACCAGAGGGACAAACAGTGAATCAGCATTAGTACATTAGCGTCCTGGCTACCCTACGTGAGCGAGTACGGAGAAAACGGAACGATTTGTGGAGAAAAAAGTCATGGATCCTTCACCAAGACAATGCCCCAGCTCACAGTGCGTTGTCAGTGAAGACGTTTTTGGCAAAACACAACATTCCCATCTTAGATCATCCACCCTACTCACCTGATTTGGCCCCCTGTGACTTTTTTCTTTTCCCTAAAGTCAAGTCAGCTTTGAAAGGAACTAGATTTGAGACTGTTGAAGCAGTAAAAGAAAAAGCGACGGAAGTAATGTATGGACTTACCGAAAATGATCTGCAGCATTGCTATGAACAGTGGAAAATTCGTATGGAGCGGTGTAGAGACCGAGGAGGAGAGTACATTGAAGGAGATAACATGAAATTGTAAATAAATGTTTTTTCCAGCATCAGTCCGGTTTTTTTCTAGCCGCACCTCGTATACCTGAACTATTGTTGTCACTGTTGGCTTACTGTCAATTACAATGAGAACAACCCTATCACTGAACTGTTCACGGTAACACATACTCTGCTCAACCTTGCTATTTGTAAAGAATTCTACTCCCATTATAACAGTTTCTGACCAGAAATACTTGTCTTCTTCATTTCACTTGACTGACCCCCCACTGTATCTAGACTGAGCCTTTGTATTTCCCTTTTTGATTTTTTAGCTTCCCTAGCATGTTCAAGCTTCTGACACTCCACACCCTGACTCAAAGAATGTTACCCTCCTGTTGGTTAATCAATCTTTTTCTCATAGTCACCTCCCCCTTGGCAATCCCCACCCATAGATCAGAAAGGGGGACTATTCCAGAATCTTTTGCTAATGGAGAAATCATCATTACATTTTATCAATTACAGGCCATAATGTCCTATGGATACATATTGTTTGTCTTTAATGCAGTGCTTTCCACTGCCTTCTGCAACCTCATGCCGTTTACCATTACTGATTTGTTTGCCTTTAGGTGCAGTTTTCTACCCTAGGGCAAGAGTGCCCTGAGCCTCTGCCTTCTCCACTGCCCTCTTTGACAACATCGTTGGTAGAATGAGGGTGACTTTTTATGCCAGAAGTCTTCGGCCACCAATGCTGATTTTTATTTAAAATTTAAGCAGTGGCGGGGTTCAAACCCGGGACTGAGGACACTTTGCTAATTAAAGACGCTACTCCTAGACCACGGGTGCAATAAAATGCTGGAGTGATTACTTATCCCAGCCACGCTTCAGTTCCTGTCTACCTTAGCCACCAATAAACGCCACTTTATGTGACAGCTAAGATAGACAGGAACTGAAGAATGACTGGAATAAGTTGTCACCTCAGCATTTGCTGGGAAGGGCACACACTTGTCCTGGCAATGAGACCCACCTCCAAAGGTAGAAGAACCAACTGATGGTCAATAGCACAGGATGTGGCAGCAAAGGGAAACCACCACATTAAAGATCCACAGATATCACAAGCATCAGCAATAAAACATGCCAGTATCTTCTGTAACACTTAAAGTAGTAAAGGAGTTTTGCTATTTGGAAAGTAAAATAACTGATGATGGTCGAAGTAGAGAGGATATAAAATGTAGACTGGCAATGGCAAGGAAAGCGTTTCTGAAGAAGAGAAATTTGTTAACATCGAGTATAGATTTAAGTGTCAGGAAGTCGTTTCTGAAAGTATTTGTATGGAGTGTAGCCATGTATGGAAGTGAAACATGGACGATAAATAGTTTGGACAAGAAGAGAATAGAAGCTTTCGAAATGTGCTGCTACAGAAGAATGCTGAAGATTAGATGGGTAGATCACATAACTAATGAGGAGGTGTTGAATAGGATTGGGGAGAAGAGAAGTTTGTGGCACAACTTGACTAGAAGAAGGATCGGTTGGTAGGAAATGTTCTGAGGCATCAAGGGATCACCAATTTAGTATTGGAGGGTATCATGGAGGGTTAAAATAGTAGAGGTAGACCAAGATATGAATACACTAAGCAGATTCAGAAGAATGTAGGTTGCAGTAATTACTCAGAGATGAAGAAGCTTGCACAGGATAGAGTAACATGGAGAGCTGCATCAAACCAGTCTCAGGACTGAAGACCACAACGACGACAACAACAACAACAACAACAACAACAACAACAACAACTTCTGTAAAATTTTCTGGAGATAAAATAGTCCCGCAACTGGATCTCTTGGCGGGGATTGCAAAAGATGCAGACAAGGCGAAGAAAACAATCCAAATTTTAAAACAGCCACTTCAAATGTGAGAAACTGCTGCAGTGCAGTTAAGTAGAATGGAACAACTGGAAATCAATATCTTTGGTCTATCAGATATGAGACGACCAATTAGGAACCATCTGGTCTGGTGAGGACAGTCACTGACACTGGAACTGATCAAGACAGATCACGAGTAGGAGTTGGAGTAATTTCGAAAGGAAAAAGAACACTGGCTCAAGTGTCAAGGGATATGTACAATATGGTATAACACACACAACACACATTGTACAGACAATACTCCAATGTGAAACTAAGCCAAAGTACATTGTGATAATGCAATACTAACATCCAAAGCAGAGGATGCAGTAGCTGATGAAATATACAAAGAAATAAGTAATGCAATGACACACATTAAGGGAGAGGAAAACCGGATTTTCATGCAGGGCTGGGATGCAAATGTGGATGGAGAACTGAAAGAGGCAGGGTGTATACGTGGACAAGGAAAAAAAAACTCCCGGATTTTTTCCGGTTAAAAATACACTTTCTCCCGGATGAAAATACACTTTTTCCGTGTTAAGTGACAGTATACTCTTCCTCGGCACTGTGAAACTCATCAGTCCTATGGTTTTATATGCGGGAGTAGAATTTCCCGGTACTTTAGAAAACGAAACTCGGGGGGGGGGGATCACTCTTAAGTAGTGCGAACACAAGTAAGAAAAGTTAATGGTTTAAATTAATATACATAGTGTTCTCATATAATATTGGTCTCTAAGATTAATAAGCTGGAAGAGAAGCTAAGCTTCCACAAATAATGTTGATCTTTTTTGCTCGTGTTACACTGTAAGCTACATCACACAAATGTGCCACTACAACGACGTAAATGTCTGATCTTTTGGGCTCGAAGTTCTTCTTTGGTCGTCCTCAAAGAGTGATTTCTGAATGAGAGTCAAACGCTTTGTGATTTAAGAAATTCATCGTACATTCTCGCACGTAGTTCATCTTGCGTAAAAGGAAATCTGCTTTGAATGTAACGCTTTTCAAACCACCAATCGCAATATTTTCCCGCGACCTGTTAGAAATAGGTTCGTTTCAGCAGTTGCAAGAGAACGCCAAATAACAGGCGTCACCGCGCTTGCGCAGCTACGATGACGCAGGAAGCCCATATGTTCGTACGTGTAAAACATTACATGATCTTACGTATGGCATAAAAGAAACAAGACATCAGATGATAGTTCAAGAACGTCGGAATTTCGTGAACCATACTAAAACGCATAATTCGGCTTAAAATGCACATTCGTATGTAAATTTTCTTGGAGTACCAGTACTGTATTATCTCATGTTTGGTTCTTTATTATGGCACAATGCCATACGTGCACTTGAAATGCAGCGAACAGTTGAAACTAGCCAATAGTGTGAAAAAACTTCGTTTCAAATAAATTGACTGCCTGAACAGAAAAGATTAATAAAAGCCAAATCTCTTTACCAAACCGGCAAAAATAACTTCATTGTTCTGTCAAAAAGTTGGAAATAAAATTTGAAACTAATAACATACTTTCGCCTTCCGTAATTATGTGAACGTATTTTAATTCATTTGATAGCTCCCGGCCACGAAATTCCGCTTTGTTATCATATAACGTGAGCGGAATAAACGAAGAGGAAACAACAAAATCACTCAACGTAAACACAGGTCACGTGGACGCTCCCCACCTCAATTCAGACTGCTCTGTGCATCAGCCCCGAATCTACGATATTTCCGAACCGAGGCAGTATTAAGTAGTGGCACCCAGCCACACTTCTGTAACCAGAAGCGGGAGAAGGTACAACTCATACGCGACGCAACTGCGCATGCTCAAGAGCCCGCCCGCAACAGCTCAAACAAATCTAATTTAAACAGTTGTCACGTCACGCTCATCGGAGGCAGTTTGTTGTTATAAAGCATTGCATAGTCTTCCTAAAGCCTTTGACACAATTTCCTGTTGGCAGACGCTTGTATAAGCACTGTTTTGTTGTTGTATATGGTGCATTTCCTTTGCAACTTAAGTTTTATTATTTTCGTTTTCTTTTTTCTCTCGTTCATGTTTTGTTGCTGCAGTATTATTCTGCGTAGTGGGATACAGTAATATCCTTTGTTAGAGTATTGGTTCTTAACAGTCAAAATCACAAAAATTTAACTGAAAACTAAAACAATGAAAAATTCCCGGAATTCTAAACAATTCCCGGGTTTTTCCCGGTTTTCTCCTGGATGAAAAAATTCCCGGATCTCCCGGTTGTCCCGGGTCGTATACACCCTGAGAGGGAAATGTTGGCAACTAAAGACTTTCTTGGAAAAGAAATCAAAGGGTTGCCCAACTAACAGAGTTCTGTTCACAGCACCAGTTAGTTGTTGCAAACACTCTTTTCCAACATTATAAGCAGACAAGACACACCTGGAAGGCCCCAGGTGACTTAAGGAGGCAACAAGTCAATTACAATTTAGTAAAATCACATTTTGGAAATGAAGTAAAAGACTGCAAAAGCTATCCATCTGCAAACACAGGTGGTGACCACAACCTGGTCCTGATGAAAAATTCATTCAGATTCAAATGTCTGAGGAAACAGACAGTGAAACAGAAATGGGAGGTAGAAAAACTAAAAATTGGGGGACTGGCAAGTCATTATGCGCAGGAAACAGGCAACCTTCCTAAAACTTTCGATTATGGGGGAGTAAAAGAAGACTACTAACAAATGGAATCTGGCACATATACAGCAGCAGGAAAAACAGTCGGGAAAACTAGATACAAAAACAAGAGGAAATAGATTACAGTAATTGTTATTCAGCTTATCATAAACAGAAGATTATGCACAACTGCAACTGATGAACGAGGAAAAGCTGAATACAGAATGCAAAGAAACTTAGTCAAGAGGGAAGCTAGGAAAGCAAATTAAAGTTTTCTTGAGGAAACAGAGAACGGGAAGAAAATATGCGAAATGGAAGAACCAATAAAGCCTACAGAAAAGCAAAAAAAAATTAACACACACAAAACAACAATTTCGTGTACAGTACAAGACAAGGTGGCATATGTTGTTTGGTGACGACATGATGAAAAGATGGAATGGAAACATGGAGGATTTGTATGACAGGATGCCTTTATTGGAGGATGCAATAGGGAAAGAAGAGGAAGCAGACCAAGATGACAAAAGAGACAACATTCTGCAAGAATAATCTGAGAAAGTTCTTAAAAATTACAGCAGAATGAAGTATTGACGACATTCCTGCAGAACTAAACAAATACGTTGGTAAAAGCATGAAAATGATCAGGGACAAACAGAATAGGTCCATCTACAACACAGGAGAGATACCAACAAACTTCCACAAATCCAGTACAGTTCTTATACAGAAGAAGGCAGTAGGTATAAAATGTGAAAAGTGTCAAACCTTAAGCCTAACACCATCAAAAATTCTCATAAAAATAATTTTGAGGAGAACTGATGAGAAGGTGGAGGACATGCTGTGTGAATATCAGTTTGGATTCAGGTGAGGATGAGGAGCAAGTGGCTGTCGTGGCACTGAGCCTTCTTATTGAAAAGCAAATACTGGAAAAAAAAGAAAAAAAAAACAGCTTATAGTGGCTGTGTACATCTATAAAAGGCATTTGATAATGTTATCCGGCAAGAGATGTTCCCAGTGTTGAAGAAAGCAGGCCTAAAATACAAAGAATGAAGGCTTTCATGACTGGATGACACAGCTGCTGGTAAACCTTTTGGAATGTTAGTTCATGGTCCAAGAAACTCTTCTGTTCCCGAAGTTTCGCCGGCAAGATGTCCAGTGTAGTCCCGGATGAAACGTCAGGAACAGAAGAGTTTCTCGGACCATGACCTCACATCTCGAAAGGTTTACTAGCAGCTAAAATACAAAGACACACATACAATACTCAGCGTCTACAAAAATGATGCGCCTGTGATTAGAGATTTTCAACAAGGACAACATGCAAAAATCAGAAAAGGTGTGCAACAGGGATGTGTGTGCTCTCTCTCTCTCTCTCTCTCTCTCTCTCTCCCCCCCTCCCCCCCCCCCCCCCCCCCCCCTTATATTCAATGCTCGTATCCAGGAAGCTACAGATCAAGTTCATGAAACTCTTGAGTTGGGGATCAAAATTAATGTGCAGAAGACAGACGTGCTGTTATGCAGACGATATTGCTCTGGTCGTGGAGGCAAAAGATCTACAAGGCGTTCTCGGCACTGCTGTCAGTATGGTATGAGAATAAATAAGTGAAAGACTAAAGTGGTGGTATGTAGTGCTGAAGAAGAGTATGAACCTTTCGAAACAAGATCTGGAACAGAGGTGCTATTTGGGAAGCAGGATTTCAAGGGTTGGTAGAAGTCAGAAAGAAATTGTAAGCAGCTTACAGCAGGCTAGAATTGCATTTAATTTGTGGAAGTGCTTGCTCATCAACATGAACATCAGTCTGGAAACATGAAAACAGGTCATGAAAGTATTTGTTTGGAGTGTAGCCCCATATGGGTGCGCAACTTGGACAATAGGAAAACAAGAGAGAAGATGGCTAGAAGCCCTGGAGATTTGGTGCTACAGAAGGATGATGAGGATCAGCTGATGAGACAAGAGTTACCAACGAAGAGATGCTGAGATGAGTACATGAAACCACATCTCTGTGGAAGAACATCCAAACCAGGAGAGAGAAACTCATAGGACCCATTCTGAGACACAATAACAACAATGGAACTATAGGAGAAAGAGCTACTGATGGAAAGAATAGGTGGGAATGACCAAGGATGTCACACATGCAGCAGATTATGAATGACGTGGCATGCACTAAAAATGTGGAAGTGAAGGGGAAGACAGACGGAAGAGGGGAATTGAGTACTGAACTTGCAAATCAACCTCAAGGTCGAACACTGAAGTGAGAAAGAAGGAGAAATGTTCACCAAGGACTTTTCGGACCATATTACATTGGCAGCTGAATTCATCTGTGATGACACAGTCTTTTCAATTACAGCCAAATCACTGAAGAGATGGATAATAAATAAATAAAATAATCTCCTATCCTCACACTGCACAGTCTTTACACTGTTTATAACCTCATTTACATTCAACAATCAATTATTCCTTTAATATGTTTCTCATTTTACCTAAGTGATCTGTTCATACGAGGATAGGCTGAAAAGTTCTAGGAAAGACTTATCACAGTAAAACTTGATTTTTCAGTGTAGTCCCCCTGTATACTAACACACTGGTCCACGTATGTTCCAATGCTTTGATCCCTACTCTAACTTTAGATTCCTCCAGGCCTGCAAAATACCCATCAAATTCAGCTGGCCGTTCAACATTTGAGGAGACTCTATGTTCAGTGAGGCAAATTTTGGGCTCGGGGGAAGAGATAGAAGTCTGATGGAGCCAAAACAGCCAAATGAGACAGGTGTGGAAACAATTTGTAACTTAGTTCATATATTTTTGCCATGGTACCACTTGTGTGAGGGTGCACAGCTTTCTGGCCAACCATACTGCCTTTGCTTTCTTTCATGGTGGTGAATCAACACGTTTCCACCCCTTTGACCACTGTTTTCTCTCTGGGGTATGGTAGTTGACCCCAAGTTTCATCTTCAGTCACAACTAGCCCCAGAAACCTCATTGGTTGCTCTGAAAACAGGACCAACATTGTTCGGATATTTCCATTCTCATGCATTTCTGTTCCTGCACCCATCCAGCAGATAATTTTCTCATATCCAATTCCACTATTAAAATGTGGTTAGTCCAGTCAGATGACATCCCTAAAGCTTCATCAATTTCTCACATTTTCAGCCAGTTATTCTCCATCACCAGGTTATGCATTTTTGCAATAATTTCTGGGGTAGTGACACATCTTGGGAGACCATGATTTAAGCAGTCCCAATAAAATTTGAGCTCATTTGTCCACTTGGCAACAGTTGCATATGATAGAGCTGAGTCTCTCGTTGTGTTATGGAAGCTGGCATGAATTTCCTTTGGTTTCATACATTTCTTAACTAATTACTTAATCACTGCTTGAATATCAATTTTTTCCATCTTTACAAATCACTACACTGGAACAACAAGAGAGAGACATCTGCACTACTGATCTCTACCCAGAGCATGCTTCACATGTTCACTAAAGGGTGTCCTATTATTATGCGGGAACCTTGTTGTGCTAGTGCTGACATCTGGTGGTGATTCTGCAAATGTTTGAAACCACCCATGTAATACCTACAAAAATTTATTTTTAAATCACAGTGTTTGAAACTCTAGTAAATTCTGAAATAATTGTAAACTAAAATGTTTATAATCATCTGCACAAAGGAAATCTTTTCAGTGAGAACAAAATCCATCTGACTTATTATCTTTTGCCAGTATGCAAACAAATGGGATTCCTCATTATATCCACCCACAGCAAGTACTTGGCATTACTTTACTTACCTGAGGATAAGATAATGGCCTCAATCTGTCATAATCTTCTTGGCCAGCAGTGTCCCATAATCCTAAACTGACTGGAATACCATCCACAACCATAGGTGCAGAATAGTTATCAAACCTAAAACAAAAATGCCTTTATTACTTTCAGATAGTTAACGCATCACGGCAAATAGGTGGAGAATTGATGACTTTCTCTCTAGCTAGATCAATTAGATTTTATATACTTTTCGTTTCACACTCCTCGAGGAGATTCTCAAGGATGTAGAGTAAGTCATAAAACAAGAATACTTAATATAAATAATTCAGGGACATTTAGAGTCGTTGGTACACAAAAAAGAATCCAAACTTCGCAAGTGTTTGGACAAATCCCCATGGTTGTGACCAGGAGGCTTACAGGAACAAAAGATGTGTTGCAAGGACAACTCCAATCTAAGTAGTTCAGAAGAGATGGTGCTGGGAGGGAACGGGCTGGATGGCATGACTTGTGAAGCAGCCGCTGAGCTCGAGCACGTTGTGCTCAGCAGCATGTACAATAACTGGGTGCTCTTATCTTGGTCACAGTTCAGTGATGGCCATTCATTTTGGTGAATAGCTGGTTCGTGGTCATGTGCAGTTTTTGCAGCAAAGATTATGTATGACACGACTACTTTCAAAAGTCGCCCTGCCTCTGATGGGATAGGATAAATCTGTTACAGAACTACAGAAGGATGTGCTTGGGTGAATCATGGGGAAGGTCTTGCAATTGTGCCTTCCACAGGTACATCACCACTATGACATGTGGTTTGGAGTGGGGGTGGAATAAGCATGGACCAAGATGATGTGTAGGTTAGGTGGGCAAGGGGGGGGGGAGGGGGGGGCAGACTACCACATAGGAAAAGTAGGCAGGATTGTAGATAAGATGTCTCCAATTTTCAGACACGATGATAGATGAAGGCAGCAAGGGACAGGAAATGACACCAGGTGCATTCAGTATGCATGCCTGGGGGCGCCATTCACATGTTGAAGAGACTATTCTGCCAGCCACTGAGGGAATAGGGTACAACCAACTGCAGATTGTGGCAAACGGAACAAATGATGCCGGTCATGTGGCCTCCGATGTCAATCTTGGGTCCTTCCAGTGACTGTCAGAGAAGGTTGAGAAGACCAGCCTTGTGCATAGAGTTTCAATGAAGCTCTCAATTTGCAGCTATTGTGCCTAGAACTCATCATGACCTTTGGTTCTGAGTCAAACGGATGGACTGAACCAGAAACTTCGAAAGTTCTGTGGCAAGCCAGGTTGTGAGTTCCTGGACTTGTGCCATATAGATAAGTACTGTAAGGTCCCCCTAAAAGGGTCAGGTGTGCACTGTACATCAGAGGCTGCTACCCAGCAGGTAGATGACTGTGTGTGGGGTGCACACAAGGTTTTTTAGATTAGGCAATTCTCCATCCAATCCAGCTACAGAGCTGTAGGAAACCCAGAAGTATCTGTGTAATAAAAAAAAAAAAGAAGAAGAAGAAGAAGAAGAAGAAGGAGAGAGAGAGAGAGAGAGAGAGAGAGAGAGAGAGAGAGAGAGAGAGAGAGAGAGAGAGAGGAGGAGGAGGAGGAGAAGAAGAAGAAGAAGAAGAAGAAGCAGCCTCCCACAGGTGAGAGTATTAAAATCCTAATAGTAAACCGCAGAAAGCATTCACAAAAAAGTGCCAGAGTTTGAATAGCTTATGAAAAGCAGTGAAGCTCACATTATACTAGGTATAGAAAGCTGGTTGAAATCTGAAATTTATAGCAGTGAGACTTTGGGGAAAATTTAACTGCATGTGTTAAGTATAGACAAATGGGAAAGGGTTGTATTTGTTGCATTAGGCAAGAAACTCAAATCCATCGAGGCAGAAATTGAAGCTGCATGTGAGATTCTTTCAGCACGACTCGGTATAAGAGTTGCCCATAAAATGATAATTGCATCCTTCTATTGCCCACCAGACTCATCTCCTGATGTAACCAAAAGCTCTAGAGAAAACCTCAGCTCACTTGCAGAACGCGATTTTCACTCTGCAGCGGAGTGTGCACTGATGTGAAACTTCCTGGCAGTTCCCCAATAGTGCTGTAATCATCAGTGGGGACTTTAATCATCCAACAATTAATTAGGAAAATTACAGTTTTGTTAGTGGTGGGTCTGATTAAGACATCCTGTGAAACTTTACTAAATGTCTTCTCTGGAAACTATCTAGGGCAGATAATTAAGAACTCGACTCATGACGGAAATATACTGGATGTATTGGCAACAAATGGACCTGACCTCTTAGGATGTCAACATCAAAACTGGTACCACTGACCAGGACACAGTTGTGGCAACAATGGTTACCAAAGTGCAAAGGACAACTAAAACATACATATGTTTGGTAAACTAGATAAAAAATCACATCTCAGTGACGAACTTGAAACTTTCAGCACAGGGCAGGAGCATGCAGAGGAAGTATAGCTCAAGCTTAAAAGAATAGTGATCATGCACTGAATAGATATGTACCCAGTAGAACAGTTCATAAGGGAGGGAACCTAGACTGTATACAGACACTGTAAAAAAATTTCTAAAAAAGCAAGAGATTACTACATATTAGGTGTAAAACAAAACATAGAGCTACAGATAGAGGCGCACTGAATGAAACACATTTGCCAGTCAGGAGAGCACTGCGCGATACCTTCAATGACTATCATAGCAGAATATTGTCGAGTGATCTTTCACAAAATCCAAAGAAATTCTGGTTGAATGTAATGACTGTTAGTGGCACCAAAGCTAGTATCCAGCTCCTAGTGAATGAGACCGGAACTGCAATTGAGAGTAGCAAAGTAAAAGCTGAAATGCTTAACTCCATTTTTAGATGTTCCTCTACAAAGGAAAATCCGAGTGAATTGCCCCAATTTAATGCCATTCCCACCGAAAAGATGAATGAAATAATTATTAGGGACATTGGTGTTGACAAAAAGCTGAAATCATTAAAACTGAACAAAGCTCCAGAGCCTCATGGAATCTGTCAGGTTCTATACTGAATTTGCGGCTGAGTTAGTCCCTCTTCTAACTATAGTCTGTCACAGAGCCCTCGAATAAAAGACCGTGTCATTTCTTGGAAAAAAAGCACAGGTCACATCCATCTACAAGATGGATAGTAGAAGTTACCTCACATAACTACCACCAATATCCTTGACGGTTGATTTGTTGTGAATCTTGGAACATATTCTAAGCTCTAACATAATGAGGTCTCTTGAATAGAAGGACCACCTCAATGCCAGGATTTCGAAAACATCGATTGTGTGAAACATAGTTCACACTTTTCTAACACCACAATGAAAGTGTTGGATCAAGGTAATCAGGTAGATGCAGTATTTCTTGATTTCCGAAAAGCATTTGACTCAGTACCACACCTATGCTAATTGCCAAAAGCATGATCAAGTGAAATTTGTTACTAGACTGAGGGCTTTTTGATAGGGAGGGCACAGTATGTTATCTTGGATGGTGTCACCATCAGACGCAAAAGTAAGGTTGGGAGTGCCCCAGGGAGTGTGTTGGGACCCTTGCTGTTCATGTTGTATATTAATGACCTTGCAGGCAATATTAATAGTAACCTTAGACTTTTTGCAGATGATGCAGATATCAATAATGAAGTACTATCTTAAAGAAGCTGCATAAATATTCAGTCAGATCTTGATAAAATTTGAAAGTGGTGCAGAGACTGACAACTTGCTTTAAATTTCAGAAATGTAGTATTTGGCACTTCACAAAACTAAAAAACATAGTATCTTATGACTATAAAATCAATGAGTCACTGTTGGAATTGGCCAACTCACATAAATACCTTGTAAGGATATGGAATGGAATGTTCACATAAAGCAGATGGTAGACTTCGGTTTACTGGTAGAATACTGGGGAAGTGCAAACGATCTACAAAGGAGACTGGTTACAAATCACTCGTGAGACCAGTTCTAAAGTGTCTGGGACCCGAACCAGATAGGACTAACATAGGTTATTGAACGTATACAGAGAAGGGCAGCACGAATGATCAGAGGTTTGTTTAATCTGTGGGGGAGTGTCACAGAGATACTGAAGGAACTGAACTTGAAGAGTCTTGGAGATAGATGTAAACTATCCTGAGAAAATCTATCAACAAAGTTTCACAAACTGGCTTTAAATGATTATTTTAGGAATACAGGGTGTACATAAAGTCTGGGAACACTTTCAATTATTTACTGCAGAAGAATCAAACATTGTACAGATATCATACATACGTCATTTTGAAGAGAAACACTGAAAGCTTTCCCCCCCATACTGGCACAGCGTAGTTTGGTAATTTGCCGATAGTCAGTGCTAGTCGCAAACCTGCCAAGTTCAGGTGCAGAGCGAGCTTTCTGTGTGTTGGAGTTCAACAAAAACAAGTGTGCTACAGGTGTTCAACGGATGTTTAGAACCAAGTACAGTAAGAAGCCACCAACAAAGATTTTGAGGGTGATTCCCCGACGGTAAATGTTTTTTGTGCCTTGTCACGTCAAAAACTGTACGAGCCATTCTTCGCCGAGGGCACTGTCCCTGAATATTCCTACTTGGACATGTTGCAGCAATGGCTGATGCCTCAAATACAATCGGACTCTCCGTTCATCTTTCAGCAGGTTGGGGCTCCACCCCATTTTCATCGTGAAGTTCGTGGGTACCTGAATATGACATGGAGCTGCCGCATTGATGGATTGGCCGTGCTACGGAAGGGCCTTCCCGATCACCAGATCTCACTCCATGTGACTTTTTTCTGTGGGGACACATTAAAGATCTTGTACCGCCTCTACCATATGATGTAGCAGAGCTCCGGGAGAGAATACGGGAAGTGACTGATACAATCGACGATGCCATGCTTGGGGGGGGGGGGGGTATGGCAAGATTTCAATTACCATATTGACATCTGCTGGGCCACTCATGGTTCGCATATCGAATGTTAGTAAAAAACAAAAAAAACAAAAACAAAAAAACACTTTCCGAGTTTCTCTTCAAAATGCAATATGCATGACTTCGTTCTTGTGCAATAAATAATTGAAAGTGTTCCCAGACTTTATGTACACCCTGCATACTGGAACTCCCTATATATCGCTCACATAGGGATCATGAGGATAAGATATTTACTGCACGCACAGAGGCATTCAAACAATCATTCTTATGGAACAGGAAGAAACCCTAATAACTGGTACAATGGAATGTAGCTTCTGCCATGCACTTCACGGTGGTTTGCAGAGTATAGACGCAGATGTAGGTTTAGAAGCCTGACACAGGGCATGATTCAGTTGCTCCTTTCTTGAAGATACTGGATGATGATTGGGGTGGAGGGGGGGGGGGGGGGGGGGGGAGGGGAATCCTCCTTTGCAGCTGGTTCTTGGGGCTGTTAGGAAGATTAGGAATTTCTGAGGAAACCGAGTTGGAAAACAGGTTGCAGGCTACGTTTGAAGTATAGTGAATATATATATATATATATGTGAAAGTCCTTGTGAGATCTCACTGTACTGGGCAATGGAGTTGTTTTCATTGTAGATACGACATCCAAGGGTGTCCAGACTATATAGGAGGGACACTGGCTGTCAAAATGCAGGTATGTTGATAGCTGATGGGTTTGATGTGGGCAAAGGTATGCATGGAACCATCGGAGTGGTGTAGGTCAATGTCCAGAAAAGTGGCACACTGGGCTGAGGAGGTCCAGGTGCAACAAATGATGAGGTGGAGTTGAAGCTGTGGAGGATTGAGGATATTGTGTCTTGGCCTTGGGTCCAGATCATGAAGATACTGTCAGTGAACCTTAACTATATGATGGATTAGGGGTTTTACGAGGCTAGAAAGGTCTCCTCTAGGTGTCCCACAAACAGATTGACATACGAGGTTGTCTTGCAAATGCCCATGGCCATGCAGCGGATTTATTTACATATCTCCCCCTCAAAGGAGAAGTATTTATGGGTGAGGATATAGCTGGTCAGATGTAGAAGAAATCATGTAATGGGTTTGGATTCAGAATGACGCTGGGATAACTAGTATTTACATGGGACATGGGAGATGTGATGTACAGGGAGGTGTCATCAAGAGTGATGACGAAAAGGAATACAGATGGTAACAGTGCGGAGACAGTCAATAGCTGGTGAAGGAAGTGGTTCATAATTTTAATACGAGTGGCTAAGTTTCAAGCAATAAGTTGGAGGTGTAACGTCAACCAGAGTGGAGATTGTTGCAATGGGAGCAAAATAAACAGCTACAATGAGTCATCCCGGACTGTTGGGTGTATGAATATCGAGAACCTACAAAACTGTTGGACTTATGGAACTAAGATTTCCATCACAGAAGTCAAACATAATCTTCAATATCCATTCAAAACCTTTGGCCTCCTAGAATCTTTCCCCTGAATCCATCTCCTTCGTCACCCCAATGTTCTTCCACAAACACACCTTGCACTGGCTTCCCAAAATCCATCAATCCAATAATCATGGATGCCCATTGTAACTGTTTACTGTGCTCCCACTGAAAGAATCTCCCTTCCTGTCAACCAACAACTCCAACTAACTGCTCATAGCCTTGAGTCTCATGTTAAAGAACAGACCACTTCCTTCGCTGACTCTTGACCGTCCTTACACTATTATCACCTGGATACCCACTTGGAAACATTCTCGCTACCAACTCGTTCAGGTTCAGTGACTCTAGCCTCATTCCTCCACAGCCCCGACACCTCTCCCACTCGTTTCACCTGGTTCTCTTCCGTCATATGTGCCACCTTCCTGGATGTTGGCCTCCAGTTCTCTATTGGCCCAATTCCACCCCCATCCACATCAAAATCGCCAACAACAGTATCTGCATTTTGGCAGCTATCATCCCTTCCACACCAAAAATCTCCCAGACAGCGTGACACCTATGGAAGGCCTATCTCTAATGATGAGAATTACCTTTCCCCATAAGCTGAAGGTCTCACAAAGGCCTTCACAGACTACTTCCCAAACCTAGTCTGCAAACAGATTTCTCTTGCCATCAGCCTTAATCCTCCTGCCAGCCCCAAGAACAAGCTGCACTGGAGCACCCCCCACATCCCCATCATCCAATATCATCAAGGACTGGTCCTTGATGAAGGGCATCCTACCCACAATCCTTCCTTCCCCTCCTAAAGCAGTATTCCACCACCCACCAAACCTACACAACATCCTGGTACATGCCTACGCCACTCCCACTCCCTTACCATATGGTTGTACCGTTTGGAAGACACAGGTGTGAGACTTATTCCAGCTCTGACACAATTTCTGCACAGCATTTTACTTGACCAAGATCACCAACCAGAGATATACTGCGGCCACAAGCAGAGTTGGCCATCTACTTGCGGAACAGCTGCTGAGCAAAATAGGCTCCAGTTCAATGGATGATTCACAATCTGTGCCATCTGGATCCTCTTCCCCTCCCTCTCCTCAGCATTAGCTTTCTGAACTACATAGATGGGTGTTGTGCAACACATCCGTTGTTGCCATAATCCTCCTGTCCTCGACCTCTGCTAACTCGCTGCACTTACTACCTAAACCAAGTAGCCTCACTTTCTTTTGTCCTGTTCTCCATGTCATCATGCACCTCATAAACTCAGTGGCTCCAGAGCCATGTTTTGCAGCACCTGCTGCCCCGCCCCTTCCCCACACCACGGCCCATTCCTATCCCGCACACCTGCTGCCTCAATAAACTGGTCCGAAAGCTACCATATTTTTCTTTCTTTTCCACAACTCAATCCTTCTAATGTATGGTGAGTGACTTCATTTACTTGTAAATTATTTACATTCTTGCAGAACTTTCCTTAAAAAAGATAGAGATAGATAGATAGATAGAGAGAGAGAGAGAGAGAGAGAGAGAGAGAGAGATGCTAATGTTCCCTGCACAGTGTACTGTTCATAAGTAAAATGGTTCTCATAGTTGCGGAATACGTAAAAAAAACATGAAACATAGTTATATTTAAGATGCAATAGCAAACTTGCCCTAAACATATACTGAAGTACAAAAGATACTTCTTAAGCTATTGGAATCACTCATCATCTTTGCACAGATCATATTATATTGAAGACATGTATGTCAGATTTAACAAAATGCTCATTTTATCCGATATTACTAAAATATATATCAATTGGTTCTACTAAGACAAAGGATTTGGCCACCAATAAATCCTTAACCTTCTCTTAAACTGAGCTCTATTAGTAGCCTATGTTAGTACAGGTCCTGACAACCTAATGAAAATGTATGTTTCTGAATAACAGAAATCTTTCTGCAGCAAAGCACACGGCTTGACATCTTTACATACATTTTTATATCTAGTATTAATTCCATGAATTAAATTGTCAGTTCGTATCTTTATATAGTTTGTATAAATTCATCTGCTACCTATTAAAAACTCAAATTTCCCGAAGTGTTTCAGCCATGCTCTGAACTTTATTAGCCACCATTTCCAATGGTGATTTTATCACTTGATGAGAAATCCATGTTTTTCCTACATCTGTTTTGAGATTCCCAGGTCCCATATATTTCAGTAAACAACAGGCTGGTTTCTTTGAATAGGTCTTGCTATATTTCCTTCCTCATCCTTGTTCAACTGAGCAAAAGTTCCACAGCTACTGACTATGCCATCAATAGGAACCTCTCTGACCTCTCTATCCAAAGGAACCAATGCCCAATCACAAGTACTTTACTCATTCAGAAACCTCACAGGAAACAATCTGTCAGGGGAAATTCTGTAGCTGACACAAGTGACACTGCAGTGCAGTGCAATTTGTTTGGTTTTCACATGTAATTTTGTAATGCTGTCAAAGTGCTTCCATGCCAGCCATCAGAGGAACTGTATTCCATGACGCTTGTGTGCTTACTCATAGAATAGTTTTAGCATTATGTTGTTAATTAGTTACAGAGTTGCTTTTGACTATTGCATGTTCTAGTTGTTGGGTTGATTCTTCTACTTCCAAGGAGAATATCTCGATCTAACATTTTTATTAACGAACTCTCTGTGCATTTGAATAAAGTGTTACTGATTCTGACTGAAGAGTCTCTTTCACTGTATTGGCAACTAACAGTACTCACACACAGTAATTTCTTCAGATGGCCACAGACACAAGGCCACACCAACACTAGTGACTACAATGTGGTTAAATTAGCCAGAATGTATCACAGAAAAGGACTCCCGTTTGACATGACGAACACATTGATGGAGCCCGTTTCTGTCTCATGATTCACCATGCATTTGTTACCTTCTTGGTCACATAACCCAGCATTACAGTTTGCGCAGATGGAAGTAAGCTTTCTCTATGCTGGAATTACAGCAGAGACAACCAAATTCGCAACCGTTGTTAGTCAACTGGAACAGAAATATGCAGCAGAGTTTGAATATGTGATCAACACTCTGCCCACGATGGATGCACATGAGAAGTTAAAAACAGAACTGATATGAAGGGACTCCGCTTCACAGACAGAAAACATCAGACAAGTCCTAGCCCAAGAAGCCCTTACATTTGCAACACCTGTGGAGTAAGGTGGATATGTGAAACATGCCTGATAGTCTTTTGTACATGCTGTGGAGTAATCTCTTGTCATCCCAAGTGAAAGCCATTATTGCATTACAAACTGGCATGCCCTTAGATGCTGTTGCAGAGTCAGCTGACAAAATATTTGATGCTATATCACCTGCGACAGAGTTTTAAGTGCCAGTGGTGTGCTACAGCTTCTCTTTGCACATGGTAAGACGGGTCAATTATGATGTACTACCCACCAAAGTGGATTTACTGACCAAGAAGATGGAAGGATTATTGGCTCAACACAACTGCAACAGAGAATTGTGAACTGTGGTTTATCTGGCTCATAATGTACATAATCTAAATCATTTGGTTCAGATACAGGAGACACGTCAGATTTGTGGCAAAATTTCACCATAAACACAGAACAGCTGATGTTAAAAAAACAGCATCACAATAATAGTACAATTTTATTATTTTTACATACAATAAAATCTACCACCTAATTACCCCTTTCTCAATTACCATTTCATCCTCTATGAATTCTTCTATTAAATAGGTGCATCTCTCCCACAGAATCTGCTGTAGCCTCATTTTTAAAATTTCTGGCTTCATATTAAATATGTTTTCGCCCATTAACTTGTAATACATTGTCATCCCTGTTTACTGTGGAGTTCATACACATAATTTCAACTGGTGTGGGGGGTAGCACAAAATTATTTTGTTTCTCGTGTTATGCGTGTGGTTAAAATGATTCTCCTCAAATAATTTTTGTCTGCTGTGTAGGAAGATCATAATTTCATAAATATACATCGTGGGAAGAGTTAGGATTCCAAAATAATGGACGACAAGACTGTTTGCTGTGCAGTGCACACGTATCTGACAATTTTCTTTTGCAGTTTCAGTATTCGAGATACACTACTTGAACTTCCCCAGAAAATTATCTCACATCTAATAACAGATTCAAAATAACTGTGATAAGCAATTTTTTGTGTACTCAAGTCAGTAATTTGCTGGTGTTTGCATTGCAAATGCAAAATTAAATAGTTTATTTAATCAGAAGTCAATATGTGTATTTCAGCTTAAGTTCTTGTCCACATTTAGCCCCAGGAATTTGACTGTGTCAACTTCTTTCATAAGTTGATTGTTACAGTGTGTTTTGAGTTACATACAACTTGAATATTTGGTTTTCAAACAAACAATATGGGTTTTTGCAATTTTCAGTTTCAACTCATTTAACTGGAACCAGTTTTCTATTGTATTTAGTGTGCTTATGATGAAGCTTGAAATTCTTTCTGCATAGCTCAGAATTTCCGCATCATCATCTTCAATTAAAACAGACGTATCGTCTGGAAACAGACTTGATGGGGAATTTATATTTATGGGTATGTTATTTATGTAGAATAGGACCAGGATTGGCCCCAAAATTGAGCCCTGAGGCACTCCCTGTGATACTTTACTTCATTTAGAATAATAAGTCACTGCATTTGGGGTAAAAGTTACCCTTTGTTTTCCGTTGCGTGAGTGCGATGTTAGCCAATTAAGAGCATTGTCCTGAAAACTGTATTTGTCTAATTTGTAGATAAGCAAGTCATGGTTCACGGAGTCAAAAGCTTTTATGAGATCGCAGAAGGTACCTGTAACTTTACTCCCCTGAACCATTGATCTGCATATCTTTTCAATAAAGTAATTCACTGCATCCAGTGTGTTTTTTCCTGGTTGAAATACGAATTGGTTACTTATAATAGTATAATTTTTACAATAAAAGGTTTGATCTGGTTTGCAGCTACTTTCTTTAACACTTTTGATAGGACTGGAAGAATAGAAATAGGGTGATTGTTTCCCATGTCTTCCCTCGATCCTTTCTTGAACAGAGTTCAGACTTCAGCATTCTTCAAAACATTGAGAAAACATCCCTGTTCAAAAGATTAGTTGAGTATTTTAGTTAGGGAAGGTACTATTATGTCACACGCTGCTTTAATCACTTTAGTGTGTATCTCATCCCTCCCAGCAGAGTTTTTATTTTTTAATGTTAACATTTTCCACATCCTTTACTGTGACTTCTTTAAAATGCATAAAATACTCAGCTTCTTGGTGGAGTCCAAAGGGATTTATTTTACTCTGATACTCTACTACATCAACATCTAACTTTGCCACATTTATGAAGAATTCATTTAAACACACTGATATTTGAGCTGGGTTTACAATAAAGCTATCATCATCTTTAATCCTGGATATTTCATTACTACTTACTCTAACACCTAACTCTGATTTAACAATAGACCACACTGCTTTTGTTTTACTTTTATATTGTACAATGAACTTATTGTTTGCAATCTGTTTGGCTGCCTTCACAACTTTTTTTAAATTTAGCTTTATAATGATGAACATACTCAGTAAAATGTCTGTCTTTATAGTATTTCAGCTCATTGTGAAGTTTCCTCTTTCTGGTTCTAGAAATTTTTATACCCTGAGTTGTCCATTTAAGTTTATTAGTAGTTTTGTTAATGTGGTTCTAAGTGGAAAAGTTTCATTAAATATTTCAAGAAAGCTACTTAGTAACTGTTAAAGTTACTATTACTCAAAATACAGCTGTTGTAATGCCATTCAACCTTTCTTCGCTCATTTCTAAACGTCGGCTAACCGAATTTTTTTCACTGAAGTTGTACAGAGCCCTGCAAATCAACCTGGACCTTAGACTATGGTGCACCTTCACATGGGATCTCACATTTGTAGACAGATCAAGACCAATAATGGGTGGGATTTGTTGGCACATTATCAACCATTTACTAACACTGGGTTGACAGCTGTTAGTTTTCGTTGAGATTCAGCAGTGCACAGTGCTAAACTTGTGCAAGACACCAGTGGCGAATACACTGACTTACTGAAGAGATTCCCAGCACGTACAAAACCACTACAAGTACTGAAGGAGATACCCTGTGACACGGGGCATCACATACTGACTACAGAAGGCCCACCAGTCTCCTGCTGAACCTAGAGCTTGGCACCAAACCGATTCACCATAGTTAAAGTGGAATTTGATGGCACAATTCGTGAATGCATAATGCGGCCATCGAGTAACCCCTGGTGGTCTCCATATAAAAGAATGATGCAGCTTTTACCATTCCTTTTGGCCTTTTTTAGAGTAGGTCCATAATGTTTGGCCTACGAAAAGCAGTGCACACATGGAAAAAGGTTCATCAACTCTGTGCTACTAGGACTTAACTTTTGCTTCACTTATCTTGATGAGAGTCTGGTCTTCTCTCCTTCCCATAGCAACATCAGCAGCTTCTTACCAAAATGTTCAGAAGATTGGAATGGTATGACTTCATTCTAAATCCTTGTGCGTCTTCACCCACGCACAAGTTGATTTTTTGGACCACAGTATCACACTGTCAGGCTTGCTATCCTAGCTGGAGAAAGATGAAGCCATCCTGCAGATTACTTGGCCAATGACCTGTAAGGAACTGCATTGTTTCCTCAGTGTCATCAATTTCTATTACCCAAAATTTACCTCACGCGGTGGAGTTTCAAGTGCCATTAACAGCAGCATTCACCAGCCCAAGGAGCAAGGGAAACTCAGCAGTTTTACAGATGGATGAAATGATCTCGGCTTTCTAAGCAGCCAAGCAGAGTATAGTGGAGGTGGTATTACCCGCAAACGCTGAACTGAGTGCACCATTGGCTTTGGTAGTTGACGTGAGTCAGGCAGCAGCTGGTGCAGAGTCACATTAACTTTGCATGAGAGGCACTAGCATTCTTTTCGCACAAGAGCATGACAGATGCTAGGATTCTTCTCACACAAGCTGTCTCTGTCTCAATAGAAATGGGGTGCCTGACAGAGAGCTTTTAGCAATCTATGAAGCCATTAAATATTTCTGATCTGAACTGGAAGCCAGAGAATTTAGTATCTTTGCTGACCGTAAGCCTCCCCATGTCAGCAGCATCGATCATTCAACACATTTCACAGAACTCACGACAGCACAACAATAATACCGGGAGCTGCACGACCTGCGTGAAGACTCTGAATCATTGCTCAAACTTCAAACAGTGGAGATTTCGAATACCGATGTCAAGCTGTACTGAGTGTCCAGTGGCAAACCTCACCCTTTCCTACCCAGGTCGTTCATGAAGTGTGTTTTTGATAATACACATAACCTGCGCCACCTAAAGTTCATGTTACAACGCAACTAGTCTCCAATCGCTTTGTTTCGCCACGAGTCAAGAAAGACTGCCAATAATGAGTACAGACATGTATTAAATGCTAGCACAGCAAAGACAACAGATATGCGCACATACCAGTGGGCAACTTTCCAGATACAACAGCTCGATTGGCATATGTTCATATTGATGTTCTCAGCCCCTTACCTCCATTGCACAGCAAATGATATTAATTAAT
The DNA here is from genome assembly GCF_021461395.2 of Schistocerca americana. NCBI lineage: Eukaryota > Metazoa > Arthropoda > Insecta > Orthoptera > Acrididae > Schistocerca > Schistocerca americana. The sequence continues at coordinate 1,002,716,703 of NC_060119.1, forward strand.
AATGATAGACTGCTTTACTGGCTGGCCAGAAGCTGCACCAATAGACAACATCAAGGCAGAGACCTTAGCTTCCACCTTTGTTTCTTGTTGTGTGTCACACTTTGGCTGTCCTTCACAATTCACAAAAGATCACCAATGCCAGTTTGAGTCCAACCTGTTTGCACAACTGAGTAAATTCTGTGGCACTGTGTATAATAGAACAACAAGCTATCACCCTGCCAACAATGTTATGATAGAATGCTGGCACAAACGCTACAGGCAGCCTGATGTGGCATGATGCAGCTTCTCTACCAATAGTATTGCAAAGTATGAGAAATAATTACAAACTGGATTTGGACGTTCCAGCTGTTGAACTTGTGTTTGGTGAAACATTACCCTTGCCAGGGGAGTTTGTTGATCCACTGTCCTTGTGGGTACCCAACTTGACACATGGTGAATTTATTTGTCAGTTGAGAGATCACATCTCCCATCTCCGGCCCCGACAACCGTCTTGACGTGGCACCAGTCCTTCATATGTACACCAAGACCTACACACAATGCTATGCTCCGACAGCATAAAACCCCCATTAAACCATCTTATTCAGGACCGCATGAAGTGGTCCAACGAGAAGACCACACACTCGACATTATTGTCAATGGCTAAAGCACTACTGTCTCACTGAACTGTTGAGACCTACACACCTCTTTCAAGAAAAAATTCCAATGAGAACAAAACAGCACAATCCCAACCCAGTTCCAACTGCTTCATCACCACCGGTTCCCATGACTGTCAATGCAAAGAAGCTCTCTGGACAAAAAATGCTCTCCTTTTCCGATGGGGGCCCATATAGCAGAGAGAAATTACGCTACAGTGTAGTGCAAGGCATGTGGGTTTTGCACATAATTTTGTAACTACATCAAAGTGCTTCTGCACCAGGTGTCTGAAGTGCTGTAATCTATGATGCTTGCACGCTTACTCTTAGAATAATTTTAGCATTCCACTGTTAATTAGTGATGAAGTTGCTTTTGGCTACTGCCTGTTCTAGTTGTTGGACCAATTCTACTCCCACGTAAAATGCCTTGATCTAGCATTTGTCATTAACCAGCTCCCTGTGCATTTTAATAAAGTGTTACTGATTATGATATGAAGAGTCTATTTCACTATATTTGTAGCTAATAGCATGCACACAGTAATTTGTTCAGAAGGCCAGAGACACAAGGCCACACTGATAACAGTATTTAACAAACAAGACGGCCACAGCATACTGAAATTTCCAGTTACTTTTGCCATCTTGATCACAGCACTAGGGTTCAAACAGCCTTGCCAAAGACTCTAAAACCCATGGGTATCTTCGAAAACTTCTTAACACTACTACATGTGGCAAAAATCAAACATTTGCTAATACCGAATGAGCATTTCTGTGTGATGCATTTGGAGAACATTAACTGACGTCAAGCTGAGTTCGGAATTTTACTGGAAAGAAAATATGTTCTTTTAACAACAGTAGACAATTTTCGAAATATATATGGAGATGACGGAGAAAAGAAATTGTGCTGAGAAACTAAATGGAATGAATTATGTTTCTTGGTCATACCAAATAAAAATTAATTATTCAAATCGATTCAGATTTGTGGATTATAACTAAGCTTGATGAAGGTGATAAAAATAGGCATATATATTATGTCAATACGTCATGAATATAATGAAGATAAACATTCTATGATGTTTTTGAAAGCTAATACCGGTAATCGAAGGTACCATAAAAAACACCATTTATTGAATACCACAACACCGGACAAGAACAAACAAGGTTAAGCAACATAAGAAAGGTCCTTTTGTTTGTTAAAATGGTCACAAGGTTAGTCACATATCCATAAATTGCCTTGAAAATGGGAAATTTAAGAGACAGAAAAAGAAGCAATGAGCTGTTCGTAAGAGGGCTTCTTGTAGCGCAGTTACATTGAATAGATACTACTGGATAGTGGATTCCTAGACTACCGATCACATGATTTGAAATGAAACTTATTTTTCAGCTGTTGATAAAAAATATTTTAGTTGAAAAAACAGCTTTCGCTTATGGCAGAAAAACAGGAGCCATGGGGAAAGGTACAGCAAACGCGAAGATAATTTACAAAAAGAAGGTTTGGCTACAGAAGTTGTAGCAAAAAATACACTGTGGGAGCATTATGTAGTGGGCTGAACTTTTATTTTTAGACTTTTCAGGTTATGCTGGTTCTTGAAACTCTGTAAGAAGGCTTCCAAGGGATAGATGATAACTGTCTTCAAGCATCTACCAATTCAGATTTTCCATCTCCATGTGGCAATTCAAAGTATCCTTCTTTATAGTTATATATCTAAAAACAAAGATGATGAGACTTACCAAACAAAAGCGCTGGCAGGTCAATAGACACACAAACAAACACAAACATACACACAAAATTCAAGCTTTCGCAACAAACGGTTGCTTCATCAGGAAAGAGGGAAGGAGAGGGAAAGACGAAAGGATGTGGGTTTTAAGGGAGAGGGAAAGGAGTCATTCCAATCCCGGGAGAGGAAATACGTACTTTAGGGGGGGGGGGGGGGGGGGGAAAGGACAGGTATACACTCGCACACATATCCATCTGCACATACACAGACACAAGCAGACATTTGTAAAGGCAAAGAGTTGGGGCAAAGATGTCAGTCGAGGCGGAAGTAAAGAGGCAAAGATGTTGTTGAAAGACAGGTGAGAATGAGTGGCGGCAACTTGAAATTAGCAGAGGTTGAGGCTTGGCGGATAACGAGAAGAGAGGATATACTGAAGGGCAAGTTCCCATCTCCGGAGTTCTGACAGGTTGGTGTTAGTGGGAAGTTTCCAGATAACCCGGACGGTGTAACTGGATACTAAGGTATTCACATCTACTTCATGAAAGGTAGATGGCTTATAGGCTCTCTCACAAGTGTAATTATAAAAGAAAAATCTGTGTTACAAACTGTAGGCCTGCCAAAAATATTGACATGAAAACTTGCTGAAGACATGAGAAATTCCTATAACATAACAGCTCATAAATTAATTCAATACATCTTGGGACAGATCAGAAAACAAACATGAGCAGATTAAGAACATACAAATGTTTCACGGGACTTAACTGCATACTATTATGATAAAAACACATGAAGAATAGCCATCAAAAAGATAAATATATTTAGCTGCAATTCTTGCAATGGTCTCAATATATTCATAACAATAATCTCATTCAAATGAACCAGCAAACAGAAATTTGGTTACATACTGAAGCAGCAGTGAAACATATCACCACTGCAGTCATCCTTGCAGACTAGTGTAGAAAAATAAATGGAAATTTTCATACTGCTATTGAACCTAAGTTACTACAGGATAGTATGTCAACGTCACAATCAATTTAAAATAAATAAAAAAACGGTTCTTCTAATTACTTCCGAGAAATTATATTGAATATCCAATGTCAAATCCTCAACTAATAGCTACAACTCTTATTAAGCTGATGATGCTGCCTGATAAGTTGTGCTTTAAATAAAATGACTTATGTATCCGCAACGACACGTTCAGCCTGAAAACAGACAGTGAATGGTTTTCAATGTTGACTTACACGGTGGGCACGTATTCTCCAGGAAAGCTGTCTGTTGTATAAGATATCAGCATACACGTTTTTCCCACCGTTCCGTCTCCGACCACAACACATTTAATTGGTCTCCCCGAAGACATTGCGAACTTCACAGCACGAAAATCCGATGGTCTGCGAAAAGAAAAAACTACTTCAGCATCATAACATCAATTGACAAAGAAAAATCACTGCTCCCGTTGACAGATCTCAAACTTCTGGTAACGGTAAACAAATCTTCTTGATGAGACATGTTCACGCATAAATATTACGTGGTCTTATTTTTACTCCATGACAAGCTAGTTACCTTTATTGTCTAATAACAGAAATTCACAGCAAAAACACCACACCTCTCGAGTAGTACACGCAATACTTCAGTTCCGACAGCGCCAAACAATTATTTACAGTGCCATATTGCAATGATGAAGCCGTTTAAAATGTGATCTTTGAGTTTTTCCTGGCAATAAGCTTCTTTAAATATATTAACACTTACTGTTCGACAGAAATTAATAAAAAGTTTTAAGGCGAATTCTATGAACATTGAAATATTTTATGTTATGAGAACAGTTCAAGAAACTCGCTTCACCGAAGCGCTGTTAACTACTGTATCTCTGACTCCAACGTTCAGACATTTCAGTGTTTTGGCGGGTGTTGAACCGTTATACAATTTGTGTGTTTGGCGGTGTGTTTTTGCCGGCTAGCTTGAAGAAATGTGTTAATGTCCGTGTGTTCCAGCCAGTTTCGAAGAAAACATGAATGAAGGAAAGAAAATCTGTTCTAGAAGAATATTGTCAGCAGTTACGTGGACTATAATATTTGAGATATTGTTAGCGTGTGCTTTCCTCGCTGTTATTCACTTCGATTTCTGGAGCCCCTTGACATGGATGGTGGATGCTGTAACTGTGCTAGTTTCACCAAAAACCTGGGTATTTTTTATTCCAGTGATGACATGTACGGTTTCATTTGGATACCTTCATGGCTCAGAGTTTGCAAACGTTACTCCTTATACTCCAAACAGAATATCGTGCATTCAGCGCACTCTCACGTTACATAATGGTTGTTTGGCACTGTCACTTTTACTGCTTAGTACGTTTTCATCGTTTTTTTATTTATCGGTAGTTAATGAGAGGTCCCCCAGTACAACAGGAACTGGTGGAAGCTCTGTGGTCGAAGAAAATCTATATCTCATTGTTGGTAGCGTGTTTGTGGGGGTATATATTTTCTTAACAGAATGTATATTACAAGCGAATGCTCTACAATATCCAGTTGTGCAACAGTTGAGGTTAATTCAAATCAAAGAAGAATTTCTCAATCTATTGAAACAATCCATAATCAGAAGTATATCACCAGTTGTAATGTTTGCCGTGTTGTATTTCATCTCTGGCAGTGCTTTAAGAAATTGTATATCAAACCTCTTGTCTTTGAAAATTGCAGGAAATGCATCTTTTAACGTCATGGTTGTATGTTACTTTTATGGGCTGACATTCTTTTATGTTTTTGCTGTCACAGCAGGCAAATACTTGTTAAACTTGCATCTTACTGAAAGATATGTGTTTCCAATTGTAATAAATGAGAGCAACACAGACAAAATTAAACTTGCAGACGCCATGGCTCTGCAACAGTTACCATTAATACAAAATTTGGCATATTTAGACCTCAAGTTATTAGCAGAGAATGACTTGTTACGTCGACAGCAATTATATATTTTAAGTCAACCTGGTGGTCATCCATACAACTGGAATGGGGTTATTTCAGAATGCATAAAGTTAATTAAATCATACACAGAATATATCAATTTAGCTTGTATGGAAATGTCTGGAGAAAAATGTGCTGGCGTATCTTCACAAAAGAGAGAGACTCCACAGCCAACATTACCTAAAGCTAACAGTGTGTCCATGCGAAACTTATCTTTAGTGTCATTAAATGAGTCTGTTCAAGAATCCGTGTCTCCACTTGGTAGTAATATTTCTTTTTCTGATGCAATAAAGTCATACTGGACTCAAATTGTAGATTACATATCCAAAAATACTGTGATTTCATATTTTTGTGGTGGTGTCCCAGATTCAAGACTTCACTGGACCTTATCTCAAGCATACCCTGTTATTTGGGCAGCTCAAGGACTAGCTTTTATTACAACAGCATCCTTCAAAGAGGATGATTATGGTATTTCTCTCAGAGACCTTCCTAATATAATAATCTCTCTTGTTAATCTAAATAGGGCTGTAATAAAAATACCAAAGTTTGTTGTGCAGAAAAAGACTAGGTACGTGGAAGCAAGAAGCAACAGAATGAAACAAGCACTCAAAAGTGCATTAGAACGCAGTCTCTTCAAGCTAATTATTACATATGACATTTATTTGAGGGAGATAAAGCTGCCAGTTGATATCTTCCAAGAGCTGCAGAATTTTAGGAATCAGCTGGAAGGTTAAATAATGCAAAGTACTTGCCCCACAAGCTTTTCCTTGAAAGTATGTTTTTGTGAGCTTTACATCAAGAAAATTTTGCTCAAAATGAAATTAAGTCTGAATACAATTTATTGAACTTCTAAATGTTGTCTCTTTCCAATATGTTATGTATATTTTTACTTATGATGTTGAATGTGTGTGTTTGTAGTGATTAAATGCTACAACTATTTTGTATGTTTTATAAGGTCATTGTTGCAATTTTAAATAAAATGTGATTTTTTTCCTTATAGTGTTGGTAGTGATACTGTTTATAAAACTAATGAAAATTGCATTTTAGTGTAGATTTATTTTTACTGTGGTGAACTTATATTTTTTGCCATACCTGTTGTACTAAATAGTACGCTGCCTAGGATTTGCTACTGTAAAAATGAACTAGCCATTGAGCCCACACAGGTTGGTGTTTGTTTCTGACAATGCTGGTACTGGCATTTCTGAAGCCTCTGAATGTATGGTGGTAGTATATACTGTATATGTTTGTTTATTAGCCTATTTATTTATTTATTTTGTTTGATTTTTTTAAGATTGTAAGAATAAGAAATTTTTAGTCATGGAACAGATCAGAATAGCGGTATATTCATACTATTTTGAAAGAAATACATATTTTACCAGTCTGAAGATTACTGTCATTGATAAAAAATCATACTCTTTAGATAAGTAGGATGACATGTTTTTCAATGGCACCATTACAACTATGTGAGAGAATTTTGTAGTAAATAGGCCTAGTATGAATATGAAAATTTGGAAAGTGGCATGAATATATTTTTATAAAAGTTTTCATTTAAAAGCCATCTTGTCTTAAATTTGTATCACCGAACTCCATTGTTTGTGTTGTAATGGTTCATCGTTAATTTCCTCTTTTGTATTTATATTCAGTCAAGCAAAAGCTTCAGAATTCTGTAGATAATAGTTATTTAACCATTGTGTCGCACAGCTTGCAATGTCAAGCATACATATTTCATAGGCAGCATTGATGGCAGAGGGAATGATAGTCACATAAAGCACATCTGTAGTCAGTAAATAATTTGAAAGGGAAGGTAATGACTCACTGAAGAGTGGGGCATAGTCAACAGACATAAACGATGCAGACGGCACACACGCACTTTTTTGGAAGGGGGGAGGGGCTCTGGCTCGAAAAAGGATTCTTCCGAAAGCTAGCTGGTTTTCAGTCTTGTTTACATGAGTGTTAAGACTTGATGCTTCCACTGTTTGGTGAGTTGTTCCCTGTACTTCTAAATTATGTACACTCTCCTAGGATTTTTCCACTACCTTATTTACATCTATAGTCGCACAGTAGTGGACATCATATATACTAAGAATGTTAAGACTGTTACAACAAGAGAATTTAAAATTCTGTCCATGTGCTGATAGTTAAACGTAGTCTTTCTTAAATCCTGGTAGAAAATATTGGTTAACTGAAACGTTCTATACTGGTTTGCCTCACAACCATTGTCACTTTTCAATCTCATAGATATCGATATGTCACCATATTTAAGGTTTTGTATTCACCTTCTGTGTCTTTGCCAACTCTGCACCAGACTGTCATCTGTCAACGTAACCTAGATCTGGACGAACATACAGATCAGTCTGTCACCACAACCCACATTCCAAAAAGTAATACAGACTCGTAAGAAATGTTGTATGTGTTCTGTTATCTTTCTGTTTGTGCATGTATACATCACATGCCACATCATATGTTATGGGATGAAGCCAACATCCAGTATTAGTTATATTTGTGCGCTCAGAGCGGACACTCAGTGTGATGGTTCTGCTGGGAGCAATTGTAAAGACATCTTCCATTTCTACATTCACACCTATACTCTGCAAACCAACGATAGGTGCATGGCAGAGAGTATGTCCCATTGTACCAGTTATTAGGGTTTCTTCCTGTTCCATTCACAGATGGAGTGTGGGAAGATTGATTGAATGTGTCTGCATGCAGTACAGTGGTATTCTGATCTTATCCTCATGATCCTTATGTGAGCAGTACACAGGGGATTGTAGCATATACCTGGAGTCGTCATTTTAAGCCGGTTCTTGAAACTTTGTTTATAGACTTTCTCGGGACAGTTTACTTGTATCTTCAAGAGTCTACCAGTTCAGTTCCATCAGTACCTATGGGACACTCTCCCACAGATCAAACAAACCTGTGACGATTCATACGTCAGGCCAATCAGCCACTGCACAGAGAGTATGCCAGGACTGCACAAATTGTCATTAATTTCACCTGAGAATTCAAAGACTAGATACTTTATCAGTGTTAAAGTTAATGGAATTTTAATAATAAGTTATCCAGGTTGGTTCATAGTATTATTGTGAAATATAAATTTTTAATCATTAAGATCATATTAAGTTGTCAGAATAATTTATTGCATGTCAGAGAATAGATGGTAAGTTTTCATTGTAACACCCATTAACAGTATCATATTCTCTGATAACAGAATCCTTAGCATCAAACTTAAAGTAGAAGTTTCTTACAATATTTGATTAATGTTGCATTTCAGTTCGTAGATTTCTCACTAGTGAGTGATGAAATGTATTTTGAGGACTGTGTGTTGAGCAGAACACAATTTCTTGTTGTTCACTGTTTCAGATTTATTTTTTAGTGATGTTACACCACAACTACCATCGGCTTTCTCTTTATTTTACTAAACATCACATTTTGTTGTTCATCTGCAGATTTTTCCTCCATGTTGTCATAACATCGTAGACAGTATACACAACAAACACTGTTACAGTGTACAATATACACTGAGTAGTCGAGTGTATAATAAACTTCGTAAAAGTGTGTGCTGTGCATATAGTTGTGAAAACAGTAGAACCGGTGTGAAAAACCAATGACACTGCATGTGAGAAACCTTAAATAAATACTACTTGTACTGCATCACAACATGAACAATCAAATGTAGGTGCTCACAGGTGAAATACGGTGAAAAAACTTATGTTAACTTCACAGTTATGTTCTACAGCACACTGTAAATATTACACTGAAATTAATCCATTTCTCTTGGAGTGTGAGCTGAAATTACAGTAAAATTATGACCTTTCTCTTTGAATAGGTGCTGGTATGTGAATAAAGTGGACAAAAACATGTTTTGTAGCGCTCTCATCACGATACCTAGAAATCAGTGTCAAATCCTGAAATGATGGTCAGTCACTCAGCTCTGAGAAGGGATGCAGTTGTCTGTTTTCGACTGTGCATGCTCCGATGCGACACCATCCCTTCCAGCACTATGAGTGCTATGTTGCTTACAGCACCAGGCCAGTTTTTCTTCCAAATTACACATAACCTATTGCACAGAGTAGAGGGGTTTATGATGAGCGTGGCTGAATGGTCAGCAGCACTGACTGGTAATTTGTTGGCCTAGATTTGATTCCGGCTGCTACTAATATTTTTTTTCTTCATAAGTCAGAAGACTACAGGTGGTTGTAAAAAGCGAGTATATGGACAAATTAAATTTAGTATGAAAGTTAAAGGGGGGGGGGGGGCGGCAGGTACACTACAGCAATGCATTTGATAAAAGAAGGTGGCATTCTCCACTTTCGCTGTATTCATTTTATTTGTTAACAATTACTTTCCGCCATCTCCATTCAAGCTGTAAAACCAAAAAGACAGCATTTTTGAACCAAAATGAATAGAAGACACAAATTTAAAGACACTGACAATTCAATATGTAAGGCATAGTTTTCTCTTGTAGAACCAGAAAATCATTTGAGAATGGCCTAGAAGATGGAACTAACAATGAACAAAAAAAATTAGCACAGAAAAAAATGGAAAATGACACCTTCTTTTAGTATGAAAGTTTTTTACTGTAAATCAAACAACAGATGTGCATAAGATGAGGCTCACTGATTTGTTTCACAATTATGTTAATAGAAGCAGATAAATGCCCCTTTCAAGTACCTAGAATATTTCACCTAATTGGGACATAGGAAAAGGTAAAATGCTCTCTAAAAGATTTATGCATAGAGAATAAGAAAAATTCCAGCAGTGGATGTTAGACAAACATGGTAGCTGCCGAGCGGTTCAAGAGTGCAGACTCACTGCTGAGCGAATTTAGTTCGTTTCCTGCTGGTCTCAAAAAATTTTTTCTTTATTCCTCACAATATTAAGTGATTAATTATAAAAATTAAATATACTTAAACAGTTAAATTTATATATGTCAAATTAATGTAGTTAGGATTACTACCCATGTAAGTCAAAAGGCTGTAGGCCAACACATTGGTGAAATTTTGCATGAGCCACCACTGTCAAACATCAGAATGTGTAAGGAACTTCGTAACAAGAAGCAGCTAGATTTTGTTGTTGGTAAAATCTCTGAGTTCATGACATTGCATTTTAAAAAGAATGATAATATATATTGTTTGAACGGTGTAATATAGTAACATTTAGGACTGCCAATAGGCACATCACGTCCTCAAAACATGTGAGTCCCCCTCATTTCAGCGTCTGTGTTAGTGACCAGCCCTTCCTTTTTATCCTTTGTTAACTTATCCCTTTCTTGTTAGTTAACTGATTCTTCTTTATATCCTCCATGAAGACGGAACTACAAGGTGTACAACTTTGCTTCTGCCATTTTTTCTCCAACATTTGAGGCTTTAATGAAACAAATTGGTTTCACATGTACCCTTCAAAGTAATTTCCATCGCTGGCCGCTACTTTCTCCCATCTTTTGGGCAGTGTATGAATTCCATGTTGAAAAAATTGTTAATCTTTTGAAGTGATCCATGAATCGATTCAATTTGTGACTTCTTCATGAGATCGGAAGTGTTAGTCAGCCAGGCCATGCGCCATTGATCTATACAGGTGATAGAAGGAGCAGTGTCTGGAGAGTATGGCAGGTGGGGTAGGACTTCCCATTGTAGCGTTTCCAAGTATGTTTTGACCTCTTTTGCAACGGGGGTCGAGCATTGTCGTGCTGCAATATCACTTTATCGTGCCTCTTGCTGTATTGCTGCTGTGTGTCTTTTAATGCTCTGCTCAAACGCATTAATTGTGTTCGATAACGAGCACCTGTGATTGTTTCACTTGGTTTTAACACCTCATAGTACACGTCGCTGAGCTGGTCCCACCAAATGCAGAGCATTATCTTGGAGCCGTGAATATTCAATTTGGCCGTCGACGTGGAAGCATTGGGATAGCCCAATGATTTTTTGCATTTAGGGTAATCGTAATGAACACATTTTTCATCCCTGGTCACCATGCTATGCAGAAATCCCTTCTGTTTTTGCCTCTGCAACTGTTCACAAACGCCTTTCAACGTCTCTTGGTTTCAGCTCACACGGGACCCAAGTTGCTGTGTCACTCCCACTAATCGTGCCAATTCTTCTTGAGTTTGACGCGAGTCTTCACTCAGCAGTGTCTCCAATTCTGCGTCTTTGAAAACATTCTCTCTTCCACCACTGTGCCAGTCTACGATGTTAGAATCACCGTTCTTGAAGCATTTAAACCACTCACGACATGTTCTTTCACTAATAGCGTCCTTACCATGCATGCTTGAGAGCATTCGATGATACTCAGCCACTGTTTTCTTCATATTGAAACAAAACAGTAACAATTCCCACAAATGATGAGAATTAGGCTCATAAACTGAAATTTTCAATCAAGAACAACTTTATGATGCAGGCACAAATCGACTAATGTTTGAATGAGGTTATGTTGACCGAGGTCCAAGCCAACTGATTGACATCTGTTTCTGTCGACCGCTACTTACCGTTGTCACCACCTATCGGCAAACGACGGAAGCAAAGTTTTACACCTATTAATAGTTCCAAAAGCTAGGACAATGTTGTGTGCCTTTACATATACTGTAACTGTAGGCAATACAAAATATTTTGTTTCTTGTTGGTAAGTATGGGCCAGTAATTCTGGAATTAAATTTTAAAACTTCTAAAACATAACCGTTCTTTAAATCTGACAGATGCTTCAGTTTATTTTTTATGTACAGAGCTGTCAAGTCTACTGAAATCTGAATTTATGCATTAATGTGCATTCTTAAATGATCTTACAATCCAATGCCTTCATTGCTTTCTGTGGCCCCACACAGTTAGCTGCACAAAGCCTGCTACTGTGTACTGCATTATGAGGTGGTGTACAGGGTGATTGTAATTAAACTTTCAAACCACTGTAGAAATAACACCACTGGTCAGAATGACGTCAGAATGTAATGGAATATTGTCGGTGGGAATCGTATGGCAGAAGAAAAATAGATAGTTACAAAATGTAACAATAGATGGTGCTGTAAGCATCATAATTTAATAGTGGTTGGCTACAAATGACAAATAAATCGTACAACAATGTCTAAGGTGTACGTTTGATAAACAAACTGTACTACTCGGTGCGCATGAGTTTACAGGTGCGATTCTTTTAGTTACATAAGCCTTAGAGTATGGTCATATCACATCGGATCAGAAAAATTGGTTTTTAATTGTCCTGAGGCCAAAAACCGCACAAAAAGCATCACTCACATCGGTTTTTAACTGTCCTGAGGCCAAAAACTGCATAAAAGGCATCAGTCAAATCAGGTTATTAATTTCCATGTGACTGACACAAAGCATGTTCAATATGCTGTCCAACATTTTATGCAACAAGTTGAAATTGAGAAACACCTAATTGAAGTGCTTCCAGGGTCCGTTCAGAATGTGTTGCGCAATGTGTACCTTCAGTGCAGCTAAGTTTGCAGTCGGAACACTGAACTCAACATGGATTAATATCAGGTGGTCGGGACAGCCAGGCTGTAGGGGAATGGCGGCTGATAATTCTAGCATTTCCAAAATGGTGCTTCAGCAGCTGCGTAACTGGATTTGCAATGTGCAGAGGTGCGCCGTCCTGCGTAAAAATGATTTCATCCATGCTGCTGTTGTAGAGCTGCAATGACATGGTTGCGCAAAAGACACTCATAGCGCTTACGAGTGACTGGACGCACATGCCTCTTCAAAAAAATATGGCCCTATGAGAAATGACGCCATAAACCCACACAGTCACCTTTTCAGGATGGAGTGGTACTGGTTGATTTGCATGTGGATTTTCCATTGCCCGTGTTCAACAATTCTGTGTATTGACATATCCTGCCAGATGGAAGTAGGCTTCATCTGTCCACAAAATCTTCCATGGCCAATCATTGTCCACTTCCATGTAAGCAAGAAATTCTAAAGCAAAGGTCTCTCTTGCTGGCAGGTCAACAGGAAGCAACTCGTGCACATGGATAGCAAAGAAGGATGTTTCGTAGGATTTTACGCACCGTGCTCAAGCTTATGTCCGATGTTCGGGCAATTCTCCGTACACAACATGTTTGCACACCACCACTCACCTTTTCCTGCATTGCTGTGGCCACTGACATCGAATCAAGTTTGTTTCCTCCCTCTACTAGGCTCTTTACCAAAAGAACTCATCTTTTCAAATTTCCAAATAATTTTCTCCAGACCCACGGCAGTCATTGGACCATGCCTTTTTTCAAACCCTTCAGTGTCCAGAACATCTACAGAGCTACGTGTGCACAGTCATCATTCTCATAATACAGCTTAACGAGCAGAGTATGATCCTGCATTAAGACAGTCACAGTGAACGTCGCAGATGCAAAAAGAGCAAAAGCCGTGTACCCAGCTTGTTTATACCAACTTCAGTGGGTCGTGTGCATGACAGGTGTTTTCATTTACGTATTCTTACACATACAGCACCATCTGTTAATCAGTTTTCACACTATTTTTTTTTTCTTTTGCGACATGTTTTCCCCCTTCTCTGATAATATTCCATAGCAATCTGACGTCATTCTGACCAGGGGTGTTATTTCTACAACATTTTGAAAGTTTAACTTAAAATTATTTTCTATGTTAATAAACCAGAGAATATTACTAAGTGCAACTTGTATGTATTCCATTACTGATGTATTTCAAGTCCTGACATTTTCTGTTTGTAAACTGTGTGTTTGTTACACACAGTGATCTGCAACAGATTATGGCAATTTAATTTTGAGTTCACAATTTCTACTTCTAACTTGAAATCTTCTAGGATTGTATAATTGGTAACAAAGTTTCGTACATGAATATTGGTTATTTGTACTGTAACAACAGATCTGACTCTGTCTGCATAAGACACATTTGAACTATTGCATTTAAGGGCCCAGAATTCAATACTTAGTTGGTCCACTTATTGTGATAAATGCATAGTTACACCATGGCAAGTCCCCCTGTAATACAGTGCCCATTCGTCCCATTTCTATGAGGACAGTCTAATTTCCCCCTCCCCACAAACTGTCCCAGTAGCTTTTTGGGGATGCTCAAATGTCACAATTTTGTTGTTGTTTGGTGTGGCTAAAGTGCTTTAGGACTACCGGCCACTTATACAATTTGTTCTACAGTCTTTGTTTATTTACTGTTAATGTTTTGCACTGTCAGCCATACCAATTCATGTTAACTCATAATGCCAAAATAAAAGTAATTTTAAGAGCAGTGTAAAAAGTGAGTTTGCTTTTACCACTGGCGTTGGAGAAACTGTATAATGTACATTGTGAAAATCAAATTGTGCTCTTGTACGTGACGAACCATGTTAAGACAAAGAAATGTCACAAGACTGTTAAAATGAACATGCACGTCTTTATAAAATACATGTGAGTGAAAAGTATGGTGACAGTACAGCAGAATAATTGTAAAAAGTCATTTGGAATCTTCTGAGTTCATTGGCACAAACAATATACTTTTATGTTCATTAAATTTGTCAGGTCAGTTTGTGTCCCTTTTTTATCTGTCTTTCCTTAATTGTCCCAGATTTTTTCTAAACTTTTTAAAATGTCCCATTTTTAAAATAAAAACAGAATGGATCCCCTACCCCATAATTGTTTTCATATGTCAGTTCACACTATCTCCAAAGTTGAATTTTGCTCTACCTGTGACATTTGCATCAATGCTAAGTTCAACAGGTATTCAAAGTACACACCAACTTCAGGCCTTACATAAAAGTTGGGTAAAAAAAAAAAAAAAGAAGACTGTGCTAGGAAAAGAGGAGGTATATTCCTTTTCAGTTATAACCAAGACCGAATGTGAAAAACTATCTAGCATTCAAACCCTTATACATTAGAGTATGAGTGTCACAAGTGATAACACCTATCTTTGGATTGAAATGATTAGGCATGCCAAAGAAACATTATTTTGTAAACTAAATATACCACAAATCTAGGATTTGTACAACATGGTCAGTAAGTGTTCGCATAACCACTGACAGTTGCTTACCTGATAGCTTATTAGCATGTATGGTGCAACAGGTTGCATAATACAGAAGGCTGTGTTATATAAATCATTGATCAGATCTATGTACTCTCTTGCTGCAAAATTAAGATAGTTATATATCAGCACTGCAATAAAAGTTGTGATAAGATGTCCTGGGGTGTGGTGTCTGTGTTTTAGTGGGCTTAGTCAACCATTATGCCAAACCCACCATTCACCTTAGAGCTGTCTTACTCTTATAGTCTGTCGACATGTGTGGAATCTCTGCACCCAGGTTCTGCTGTTGTATCTATTAATTTATTTAGAAACATGTATAGTCTGCACTGAAACAGATCCATAATAGAAATTCAGGTCTACACTACTGTGATTAAGTGTGTCAAGTACAAGTCTCAATGTGACTGAAGCTTTGGCAGTAATTTCTTCTTATGCACGTACAGCTGTATAACTTCATCCATTTTTTTAAAGGTACACACAGTTCATGAGGAGCATCATATGTATGCTTCTTGAGGCTCCTTGTAAATCCTTCATGAACATCTCTGACACTAACCTGTTATTGAAAGCCTGCCCCAGCTCTTGGTGTTGACTGTCAACTGACTGAAAGATGTTCCTTTACACTTTGGATTGTTGGTAATACTTCATTCTGAACTTGCACTGCAGATTCTATTTTGGCCAACCACAAACTGGACACAACTTGTTTTTGTAGAGGTGCAATTTTTATCTACACTGAAATACCAAATTAATACAGTGTTGCAAAATTGCACACAAACTTAAGAAAATAGCCAGTTATATATAGTGTTATAATTTTGCTGGGACAATAATAATTTGTAGACAGTATTTAGCCTTGCTAGTACAGTTAACTCAGTTTCTATTTGTGTCATAAATGATTGCCTCTAATAAGGTAGTAACTTAAAATGAGTACCTCATAGTTAATTGATCCTTATTTATTGTGGTTCTGAATAAGTTTTAAGTATGCACAAGTAGCTCCATAGTATAGTGTGTCCTAGGAGTTTCTGTAGCATAAGGTATAAACGGTGTATTTTATATTGAAGTATTTCTATATACGAATTATGTATTCAACAGATCTGTATGAGGCCCTGCATCTTGGCTTCACCATTCAGTTGATAAAAATCTCTGTCTCAAGGTGTACTGCACACTGATGAGATGCATAGCTGTTGAGGTGTAACAGTCATTAACTGGTAGCCTCTTGGGAACCTGCCACGTCTCAGTGATATAAGGCTTACATAGGCATGTGGGGTTCTGTGTGGGTGGAACCTTATTTTCATAACTGCTTGTGGGGCTGAGATGGAACTCTTGAAATTTCCTCCTCCCACTGGAACACATGGGCCACTGGTAGGTTGTGCTGACTCCTAGTTCAGTGGTTCCACTGCAAAAGTCAGGTGCTCCGCATGTGACATATGGAAGTACCTGTTACAACCACAAAAACCGCACATGGATTCACTGTGTTGAAATTTACGTTGTGGGTCAGATTGAGCCTCTGTGAAGTTATGTGGAGCACTCAGCATTTTCTTAAGTATGTTCTACTGTCCCAAAACTCTTGTCTCGGTTCTTTCGTTGCTGATGTCTAGCTAATGTCCACATTTATCTTACATATGATGTCAATGAAAATTTACATTTATGTTGACAGTTCCCACAGGAAGGTAAGGAAGTTCTACAGGAATAGCAACACCCTGTAACTTGTGTACAATGAGGACATCTGTTACTGAAGGAACACATTCCAACTCAGAGGCTCAAAGACAACACCGAAATGAAGTTTCTGTCAGGAAATAGTGGATACACATTTTCCGTAATGTTGAGATACTCCAAAGCTTCTGCCAGTGGTTTGTCTTCGAGATTAGAGAGCTCTTTTGGAAGCAAAGCTGTTCCTTTTATAGGAGAGAATGCTTCTCCATTTCCTTAACGTTTAGTGAGCCACTGCGTTTTTGTATATAGCATGATTATGAAAATAAAAGTCGTTTGTTGAAATGTGTCGGATCCAAGTCAGTGAAAGTTAACTTGTTGCAAACTTTCAGTCAGCAAATTCTGGGGAAGTATCTTGTCGATAAAACTTACAGTTGATCATTGTTAAAAAGTTATTAATGAACAATAACTTGCAAAGTAATCTCATTCACAATCTCAAGTCCACAGTTGCTCTTATACACAATTCAAGGGTATATAAAATAACATGTGATGCATGACCCATTTATTATAAAGGACAAACTGGAAGGTCTTTTAGTGTCCGATACAAGGAACATGTATCGGAAAAAAGCGGCACTAATACACAACATTTGCTGATCATCTGCTAACTTTCGGACGCAGATCGAAATGCATTGAAGAAATTTCCATTTTACATAGAGGAAAGAAGGGTCATAGGGTCACTGTACTCGAAAAGATGGAGATATTCAAGTATATTTCTAAGAATGATGGCCTCATCCTCAATGAGCAGTTACAACTACATAACAAAAAAATTTTTTTTTGTTGGTTTCAATTCACTGCTCACAGAATTTTGACTCCTCTATTTTTACTATATTTTCCCGCCTCTGGTTCCGAAACACCATTTTCTTCAAGCCTCATAGATACATGCTACTAAAGTTATCTTAATGCAACTAGTTTCTGGATTGTACAACTGTTTGTAACATTTTTCTATATTATTTTGTCCTTTATGTAATAGTAATTTCTGTGAAGCCTAATAGATGGCTCTTAGTTATACTTAATCTGCTTGATTACTGTGTATTTTCAAAAATACATAAGCTCTCTTCCTTTATATTTTGTTTTTGAAAGTAACTGTCATTTTTCTCAGTTATTTGTGTTATAAAGTTTCATATGGCCACATGTTACTGTCTGCGCCCGATAGTCGGCACAACTTTCTTGGCAGCAATGTAAGCCACTGGTCTGATCACTCTGATGATGATCCTACAGTGATCTCTACGCTATCTGGATGTTGAACTAAAGCTGTCTGATCGTGCCAGCCGTAGATGCTTATATTTTGTTTCTTTCCAAACTACAACATCGCTGCTGGGAAACGGCACTAGAACCAAAAAGAAAATGATTCTCGATTCCACTCCCATATCAGCCTGTTACATCACGTGTTGATGTAAAGTTCAGAACAAGAAATCAGTCTGCGATTCTTTGCCACATAGAGACTGATCTAAATTTCTTTGCCAAACTACAACATGGGGGACACTGGAAAGCACATGAATCTACAAACACGCTTCAGGTCTATACTCAGAGACCAGACTTCTACATCCAGGTAGTATAGAGATCATGGTGTTCCTAGCTAGGCATACATGACAAAGAGTGCAACGTTTTATTTTATTTTTGACTTTAGCATAGCTGCTCGAAATTCTGACCATTGCTTTTTTGCAGTGTAATTTTACGTAAGCAACCTCTGTATGTCATGACAACTATCATCTTGAGTAATTTGTTTTTTGTCTTACTAAATTTTCTGTGTGTTGTTTTATAGGGTTTGTCAAAATTTCATTCTGATGAAGACATCTTTAGTAGGTGTTGAAACCTAGGTCAATGTCCAAAACAGTTATTTGCAACCGGTCGGCTGTGTAATCCTATGTTGAGAGAAATGGCATCATTCATGAACATGAAGTTATACTTACCAACAAGAACTTCCACTGTCCACTCAGGATGCAGTAAGCCTTTTATGGGTGCTTTAGACACTTCAAGACAATTGCTAGTACCGGTGCTAGCAAGAAAAGTTAAAACTATCAAGGGTAGAAAAGAAACAGAACCTGACTAGCAAAAAGTAAATGTAGTGCCTTTTACACTCAGGTCATGCTAATAGATATCAGTGAGGTGGCATATACAAAATATTTTTATGAATATGTATAATAATTATATCATTGTCTTATTGTAATGGGGTTGTGTTGCATTCTGCTAAGTTTTTGGGGTAGGTGTTGACTTTCTAAGGAAAAGGAGTGTGCTATTGTAATATGTTGTTAATTTAGTAATGAATTGTGTAAGCCAACTTTTCCAGAGGGTAGTGAGAATGATGTGAATTCCTTTCCCCCAGGTGGCTTGACCTTTGAGAAAATCCAGAACGAGTATGATAATTCTGATGTTACTGCGTCTCTTCAGGGAGCTGTAGTGGATACACTATGAAACCAACAGCTCAAATTGGGAGTGCTGTTTCCCAGGCAGGAGAACGTCATGCTAATTAACCATCAGTAGCAATTATGGCTAACCTATAACTTGGGAAGTAAGAAATGAAACACACAAATTGGAAGAAACATTCGTTAAGCTGCATGTCAAAGCTGAGAGTGAAGGAATATTAAGGAAAATACAGGAGAGTATCAAAGGCTGCAACTCTCGTATGAGCAGCAACAGGATCAGTTGTAACAAGTGATGGATTGAGTGCCATCTATGTTGTTACGGTGGAAAAGGGGATGGTTACATGCAGGCACAGAGTGAATGTGACAGCACTGCAGGAAGGAGTACATCATGTAGTACACACATAACTAAGTCCTGCATTGCTTCCTCCATGACGGTACCTAGATGGCCATTAGAAGCTACAGCAGGAATTAATGGCAAAACTTGTAATATTCGTTAAAATGCTTTTGTTCAGATAAGTAAACAGGTACAGATTCAGAGACCCGATTCATTCAGAGAAAGAAGGTGTGTTGTGTCATGCCCTAATCTGGAGCATTGAACTGCCTATTGCCAATGCAGCAAAATGAAGTCATAGGGAGAGAGGTGCCATAATTTTAATGACCACGCATTATGAAATAAGAAGATGTAGTCACAGAGCAAGGGTGCTTATTCAGGAAGTTGATGAAGTGAGAATAGCTACCTAGCACCTCTGAATGGTGAAGTTGACCAATGTGACAGCTCCAACTAGGCTTCTTCAGGACCTGACTAAACAAGAAGAGCAGAATAAATGAAGTGATTGCGACACCCTAATGCTACAGATTGGTGTGTCTTCTGAAATACTACTGACAAGATTTGCAGCAGACTGCTGAGTGATTTTACTGCTTCCAATGAACATTTCACATAAGGGCTGCTAAGACTTTCCACTGTCTAATACCCAATTATTTGTGTGAAATACTGTTGTTGTATTCTCCAGATTTGACTTGAGCCAAAAATGTAAAGTGCTCTTCTTACTTTTATTTGTGCTAATAGTGACAGTAGTTGCTCTAAAGCATTTTAGTGGTTTAGAAAATCATTGTACCTCAAGCCCTATCTCTACTGCTGTGGGCAAACCAATACCCCCAACTCAGCCGAGTTTCAGTTATGCCCATGGGCATCTGCATCTACATCTATACTGTGCAAACCACCATGAGGTGCATGGCAGAGAGTATGTCCCATTGTACCAGTTATTAGGGTTTTGTCCTGTTCCATTCATGTATGCCATACGTTTATTTCATTTTTTTTTTTATTTTTTTTTTTTTTTTTTCCATGGGGCATGCATAGAATGATTGATTGAATGCCTCTGTGTGTGCAGTAATTATTCAAAACTTACCTTCCTCATCCCTATGTGAGTGATATACAGTGTGTCCCACCCTAAATAACTGTTTGTTCTAATGCAAATTACAAAATGTTTCAAGCAAATGTTCTTTAGCCGTCATGGTGACATCAATCAATATGATTGCCTTCGTTGTACTTATGTTTTTTTACAAAGATATGAACAGTGGCATGACTTTTTTAAATGGCACCCTATATTTTTATTCAGTAATTCATTTCCTCTCCTAAATGCCTATTCAAAAATGTATCACAGTGTACCATTCACTGTAGCACAATGTTATTAATTACATAAAACAACACTGACTTTGAGCCCTGGAACACAAACTTGTCCACTTGCTGGAGTTGTAAGAAAGCAAATGAAAACCAAGTAAAAACATAACACAAAATTGACATTGACTCTCCTGTACCATTGCCCAAGAGTAGAACATTTAAAGATGGTCAAAGTGGTGACACCGATACACTGGTGCACTCGTTGAATTAAAGAATTATTTGCTGCTTCCAGTGTTGCCTGCTGAAGAGAATTACAAGCAAGCACGATACGTTCCTGCATGTCCTCTGGAGTTGGAATATCGTGATAGACAACGTCTCTAATGCATCCCAAAAAAAAAAGAAAAAAAAAAAAGTCCAGAGGATTTAAATCGGGAGACCTAGCAGGCCAAGTCACTGTTCCTCCTCGACCAAACCATCTGGCAGGATACCTTTGATTCAGAACACGATATGCATGCAAGGCATTATGTGCTGGATATCCATCATGTTGATATCGCACAAACATTCTGGTTCTTAGCGGCACTTCATCCAGAAGAGGAGGAAGAATTCATCTGAGGAAGTTGGCATATGCTGTGCCATTTAGACTACCATTGATGAAATAAGGGCCGATAATTGTAGTACCAAGCATCCCACACCAGATGTTAACTCTCTATTGACTCTGATGTTCCACCTGTCTAAGCCATCGTGGCTTGTCGCTGGACCAATAGTGCATGTTCCTTGTATTTACCTGTCCTTTGTTTGAGAATTAAAATTCATTAGTAAATAGAACATTGGAGGAGAGGTTTGGGTTGGCGAGGATTTGCTGCTGTGTCCACTGACAGAACTGTAAACGATTCTGGAAATCATTCCCATGCAATTCGTGTTATAGGTGAAAGGATGGAACCGGTGTCATGTAAGAATACAATGTACACTGGTTTTAGGAATGCCGACCTGGCCAAACATCACCTAGACGTATCAGAGACGTTGTAAGTTTACCGCGCCGAACAAGCACATGTCGTGTAAGAGACGTCGTCGGTCGGCCGCGCCAAATGTAAACAGAACGTCTCTGACACGTTGCGGAGCTGATCGAGTACAAGCGGCATACATAAAGTGTTCTTCGCCGCATTCGGACCTGCCGACATTACAAAAATACTTTCACAATGTTTCCGACGTGTAGTAAACGTGTTCACGAGGAATTGGAGACATGTGGTGGCAAGCCAACAATGATTTTGCAGGATTTTTGACAGCGGCAGTGACAGTGATAGCGACGTTTTACCTCCTGTACGAAAACGGTGTAAGCGGCTGGTGATTGAAGATGATACTGACGGAGAAGAGCAAACCTACCAGCAACAATCTGAGTCGTGGATGTGGCAAAAGGAAGATTAGATTAGATGAACCAACAATCTGGACGTATACGGAAATTCCCGGAATAGAGGAAGTAGCTTTACAGCACGTGAGTACAAGCATAAGAAAATTAGACGTTTTCTATGTAATATTTAGTAGTAAATTTTGGGAAAACATCGTAACTGAGACGAATGTATTGCACAAGACGTACTCATCAATGAACAGAATAGAAGAAAAATAGACCAAAATTGGTCTCCTATCGGCTGTAATGAAATAAAAATATACATTGCGCTATGTATAATTATGGCTGAAGTAAGGAAACCGTCGATTCAGATGTATTGGTGTCCGAGGGCCGTTATAGAAACGCCAATATTTAGGAAGACGATGCCATTCAGGAGATTTCTGCACATAAGTAGATCTCTGCATCTAGCTAATAACAGTTCAGCCAACAACACAGATAAGCTATACAAACAAAGGCCAGTAATAGATATGTTCAATCAAAAATTTAAGGAAGTATACACAGTACAAGAGAATATTGCCATTGATGAACCATTAATGAAATTTAAGGGGCGCTTATCCTACAAACAATTTAACCTATCAAAAAGAGCGAGGTTTGGTATTTAAATTTATAAACTGTGTGAGGCAAGTTCAGGATACTGCTATGATTTTAAGATATACACGGGTAGTGACAAACATGATGCTAGTGGTAGTGCCTCTGAAAGTGTAGCTCTAGAACTATCACAGTCGGTATTACACAAAGGGCATACTCTATATTTAGATAACTGGTTTTCTTCACCGAAACTTTTCAAAACTCTCCTCACCAATAAAACTAATGTGATTGGAACAGTGCGCTCAAACAGAAAAAATATGCCCACAGACTTCCTGAAGGCAAAATTAAAGAAGGGAGAATATACAGTGAGGAGTTGTAATGGAATATTGGGACCAAAATGGAAAGATAAACGAGACGTTTACATGCTTTCCACAAAACATTTAACAGCAGAAATGATTGCCACAGACACACCTCTCTACAATGCGTCGTGGAAACGAAAATGTTTCGTCGAATACAATAGAGGCATGATTGGAATTGATCGCCGAGATCAGATGCTCGCATGCTTCCCTGTGATGAGAAAATGTATGAAAGGATACCGCAAGATGTTCTTTTACCTATTTGATGTTGCTTTATTTAACACATACATTCTGTATTACAAAATACATTGCGGCAAACGACAGAGCTACGCAGAATATAGGATTCATATTGCAGAATCATTGTTGAAAACCACACCTTTACCGGAATATAATCGGAAGGGACGATTAGCATCCGGCGATATACCATAAAGACTGCACGCGCAACATTGGGCACATTTTCCCAGACACATTGACCCAACACCATCCAAAGTAAATCCTGCAAGAGCATAAGAGCATGTGTAGTGTGCAGAAAGCATAAACGACGCAGCGAAACAACGTGGGAATGCAAAAAGAACAGGGTTGCATTAAATGTGCCAGATTGTTTTGAAATATGTCATACAATTGAAGACTATTAAATTCGTGTACATGTCATTGTGAAGACGTTGCGTTTGAAAATGTGTTGGCCAACGTACTAACGTAACAGGTCCCAGCATGTTTTGAACAAAATATTATCCAGTCTTAGATTATTGCATTGTTGTGAATATTATTATTAAGATGTATTTCATCAATATATGTTTGCTTAAAAGAGAAATAAAATGTTTGTGAATATATCGTTGCGTTTGAGACAGTGAATGTTTCGTTTCCAATGGGCAACTAATCGTCATTATTTATGATACCTGTAGAAATGTCACGTTACTGGTATCTCACACACGTACTTACAAATCTCGAGGGCGTTTGCACGACTTCGGACGCCACCAGCGTAGTGCAATGCAGCCTTAGCGTGTGTGAGCGCCGGGAATCGTAAGGCGCATCCGTACCTTGCAGCCACTTACGGCTCACGCTAAAGGAACTTAAATCGTAAGGCAAAGGGTTGAAATGAAATATTATAATGGTTTGTCAAAGTCATAATAACAATGGATTATGTTATTGTCCCTGGTCTTACTTGTGTGCAATATTTTGGATATAAATTTAGTCATCTTTTTGACTCCCTCCTCTTCAACTTCAGTGACTTTTTTAATGCATGTAGTAATTTTTGCACATTTGTTTCCAGATTAACTACCAGTTGTTCAAGTTGACTGCTATTGAAGTGAACAAAAATGACATGTGTTTGTTTTAACAGTGCCTGCACATTTTGCAGTGTGTGTAGAGAAATGGCATATGCTTCACAAAACAGCAAATAACTCCATTGATTAAAAAAGCTTACAGTTGTTATTTTGGGTGCAAAACCGGTGATCGGGATAAATCCTGGGCTCCACATTTGATCTGCAACCCATATGCCAGCAACCTCAGGAAATGGATGCATGGGAAAGGATGTTCAATGCACTTTGCAGTGCCCATGATTTGGCGTGAGCCAACGAACCATGCCAGTCACTGCTGCATTTGTATGGTTCCTCCTATCAAGAAGGGAATATCTAAGAAGAAGAAGTGGACAGTGATCTATCCTAACAGTCCATCTGCTATATGTCCAGTTATACATGGGAATGATTGCCAATACTTGAACAACTGACTGAGTACGAGATTACTTCTGATCTCATTACACATTGGGGGCTCTATAAAGCTAAGGCTGAGATTTTAGCATCAATATTGCAGCAGGACAATTTTCTGTTCATTTCTACTGCAGATGATGTGACCACTGGTATAGAACTTTTAAGTGTTACAGGGTTTAGGTTAGCATCTCACTTTTGTAGATCAGAAATGGAGAAAGGAGGAGTTGCCACATTCATCAGGAACTGTAATAAATTTAAGAACATAGACATTCATAAATTTTGCCTAGAACAGCATATGGAAGCATGTGCAACAGAAGTAGAATTTCACAAGAAATCCTTCATAATATTAAGTGTATATCGAGCACCTGCAGGTAACTTTAATCTGTTCATAAACCACCTTGAAGCTGTACTGGCCCATTTAACAACCAAAAACAAAGAAGTAGTGGTAGCTGGTGATTTCAATGTAGATTTCCTTAAAGACTCTCCCAATACGAACTTATTTTAGTTAGTAACACTATCATTCAACTTAATTCCCACTGTAAAGTTCCTCAATAGGGTAGCCAATTGCTCACAAACAGCCATTGATAGTATCTTTATAAAAAAGTCCAATGAACAAAATTATATTACAAAACCAATAGTCAATGGGCTCTCAGATCATGACATGCAGTTCCTTCTGTTACATGTTAACAATGAATAGGATATAAAATCTGTTAAATCTGAGCTCAAGAGGCTAATCAATAAGCCAAAAATTTATTATGTTGGGACATTCCTCAGAGAGATTCACTGGACTGATGTTTACAGTGCTCATGGCATGGATTAAAAATACAACACTTTTGCTAACAAAGTGCTTACTTTATTCAAACACTGTTTTCCCCCAAAACTTACCAAGTTTAGAGGAAAGTTTACAAAGAATCCATGGATTACTCAAGGAATAGGGGTATCATGTAAAACAAAAAGAAAACTGTATCTGTCAATCCGAAACAGTGCCAATGTTGATGCTATAGCACATTACAAGAAATACAGCAAATTATTAAAGACTGTAATACAGACATCAAAACAAATATATTACAAGGAAAAGATAGTCATATCAGATAACAAAATAAAGACAATATGGGATATAGCAAAGGAGGAGACCGGTAGAACCAGACATGAAGAGGGACAAATAGCTTTAGGAGTAAATGATACAATGTTGACAGATGTGTATAGTGTTGCAGAACTTTTTAACAAACATTTCATAACTATTACTGAAAAGATGGAGTTGTCAGGTTCTGTAGATGCTGCTATGGAATACCTCAGACCAGACATTTAAAGTGACTTCCATAATATGAATTTGACCCTCACTACCCCAACAGAAATAATGTCCATCATAAAATCTTTAAAATCAAAAACATCTAGTGGGTATGATGAAATATCAACAAAGCTAATTAAAGAATGTGATTCTGAGTTAATTAACATATTAAGCTATCTGTGTAACCAGTCATTTATCAGTGGACTATTTCCTGAATGGTTAAAATTTGCTGAAGTTAAGCCACTGTTAAAGAAGGTGCGCTATCCCCGCCCCACTGATGAGTTTTATTATTTGCGTAGTTCAGCTCTGTCTTAATGTTGACTAAATTCGTCGAGTGAAAGAGGGGACGGCGCAGCTGACGAAGAAAATGTCGCCTATGGCGATCATTCACAAGTAACTGACGCTGTCTGACTGCTTCTCGTAATAACTCTTATTCAGAACTCCTTTTTTACGAGAGTTACAACGATTTCTTTCTGATACCTATATACAGTCAGCTCTTGAGGTACCGCCTACAGCGTTACCGGTCGTTAAATTGCTTCTTCCTACTTTCGCTGTTAATCACAAAGTTCCTCATTATACATTCTTCGTTTTTTGTTTTTTTTATTCTCCGAAGTCCAACAACCACCTCGAAGTATCCCGCCGCCGCGATTCTGGACCTCCATGGAGCGACGTCATCAGCCTCACTGTGTTTGCTCCATGGCGGCCCGCTACTTGCCGCGTAACGAAAGTCCGCACCCGTTGCTGGCTCGGTGTTTGAATTAAGTGCACATTTAAAAACCAAATGCTTCCGCAGTATTTATGCACATAACCAACAAATCCTAACCCGCAACTCAATTTTATCATTTAATTAGAATTTGTGCTAGGCCAGGGGCGATAGATGATGCATGCAACAGACCACTTGTCGTCTATTACACCACAAAGGGAGATAACGAAATAGCATCAAATTTCCGTCCAATTTCACTTTTGCCAGATTTCTCAAAATTTTTAGAAAAAGTAATGTACAATTGGCTTTATAACCATCTTATCTCAAATAACATACTGTCAAAGTCACAGCTCGGATTTCAAAAGGGTTCTAATATTGAGAAGGCTATCTACACTTACAGTGAAAATGTGCTTAATTCATTAGATAAAAAATTGCGGCAACTGGTATATTTTGTGATCTGTCAAAGGCATTTGACTGTGTAAACCACAATATCCTTTTAAGTAAATTAGAATATTATAGGGTAACAGGAAATGCTGCAAAATGGTTCAAATCTTATATCTCTGGCAGGAAACAAAGGGTGTTATTAGGAAAGAGACATGTATCAAGCTATCAGGCATCACCCAACTGGTAACTAAATACATGTGGGGTGTCACAAGGTTCAATTTTAGGGCCCTTACTTTTTCTTGTGTATATCAATGACCTTTCATCAGTAACATTACCAGAAGCCAAGCTCATTTTGTTTGCCGATGATACAAACATTGCAATAAAGAGCAAATCATGTGTAGTCTTAGAAAGATCAGCTATGGTAATAAAATATTTGTAGACATTAATCACTGGTTTCTAGCCAATTCCTTGTCACTAAACTTTGAAAAAACACACTACATGCAGTTTAGAACTTGTAAGGGATGTCCCACGAGTATATGCATAACATATGATGACAAGCAGATAGAAGAAGTGGACAGTGTTAAATTCTTGGGATTACAGGTTGATAATAAATTCAACTGGGAGGAGCACACCACAGAACTGCTGAAGCGTCTTAACAAATCTCTATTTGCGATGCGAATTGTGCCAGACATAGGGGATATAAAAATGAAAAAGCTGGCATACTATGCTTACTTTCATTCCATAATGTCATATGGGATTATTCTTGGGGTAATTCATCAAGCGAAACTTAAGTTTTCTGGGCACAGAAACGTGCAGTAAGAGTTATATGTTGTGTGAACTCAAGAACATCCTGCAGAAGCCTGTTTAGGGAACTAGGGATACTAACTACTGCTTCCCAATACATTTATTCTTTAATGAAATTTGTCATTAAAAATATATCACTTTTTCAAACCAACAGCTCAATTCATGGAATCAAAACTAGAAATAAGAATAATCTTCACAAGGATTTAAAGTCACTTACTCTTGTACAAAAAGGTGTGCATTATTCAGGAACACACATTTTCAATAACTTGCCAGCAGCCATAAAAAGCTTAACATCCAATGAAATTCAGTTTAAGAGAAGCCTAAAGGATTCATTGGTGGCCAACTCCTTCTACTCCATTGATGAATTTCTCAGTAGAACCAACTGATTTGTACAATATAACTTCTGCACAATTTCAGTGCAGTAATGTGTTCATTGTAAATAAGTGTTTGTGTGTGTGTGTGTGTGTGTGTGTGTGTGTGTGTGTGTGTGTGTGTGTGTGCGTGTGTGTAAATAAGTACAATCCAACTTCTGCACCATTTCAGTGCAGTAATGTGTTCATTGTAAATAAGTATTGTAGTAGATGTATTATGCATTTATCACCTTATAAATAAATTTAAAAAAAAACTTTTATTTTAAATTCAGAGCATTAGTATTTGTAAAATGATTCTTTCATATAGTGTTCATTAAAAAATGATGATCATTCCACTTTGGACCTGTGGAATGGTACATTAGCTTATTTGTTTGAGTTGTATATATCTGTCATGTATTGTTGTTTTTGTGACATGTTCTACATCCTGGAGGACCTCCTCACTACAGATCAACTGGAATGAAAGTACATCTAATCTAATCTAAGAGAGCAACACTTCACTTCTTTTTTTAACATGCAAGATAGTCTTGTGGCATGTGTAGACATAAATGGTCTAATGAAGGTTCTCAGAATTAATTACAACCCTGGTGAGTGGAGATTCTTTATTGATTCGTCAAAGTTGAAATTAAAACCAGTGCTTTTACATATTGGTAATGAGCTTCCTTCTATTCCAGTTGGACATAGTGTGCACATGAAAGAGTCATACCAAAATATAAAAATTTTACTAGTAGCCATCAAGTATAATGACTCTCAATGGCAGATTTGTGGTGGCTTGAAAGTGGTTGCACTGCTATTAGGTGTGCAGTGAGGATATACTCAATATTACAGCTTTCTCTCTGTGAATGGGTTAGCCGAGCTCGTGCATCTCATTACACTAAACATGAATGGCCCACCAGAAAATCTCTTCAACCAGGTATAAAAAAACATTAAATATTCTGCTCCCGCCCTTGCACATCAAGTTGGGTATCATGAAAAACTTTGTTAAGATGGTAACACATTTAAGTACTTAAGGCAAAAATTCCGTTACTGAAGTGAGGCCAAAGTAAAGGAGGGCATTTTGTAGACCCACAGGTTAGAGAGCTTTTTGAAGACTATACTTCTGATGGAATCATACAAGGTGATGGGAATGTTTTAAGACAGTCTGTTTACAGTTCTTAGAGAACAAACGAGCAATAAATTACAAGGAGATTGTAGATAACATATTGTCATCTTATGAAAAACGTGGTTGCAACACATCATTGAAAAATGCGTTTCTTACATAGTCATCTTGACTTCTTATGTGTAAACATCAAGCTAAGTGAAAATGGTCATCTTCGGAATTTATCTTTGAACAAAACATGTAATTGTATATACTGTACATATGGACATTTAACATTTGTAATTCTTGATATGCATTTTTGACCAGTTAATTTACATATTTTCTTTTGTGCTTTACATAGTTCTGGTACAAAGTATTTTCATTCATGTAATATTATCTTCATTTTTTTCTTAATATTTTGCTTTTGTACTTCCAGAATGGCACTGACATTTACCAATGCATAACACACAACATAATTCAAGTAATTATTCACTTAAAATTTGTTATGCTGAATCTTGGAACATGAATGCATATATAGTTACTGAGTTATTTATACAAAAATGTAAATTATTTTTTTTTTAAAAAAAAACTAGAGCTAAATATTTATGAAGATGGTTTTGTATCATTTTATACTGAAATAAACATAACTAATTCAAAATCATGCAATTTACACACTTTCACTTCAAATTTGTTGTTCAGTGATACATATGCAGCTTCTTTAAGATAGTACTTCCTTATAGATTACAGCATCATCTGCAAAAAGTCTAAGGTTTCTATTAATATTGTCTGCAAGGTCATTAGCATACAGCATGAAAAGCAAGGGTCCCTACTGTAATATTACTGGATTTCAGATACTTTGCAAATGAGATATTTGTCATAAACGAGAGGAACAGCCATCAGGCTGTAGTTTGTAAAGATATTAAGCATCACAGAGCAAGTGTAAAGAGACAAAATGCTTTATAATGTGCGCCTACACCAAGACGCACGTCCAGCGTTAAAATATTTCTAATAAACACTGACCCACTAGGCGCGGATATTTAAATCATTGCCACAGTGCTCGATAGCAATAAGCTGCGACACATTTGAAAGAACAGTCCATCATGTGTTAAGAAATGTTCTAGAGGTTTCATTACCTTTTTACGTTTGGTCGCCGATTTGTTAAGACGTGTTGTGTAGCACTGCTTTAAGTTATATTTTATTTAGTGACAAAAACCATGTAATCACCAAGTAAAACGCTTCGGTAAACCGTGTGACGCTAAAAAGTACTTACGAGCACGCAAGAACATTTAATTTTCAAGACATTTTGGACAGAGAAAAGCAGCGATTGATGGGGTCTAGTGCAGCAGGGGATACAACCCGTCGGCTTTGAACAATGACGTCATTCCTTAGTCATAGATAGTAATGTCTTCACTTCGAGGCATAGATAATAAAGCAGTTCTGTGTTCTAATAAGCGCTATCATTAAAATAATTGAATGTGATTCTAAAAGTGATCGCTTGATATTAGATACAGATGCTTCAGTAGCTGATAAGTGTTTTTTGGATTTTTAAAAAAAAATCTCACGAGATAGAATAAACTGATCCTAAGATACAGATGCTTCAGTAGCTGATAAGTGTTTTTTGGCTTTTTAAAAAAAAAGTGTTTTTTGGCTTTTTTAAAAAAAAAAATCTCACGAGATAGAATAAACTGATCCTACTTTATTAAGCAATCAATAAAAAAACTAAACTGAAATATAACAGCAAAAGACAAGTGAAACACAAAGGTTAAATAAACAATCAAAACATATAAAATGAAACAGGTTGCAAATGTAACGTACATGTATTTCCACCTATTCATAAGTAGGATCAGTTTATTCTATCTCGTGAGATTTTTTTTTAAAAAAAGCCAAAAAACACTTATCAGCTACTGAAGCATCTGTATCTTAGGATCAGTTT
Organism: Schistocerca americana; assembly: GCF_021461395.2. NCBI lineage: Eukaryota > Metazoa > Arthropoda > Insecta > Orthoptera > Acrididae > Schistocerca > Schistocerca americana. Next base: position 1,002,748,213 of record NC_060119.1, read on the forward strand.
ATTCTATCTCATGAGATTTTTTTTTAAAGCCAAAAAACACTTATCAGCTACTGAAGCATCTGTATCTTCTAATGGGTGCGGGAGTTCCGACTCACACCCACCCACCTCCCCAGGAGTCGGAACTCCCGCACCCATTAGAAGATACAGATGCTTCAGTAGCTGATAAGTGTTTTTTGGCTTTTAAAAAAAAAACTCACGAGATAAAATAAACTGATCCTAAGATACAGATGCTTCAGTAGCTGATAAGTGTTTTTTGGCTTTAAAAAACAAAAAATCTCACGAGATAGAATAAACTGATACTGCTTTATGTTAGTAATAGCGGAGACGAAATAAACAGCACATCTACAATTTGTATCCCGTGTTCCACTTAGGGTTTACTGAAGCGGAGGATACATCGTTCAGGTGAAGAAGAGGACAGTAATGCTAGTGAAAACGAAGAAATCGCCTTACGACAAACTCGTATTCCGGACTGTACTTAAGCAACACACTTCGAATGAGCTTTTAATTTGTATCGGGTTTCATTTGCGGTTTAGTGAAGCAGGGGATACATAGATCAAGTGAACAACAGGACAGCAATGCTAGTTGAAACTAAGAAATCGACTACGCTGAACTTGTATCCCGTACTGCACTTAAGCAATACAGTTCGAAAGACTTTCGAGATACAACTGACATACATGTAACGTGATGTATTCTTTGCTAGTAATTTCATTCATTTCTTTCCATTGTATTTTGCGGAGAAATACTAAGATACAAACACGCGATATCGTTAACGTGAAAATACTACTGGCCCTTACATATGTGAAATAAAGTTTAACTCTCTCGCATTCCTTTGTTTCTCAACATTCTCCTCAGCTCTTTCATCTTTGTAATACATGCTCTCTGGCGACTTGTGACGTCATTGTTCAAAGCCGACGGGTTGTATCCCCTGCTACACTAGACCCGATTGTTGGATTGCTCCATGTTTGAAAGAAACATAAAAATGTAAGTTTTGTATTCATTGTATATTTGTTAATGTCTGTTAGTTTAACGCCCTTTCCTTTGAGAATATATTGATGCTTCACATTACAGAAAATCTCTGCTTATTCTTTTTTTGAACTCACCATGATTTTTCAATGTGTGTAAGTTTTTACCAGGTTCACTCTTCATCGTGGTATCTCGATTGTATTCGGGAGGACATTAATCTGTTCAATTCCCAATCTGATATCTTTTTACAAAATTTCGCTGTTTTGCATTCATTTCCATTTTTTTATTAATCAAATAGGTCCCTTAGGTATTTTCATCGAAGATTCTGAATGCATGAAGGCAAACTGGGTCAAAGGTCAGTCACGAAACCACCTTTGCGTAATCAAACCTTACGTCTCTTGAACACAATCAAGAATCGGCGATCATACATTAATTTTTCTCTCTTTCCAAGTTGTACTAAAAAGGCAAAGCAGAAATGCCATGAGCATGCAATCTAGTGTTATAGGTTGCATTCTTTATCTTGTCGGCAACACTGAAAACTAATCTGTTCTTTTTATTTTTCACGCAATCAACTGGAGGAGATTTGGAAGCGAGCTGCAGAAAAACCAGTAAAAGAAAAAAAAATCGCAGTACGAAACCACAACAGCTCTAAATTGCAGCATTTAAGACGACGAAAGTGAGTACGACTTTTCATTATGTTTGAAGCTTTCTGTACCAAGTATCCAATCGGCTAATGGGAATTCGTTCCCTACGCTTTATTCCTTTTCCTTTTGTTCTCTAAATTCCAAATTTCCGTTTCCTTTTTCCAGTTGGAACAGTCTCTTTCACACCATTTCGTTTAAAATAGTTAGAAATAATTTTGTAAAAATTCTCATTGTTGTAAACTTTGGTGAAACTTAATGGCTGCTATCTGCACCAGTTTCAGTGCTGCATAAGTGCTTTCCATTTGTTTTGCCTCTCCGGTTGGCATCTTAGAGTTAGAGTTTCAACTGTGCACTATGTGGAAGCAATATCTGAGAAATCACGACGCGAAATCGTTGGCGCGCCTGACAAGTGAAAATCATAATCATAAATCTGTCTTAGATTGCGCATGGGTGTAAACAAATCTGAATCTCGTGGTGAAATGAAATGAAATGATCGTATGGCATGCAGGGAAGTTCGGCCGCCGTATTGCAAGTTCTTTTTAGTTGACGCCACTTAGGCGACTTTGCGCGTCAATGATGATGAAGAACACACAACATCCAGTCATCACGAGGTAGATAAAATCCCTGACCCCGCCGGGAATCGATCCCGGGACCACGAGCTGCGGACAGTGAAGGACTAACAGGCGATGAAGTGGTACGCGATGCGTCGGCGCCACAGTCCGCGTGAATGTTCGCTAACATATGTGTTAAAATTGTTTGCTGACATGAAAACGAGTCTTGAAACTCACATGAGTAATCTTGACACTCGAATGGGACAGTTAGCGCACACAAAAGTGACAATCTTGAGGCTCACATGGGTAATCTTGGAAGTCAAATAGCAAATTTTGATGTCAGGTTGCAGGAGCAAAACAGGACAGTTGACACCAAATTAAAAAACTTAGAATTGAGAATAGAAGATACTCAAGTGCGCATGACTTACATAAATTCCGTTATCACCGACATCCAAGCCCAAATGAAAAGTTCGAATGACACCATGGAAGAGAAAATTAAAGCCATTACCACTGCATACGCAAGCGTGCTAAGTGCAAGAGTGAATGCCAAAACTGACAGTATTGTTTCCATGGTGGAATCCGCCGATGCCAACACTAGTAGAAAGTTTACGGATTTGCAGAGCCAAGTAGACTTATGTAAATCGCCTGTAAATCAAAGAGAGTAAGTCAACTTACAGAAGGTGTCAATAACATTGGCGAACGAGTTGAAAACCTTGCCCAGTGTATATCAGATTCAATATTTACAAAAAGATCAAAGATGTCACCACAGGCATTAGCACTACACTCAATAGGGAATTTGAAGAGTGGATACAATCTAAAGAACAGTACATAGAGAGTAAGGTACAATCCGAACTGGAAGGCACAGTTAAATTTGCCACAGTAGAAATTTTGACTGCTCCCGGGACTTCTGGTGACACTAAGCACTGAACTAGGTGAAATCAGACGAGCATTGAGCCATGATCTTGCGGGATGGAAGCAACAGCTGACCAATGACATCGATCAGCTTAAGAAACAAATTATCGAATTGCAAGGCGATAATCAAAGCGACTATTCGCTTCCGCAAGGACCAGTTTCTCGGCACTATCCGGAATATCATGTGCAATTCTCACCAACAGCAAATAATATGTGTGAAAAAACTTCGTCACGTAGTCACACTGATCAGCTGACACTTGTCGAACTAAAGCGAGATGAGAGTGTTTTGAAACATAGAGTTTTCCAGCCATTTAAACCTGAAAAACGGAATATACATCCCATGGTATTTCTAAAATCATTCTCAGGTGCCTTTTCCGATTCATGGAATGACAAACAGCGAATACAGTTCACATTAGGGTATTTACATGGAGAAGGATCAATCTGGGGTACAGAAATAGAAGGCAAATGTCGCACCTATGCAGATTTCGAAAGACATTTTTTGAATAAATTCTGGAGTTCAGGTATTCGACAAAGACTTCGAAAATAGATCTATAACCCCGAACATTTCAACGCCAAAGGAGGAGGTCTGAGGCGTTATTTCGAAAAATACCTACGTAAAATTCATATTGGGACACGCCCATTTCAACCAAAGATGTCATCATGATCTTAAAGTCGAAACTTCCAGTGTCAATAAAGGAAAAATTAGTCAATGTAAGCAAAGATGACCAAGAAGCTTTCTTTTCCGTTCTTGACAACTTGGATGTGATATATGAGGACGTGCGTGCGAGTGTGCGGAATAGCTATAATAACTGACCGCTCGCTCCACGACAGCACGTAGTAAACAGTGTCAACAGTATGTCATACCAACACAACACGAGACCACCGAACATGCAGCCTTACAGTAATCATAACAATTTCAGTCGCCGCAATGAGCAACCATATGCCAAATACCCAAATCAAAATAGATACAAATCCGATTTATCAAAACACACAGTGATAGTACGGTAATTCACCGTTAAATCACAATGGTAATTACCAGTATCAGAACAACAGGAAACACAACGGCAGTCGCCACGGGGAAAGGAAATGGAACAATTATAACAGGCCACAACAGTTTAATCAGCAAAGTAACTTCACTCCCTCACACCAAATGAATTTTTCTCACCCTCAGAATGCGACCTTTCCTCACCAACCTAATCAACAGATGAGGAACAATAATCAAAACAATTCGTCACATGCTTTACCGAACACCACCAGTCACAATAACCAAGGAAACCCGACCATTTTCAACACACAGGCGAATCAAGCAACAAACGCGATGTCAGATGACCCGCAATTAAGTGACTCACAGTTCGTATGGAGTACGAACGCAAATTTCCAGCCAAATATACAGAATACTAATCAGTTGAAAATAACTGAAAGTTCATTTCTAGCCAAGATGGAAAACAGTAGCAGTTTCTTTATGCCTCCATGGACAAGCTGTGGAACATTTGGGGGGGCAACTTCATTAAAGAACATATCAACGTAATTAGATACGAAGAAGACAGTGACTTACGGGACGACCTATTAGACGAATAGAACACATACGACAACAACGACCTGTGGGATAACCAAGTCCAGGCATCAACTCTGATTTACGTCTATGATATACCTATCATTGCCGTTATCGACACAGGTGCAAACGTCAGTGCTTTGTCTATGTGTGTATACAAAAAGGTGTGCTCTGTAATCACTCCCTGTACAAGGATGCACTGTATCCGGAGCATTGGGCTCCCTGGTACAGAAGGTTAGCCTGCAAGTACAAGCACCGATACTATTTGAATCCAACTGTATACAGTCCACATTTTTAGTAGTTAAGAACGTGTCTGTCCCATGCTTGTTAGGAATGGACTTTCTAAGAAATAATCGTGCTATTATCGATCTAGCTGAAGGTAAATGTGCGCTAAGAATCAACGATAGGACATTAGACATACATCTAATGAGAACAAAAGTCAGGATAACCAACCTTGAGCGCAAAGTGAAAATACGCAGACTCTTTGACAGGCAATATTATTATCGTGCGATTGACGCGTCTAGCGACATCACCAATGATCCTTACTTGTTACCAACTGCAGACGAGCTATGCACGAAAACTTTGGAAACAGACGGACTCGACGACCGACAGAAATATGAACTGCATGAGCTACTATCAAAATTTGTGAACATTTTTTCCCGAAAACCAGGTATCATAGCTAACTATGAATTTCACATGAAGGCGAAACCCCATGATCCTTTTTGTAAAACAACCTATTCTGTTCCGCAGGCCTGTAAGGAAGCAGTCAAACAAGAAATTCGTAAAATGTTTAAATGGAAAATAATAAAACCACCCGACTCTCCTTACAGTAGTCCTTTGCTGTCTATTTTTAAACATGATGGAAGCGTCAGACTTGTCTAGGACGTGAAGAATATCAATAAAATCATCATGCCAGTATGCACAAGACCTGAAGTCCTGGAGGAACAATTACAAGGATTCCATGGTGTTAAATTTCTATCCTTCATTGACCTCAACAGTAGCTATTGGCAGGTGAAATTGCCATCATCATCCGGGAAGTACACAGCATTCATCTTTTCTGGTCGCTCTTACCATTTTCGAGTGGTACCTTTTGGTACAAACATTGTTTCTGGTGTTTTCATTGTAGCCTTTGATCATGTGCTAGGTCCGGAGTTACTTGACCAAATAACCATCTACGTTGACGATTTACTGATAGCAACAGCATCCTGGGAAGAACATTTAACTTTTCTACAACAGATCTTTCAAAGATTCTCTGATTTCGGAGTTACTACTAATTTTCAAAAATCCAAATTCACCAAAAGAAAAGTTAAGCTTTTAGGACATCTAATTTCTTCGGAAGGAATCTCTCCTGATCCCAACAAGTTAACAGCAATAAAAAATTTTACTGTACCTTGCACTAAGAGGCAATTAAAAGGTTTAATCGGAATAACCTCATTCTTCCGTCGCTTCATTCCAGATCAATGAACCATCCAGCGTTGTTGAATTTACTCAAGAAAAACGTCCACTGGATGTAGACTTCTGAATGTCAAAATGACTTTCAGAAAACCAAAGAAGCTCTTCTTGTCACTTATGCTGGAAGGATTGCCGGCGTCTACTGAATTAATAGAACAGATTTCTAATCACAAGATACTTGTCATGAAAGGTCCACTGCATCGAAGTTACTTTCTTCATCTGTGCCATCGAATGAACACTCTTCAAGACACAGAGCGCAACTGGTTAAAAATTAAACAGCGTCTTTGAAATAATCCTGATCACTTGTTGTCGAAATTTTATAAAATACACAATGAAGTTGTGTTCCACAGACCTTCTCTTTTGATAGGAAGGTGGTGTGTCTATATTCCTAAAGATTATGTTGAACATCTCATCTGGTACACTCACCTTTCCTGGGGTAATTATGGGCTGGAGATATGTAAACGCAAAATTTCAGCATATTGTTATGTACCTAATCTTCACAAGAAAGTTCACAAGCTGTTAATAAATTGCTCCGTTTGTCAAAAGGCGAAACCTTTCAACCTATCAAATGCCTTACCTTTAAAACCGATACGTACTGAAAGGCGCAACCAAATCGTCAGTATAGATTATTCAGATCTGCTTCCTCAGAGAAGAGGAGGTGGGAAGTATCTGGTCGTATTGTTAGATCTTTTTACCAAACATGTAAAACTCTATGCACTGAAGTCATCTAACGCACTTCCACTGATCAGAAGAATCGAAAAAGATTATTTTCCTCGCTTTGGCAAACCTGAAGCCATGTTATCCGATAATGCATCAACTTTTCTAGGGAAACGGTGGAGACATTTTCTTGCAACCAGCAACATCAGGCAAATTTTGATATCCCGATATAGACCGCAGAGTAATCGCACAGAGAGAATCTTCAAAGAGTTCAATCGTTTCATACGAACTTATATTCCAAACCAGCAGACTCGCTGGATTGATTTCGTCACACCCTTTGAATAGATTGTCAATAACCTACCTCACACATCAACAGCGTTCACACCATGTGAACTAGTTTCTAAATGACTAGAAAGAAATGAATGGGAGACCCTATTCCGAAATTACAACACCCTGATGTAACATTAGACGACAGTTTAAGGCAAGCTCTCATATCTTTAACCACTCATGCCGACCTAAGAAAAAAGGCGCATGATAAGCACATTAGCAAAGTCTTATCAAATCATATAAATGAACGAGTGCTATTGAAGACCCGCTTCAAGCCATCTTTGATTCATCATAAGAATCGCAAGTGACAGCACTTACATGAAGGACCATTTATCATCCTAAGAAAGTCGTACATTGGTTGCTATCTATTAGCTGATCCTGTATCTGGACGAATAAAAAAATTGTATCACCATACAGACTTGAAAAATACTGAGCAAATCCTTGAAGATATATGCTAAGTTAAGCTGATATATATATATATATATATATATATATATATATATATATATAATAACTTTTTAAGCAGAAGGTGTGGGTTTGATTTTTTTTTTCTTGGGTGAATTTGCATGACGCCACTCCACTGATTGCCTTTTCGTCTCTGGTGAAAAATTGATGGAGCCATGTTTTATCACTTGTCACAGTTCTTCCAAGAATTTCATCATATATATATATATATATATATATATATATATATATATATATATATATATATATGTGTGTGTGTGTGTGTGTGTGTGTGTGTGTGTGTGTGTGTGTGTGTGTATGTGTATGTGTATAATTATAAATTGCATACTATGTATGAAGTACCAGGATACATAATTAAGAATAGTGCACAGGATTAGTATCCTGTCAACATGCCTCAACAAGAGCATTAACATTATAGTTATGAGGGTCACTCCAAAAGAAGTGCACACTATTTTTTTAAATCCATCTTTTATTCTACTTGTTTGAAAGTTTTACAGTGTGTAGATACATCCTTTAGGAACAATATTTTCATTTCTCCACATAATTTCCATCCCTCTCAACTGCCTTACGCCATCTTGGAACCAGTGCCTGTATACCCACACGGTAAAATTCTGGATCAACCTGCTGGAGCCACTGTTTGGCAGCATGCACAAGGGAGTCATCATTTTCAAACCTTGTTCCATGAAGAGAGTCTGTCAGTTTCCCAAAGGTATGATAGTCACATGGAGCCAGGTGAGGATTGTAAGGCGGGTGTTTCAGTGTTGTCCATCCGAATTTTGTGATCGCTTTCATGGTTTTTTGACTGGCATGTGGCCATGCATTGTCGTGCAACAGCAAAACATCCTGCTTTTGCCGATGTGGTTGAACATGACTCAGTCGAGCTTGAAGTTTCTGCAGTCTCGTCACATATGCATCAGAATTTATGGTGGTTCCACTTGGGATGATGTCCACAAGCAAGAGTCCTTCAGAATCGAAAAACACCATAACTTTTTAAGCAGAAGGTGTGGGTTTGATTTTTTTTTCTTGGGTGAATTTGCATGATGCCACTCCACTGATTGCCTTTTCGTCTCTGGTGAAAAATTGATGGAGCCATGTTTCATCACTTGTCACAGTTCCTCCAAGAAATTCATCTCCACCATCCTCGTACTGTTCCAAAAGTTCGCTGCATACCTTTTTTCTTGTTTCTTTGTGAGCCACTGTCAACATCCTGGGAACCCACCTGGCACAAACCTTTTTTAACGCCAACACTTTCAGTATTCTGCAAACACTTCCTTCCTCTATCTCAACGCAGCGTGACAATTCGTTCACTGTGATGCATCTGTCAGCAGTCACCAATTCGTTAACTCTCTGCACATTGTGTGGAGTGTGTGCAATACGAGGCCTGCCACTGCGAGGACAATCTTCAATATTGCTGTGCCCGCTTTCATCACATAACCTGCTTGCCCACCGACTAACTATACTGCGATCGACAGCAGCATCTCCATAAACCTTTTTCAACCTCTTGTTGATGTTTCCCACTGTCTCGTTTTCACAGCACGGGAATTCTATGACAGCACGTTGCTTCTGATGAACGTCAAGTGTAGCAGCCATCTTGAAGACATGCTGTGACGGCGCCACTCACGGGAACAGGTTGAACTAAGTTTGAAAACAAGTGGGAGGATGTATCTACACACTGTAAAACTTTCACACATGAAGAATGAAAACTATTTTTACAAAAATAATGTGCATTTATTTTGGAGTGAGCCTCGTAGTTTTAAGTTAAGTAATGAATGGCTGCAGCCAAAGAGCTGAGAAATAAATAATGTAGTAGGAACGTGTTAAGTGCCACCTGCTATAACTAGTTTTAAGTACACCAGAGCTCTCTTCATGAATGAGATAAATTGAATTGATCATTTGGACCAGAGTGACTGCTCATAAATGACAATTGATTATGGTTGCTTACTCTAACGAGGTTAATGTTATGTTACGAATAAGGTGTGTTTGACAACAATTTCTATAAGACCACCTGTGAAACGCAGTAAACAACGGCAGCAACTTAGCATGTAAGAATGAAGTAGTAAGTCGATGACGATTCAGGTAACAGGAAAGAAATACGCATCGTAATTATTTTTGTTACTGCACAGTGAAAGCCGTATGCGTTCATAAAAATTTTCTACAGCGCGGCGTAGCTGACATACTTAGGGAGGTCAGTTGCAAGTAAACTAATTTAGTATTAGAATTATCTATGCCAAATCTTCGAGATACGACGAGTGTTTTAAGAAACCAATTTTACGAATACACAGAACAGAAGGTAGCTAACGGACTCTGTTCACTGCTAATGCATGCTTTAAGTAATTTTAGATATGTATAGAGAAATGCCTAGATAGCTGTATCAGACAATACTGAAACTACTGTATCGATTTAATTATAAAATGGTTCAAATGGCTCTGAGCACTATGGGACTTAACATCTGAGGTCATCAGTCCCCTAGAACTTAGAACTACTTAAACCTAACTAACCTAAGGACATCACACACATCAATGCCCGAGGCAGGATTCGAACCTGCGACCGTAGCGGTCGCGCGGTTCCAGACTGTAGCGCCTAGAACCGCTCGGCCACACCGGGCGGCGATTTAATTATACTAACTAGTCATGAAAAACTAAGGTGGTAATGAATAATTTTTGTTAAGCTCATCATTTCATGTCATTGACATTGTGTCTTCAGATTTCTTCACTCTATTAAATTCTATTGTGTTTTCCTCCAATCAGCATCCCTACCTTCCTACCTTACCCAGTAGAGAAGCGAATTTTAAGGGCTGATTGAGTGCTTGATACGTACAGACTGTACGTATGGATAGTCGTGACACTTTAGTCATTGAAAGACTATGCTTATTTTCCGCGAACCGCGAATTCAATTAAGATTTGTTGTGTGCAATTGCACAATAAGGAACACCAAGCTTCCCAAGTTCCCTGGTGGAAACTTTAACATGAACTATTCATCGCGTCAATAAAGCCACGTTGACTATGTCTTCAAACTAACGACGTAATTAACAGATAGAAATAAAAGAGATGAACCTGAGCAAAGAGTAACTATTGTAAAAAGAAAAGAATAACAAGATTTCGAACTAGGTGTAAACGTAAAGTGCCTTTGGAAGCACAAACTATAAATAAGAGACATATATATACATTTTTTTTTTTCGTTGGGCCTTGTAGTCACAGAGACTATTTCTCACTTGTAAATAATTTTCAGACATAATATGTATACCAAATGTTCACTGTACTCTGTAGGGTTAATGCAGCCAGCAGTTGATGGACATGTATATGCTGCTGTGTGTGAATCGACCATAGACAAGCTATTAATGGATACGTATATGCTGCTATGTGTGAATCGACCACAGACATGTAATTAATGACACGTCTAAAAATGTAGCGTGTGAACCTTAACGTGACGACCACAGAGATGTGGAAACGAATAGATAATAACGTGTGAACTGAAAAGGTGATAGCCGGCCGCTGTGACCGATAGGTTCTAGGCACTTCAGTCCAGAACCGCCCTGCTGCTATGGTCGCAGGTTCGAATCCTGCCTCGGGCATGGATGTGTGTGATGTCCTTAGGTTAGTTAGGTTTAAGTACCGTAGTTCTATGTCTAGGGGACTGGTGACCTCAGATGTTATGTCCCATAGTGCTTAGAGCCATTTATACCATTTGAGAAGGTGATAACTCCATGGAGTGGAATTCCGCGTGTGAAGTAATGTTATTAGTACTTGTACCGTGATACCACGATGTGAAAGCTGAACAGTGCAAGTGAATATGTGTTGTACTTACCTCAACCGGTACTGTACACCCTTCTACGGAAATACTCTTCGTCACAGATGCGGAAGTTGCCGTGTCTGGCTGCTCCTCTATTCCAGAGTCGATGAAAGTGTGGAAAACTTACAGCACGACTGGTAGTAACTAAATGCTCTGCTTCTCGCAGAATACTGCAACCAGCATTGTCTAACCGTCAAGTTATTATCACGTGACGATGACAAACGGACCTAACACTGCGTACGCTGCGCACTCAACAATCCAAATTCCTTTGCACAACGAGCGCGTGCGCCAAATGTTTTTAAATGCTATCAAAATATACTATGATAAAACAATGAGTTAAGCACTCATATATCTATGAAATTATATAGACACTAATCAGAAAAATCTTAAGCTCGACTTTGACAATTTTTACCGAATTTATAGACCAAGCCAAGTAATGGCGAAACGTTTCAACGAAAAATAAAACAAGAAAGTTGAATCAATACTAAAGCTAAGCACTCATAAAAGTATGAGACTTAATGAACATAAAAAAATTGTTATCCTTACCTAATCCAATTTCCTTTTAGACTAAGTTATTAGTAAGTAAGCACATTCTAATACAGATTTTCTCTGTATTTTTCATGTATGGGAACATGAATGGGAGCTCGAACATGTGTAAAGTGAAATAGAGACCGCCACCAAACGGCTCAACACGTTGCAGAACTAATCTTCCATTTCCTGATCCACGACGTACAGTATTTCCAACGGATCATCACGTCCAGACGACCACTTCAACCACCACAGTGAAAGTGATGCCCTAATTTTACTCCCCTGTGAAAGCGCAATCAGTTTCCCCTCTCATGTGCAGTGGCACCATTTTTAACCGAAATTCTGCCACTCCCAGTGCAAGTCATATCTACCCAAGTGTAGTGAAATCTATATTTTTTATTTATTTATTTTTTTTTTAGTAGCCATAAATCAGTGAAGTGCTACGTGTTTACCCCAAGAAATCTCCGTCGAGACCACGACAAAAATGTTCCTGTAAAAGTCACTGTAGAACAAGAATGCCAATTCTTTGTGATATATTTTTCCAAGAGTGCACAGTGCTCCAAGACTTCCTGTGAAGTCAAATGATTTATTTCTTTATTATTTTTAATATTTGTTATGCCATGTATTATGTACCTATGTATGTGTATCTTTGTCCTAATTTCACTGTCTGTTACTGAGAAATGAACATTTGTTGTCTTAGTATAATACATTAGAAAGAGTACAAGCCAATCGTCATGTAATTACTCTGTGAACAAGTCAGAATTAATTTCATGTGTACGAATATATTTACCTTTCATTCCTTGTGTCAACTACTGTGTTTAATGTCATATGTGAGATTTATTGTAAAGAATTTCAAAGAATAATCCTAACTCGTTTCACGAAAACAAGAATATTACGACTACACGTGAGTCGCGATGATCCTCGCGGAATCACCGCTCCTCACGCGGGAAGCAATGTAATATTATTCGATTTCACGTACTTTGCAAAAGAGATATTTGTCATAAAAGAGAGGAACAGCCATCGGGCTGTAGTTCGTAAAGATATTAAGCATCACAGCGCATGTGTAAAGAGACAAAATACTTCATAATGTGCGCCTACACCAAGACGCACGTCCAGCTTTAAAGTATTTCAAATAAACACTATGACCCACTGGGCGCAGATATTTAAATCATTGCCACAGCGCTGGATAGCAATAAGCTGCGAAACATTTGAAAGAACAATCCATCATTTGTTAAGAAATGTTCTAGAGGTTTCATTACCTTTTTACGTTTGGTCGCCGATTTAAGGCGTGTTGTGTAGCACTGCTACAAGTTATATTTTATTTAGTGACAAAAACAATGTAATCACCAAGCAAAACGCTTCGGTAAACCGTATGACGCTAAAAAGTACTTTCGCGCTCGCCAGAACATTTAATTTTTAAGAAATTTCGGACAGACAAAAGAAGCGATTATTGGATTGCTCCATGTTTGAAAGAAACATAAAAATGTAAGTTTTGTATTCATTGTATTTTTGTGAATGTCTATTAGTTTAACGCCCTTTTCTTTGAGAATATATTGATGCTTCACTTTACAGAAAATCTCTGCTTCTTCTTTAAACTCACCATGTAAGTTTTGTTACAGGTTCGTTCTTCATCGCTGTACCTCGAGTGTATTCGGGAGGACATTAATGTGTTCAATTTCCAATCCGATTTCTTTTTACAAAATTTCACTGTTTTGCATTCATTTCCATTTTTTTACTATTGATATTCAAATAGGTGCCTTAGGTATTTTCATCGAAGATTCTGAATGCATGAAGGCAATCTGGATCAAAGGTCAGTCACAAAACCACCTTTGCGTAGTCAAACACTACGTCTCCTGAACACAATCGAGAATCGGCGATCATACATTAATTTTTCTCTCTTTCCAAGTCCTACCAAAAACAGCAAAGTAGAACTGCTGTGAGTACGCAATCTAGTGTTATAGGTTGCATTCTTTATCTTGTCGGCAAACATTGCCAGACATTATCTTTATTACTGTTATATTTGATTAAATCTGTGTGAATGGCAAAATCTATAACACTAATCAACACACTTCCCAGGGGCACATCCAACGTTACTTGTGCATCTGATGGTGACTCCATCCAAGATAACATTCTGCGTCCTCCCTATCAAAAAGTCCTCAATCCAATAACAAATTTCACTTCATACCCCATATGATGCATATGATGGTACTTTTGACTATAAGCATGGGTGTGGCACTGAGTAAAATGCTTTTCGGAAATCAAGAAATACTGCGTCTACCTGATTGCCTTGATCCAACGCTTTCATTATGACGTGGGAGTTTTGTTTCACAGGATCGATATTCTCAAATCCATGTTGGTTGGCACTGAAGAGATCATTCTGTTCAAGATACCTCATTATGTTAGAGCTCAGAATATGTTCCAAGATTCACAACAAATCACTGTCAAGGATATTGGACGGCATTTATGTGGGTCATTTCTACTATCCCTTTTGCAGATGGATGTGACCTGTGGGTTTTCGAAGAACTGGGCACGGACTTTTGTTTGAAGAATCTACAGTAGATTATAGTTAAAAGAGGGGCTAACTAAGCTGCAAATTCAGTATAGAATTTGACGGATTCCATTGGGCCCTGAAGCTTTGCTCAGTTTTAACAATTTCAACTTTTTCTCAACACCACTGACCCTAATAATTATTTCATTATTCTTTTCAATCGTATAAGGATTAAATTAGGTCATTTCTCCTGGGAACATCTGAAAAGGAACGTCTGAAAACAGAGTTAAGTATTTCAGCTTTTACTAGACAACCATCAATTTCGGTTCCTGTCCCATTCACTAGGGACTGGACACTAAACTTTAGTGCCACTACTAGCCTTTACATATGAACAGATTTTATTTGGGTTCTGCGAAAGATCACTTGACAGTATTCTGGTATGGTAGTCATTGAAGACATCATGCATTGCTCTCTTGACAGCCAAATGTGTTTCATTCAGTGTCTATTCATCTATACCACTACGCTTTGTTTTACACCCATTATGAAGTAATCTCTGTTTCTTTAGAAGTTTCTTTACAGTGACTGCATACAATTTAGGTTCAAAAATGTTCAAATGTGTGTGAAATCTTATGAGACTTAACTGCTAAGGTCATCAGTCCCTAAGCTTACATACTACTTAACCTAAATTATCCTAAGGACAAACACACACACACACCCATGTCCAAGGGAGGACTCGAACCTCCGCCAAGACCAGACACACAGTCCATGACTGCAGCACCCCGACCACTCAGCTAATCCCGCGCGGCAATTTAGGTTCCCTCCCATTATGAACTGTTTTACTGGGTACATATCTGTCCAGTACATAGTCAACTATTCTTTTAACCCTGAGCCAGAGCTACTCTACATGTCCCTTCGCAGTGCTCAAAGTTTCAAGTTTCTCATTGAGATCATTGTGAAACGTCCCCTTTGAAAAATTATGAATGACATTGCTGGAAAAACTTCTACGTTATTTGATTTTCAATCAACTGAGAAAAACTGAACGTGCTCAGACAGTTCTCACTTTACTTATTCTGATCATCACAAACTGACACACAATATTTTTTAGCGCAACGCAGTCTGACTTTCAATAATCCCTACAAAAGAATGGCCCTGACTAACAATAACCCATACCTTTCATGAATGACTTACCTCTCAAAAATCTTTGTTACTCGAACTACTGCAATACAGCGAGCGCCAATACTGCCAGCTAAATAAGATTCTTACTACTGAAGGCACTAACTGCTGATAGGCATAGTTAGCAAATGAAAGATTTTGATAGAGAACAAACAATGTATTTACCTTAATAGCGTTCGAAAGTCATTATATATATATATACAGGGTGAGTCACCTAACACTACCGCTGGATATATTTCGTAAACCACATCAAATGCTGACGAATCGATTCCACAGACCGAACGGTAGGAGAGGGGCTAGTGTAATTGGTTAATACAAACCATAAAAAAATGCACGGAAGTATGTTTTTTAATACAAACCTACGTTTTTTTAAATGGAACCTCGTTAGTTTTGTTAGCAAATCTGAACATATAAACAAATACGTAGTCAGTGCCGTTTGTTGCATTGTAAAATGTTAATTACATCCGTAGATATTGTAACCTAAAGTTGACGCTTGAGTACCACTCCTCCGCTGTTCGATCGTGTGTATCGGAGAGCACCGAATTACATAGGGATCCAAAGGGAACGGTGATGGACCTTAGGACAGAAGAGACTGGAACAGCACATTACGTCCACAACTAACACCTTTTTATTGGTCTTTTTCTCTGACGCACATGTACATACCATGAGGGGTGAGGTACACGTACACACGTGGTTTCCGTTTTCAATTACAGAGTGGAATAGAGTGTGTCCCGACATGTCGGGCCAATAGATGTTCAATGTGGTGGCCATCATTTGCTGCACACAATTGTAATCTCTGGCGTAATGAATGTCGTACACGCCACAGTACATCTGGTGTAATGTCACTGCAGGCTGCCACAATACGTTGTTTCATATCCTCTGGGGTTGTAGGCACATCACCGTACACATTCTCCTTTAACATACCCCACAGAAAGAAGTCCAGAGGTGTAAGATCAGGAGAACGGGCTGGCCAATTAATGCGACCTCCACGTCCTATGAAACGCCCGTCGAACATCCTGTCAAGGGTTAGCCTAGTGTTAATTGCGGAATGTGCAGGTGCACCATAAAGCTGATACCACATACGTCTACACGTTTCCAGTGGGACACACTCTATTCCACTTCGTAATTGAAAACGGAAACCACGTGTGTACGTTTACCTCACCCCTCATGGTAATGTACATGTGCGTCAGTGAAAAAGACCAATAAAAAGGTGTTAGCATGTGGACGTAATGTGCTATCCCAGTCTCTTCTGTACCTAAGGTCCATCACCGTTCCCTTTGGATCCCTACGTAATTCGGTGCTCTCCGATACACACGATCGAATATCGGAGGAGTGGTACTCAAGCGTCAACTTTAGGTTACAATATCTCCGGATGTAATTAACATTTCACAATGCAACAAACGGCACTGATTACGTATTTGTTTATATGTTCAGATGTGCTAACAAAACTAACGGGGTTCCGTTTAAAAAAACGTAGGTTTGTGTTAAAAAACATACTTCCGTGCATTTTTTTATGGTTTGTATTAACCAATTACACTAGCCCCTCTCCTCACGTTCGGTCTGTGGAATCGATTCGTCAGTATTTGATGTGGTTTACGAAATATATCCAGCGGTAACGTTAGGTGACTCACCCTGTATATCAGTTCATGACATCCAGTCTTACAAATTTGCTTTTTCTGACTGAGACACGTACAGATCGTCCGCTCTCAAAACTCTAGCATTTCTCTCCCTACATCCACCACTGCTGGCGGCTCACCAACTGCCCAACGCTACAGGTTGTTCACATCCAACTGCCCAACACTACAATAGCGAATATGCCAACAATGCCAGCCAGCCACAGACTGCACACAGCACAGTCAGTGATTTTCATAGAGAGCATTACCAACATAAAAACCTGAACAGCCTACTTACCTAGCCCCCATGCTCCCAACAAAAAAATTTACAAATTGTTTTGGGCAATGAACAATACTGATTTGATAAAAAATTTCATAATTACAATAACAGCGATATCAAATGCACACCCTTATCGATACAATGTTGGTCAAAAGCAAAGTTGTTCTCACAGTCCATGAAGACAGTCCTGATCCTCATCACAGTAGTAAAAAGTCTGAGCAGTAAAAGAAAGTGCACATGGAAGTAGTGGATTCCATGCAGTCTTGAAGAAGTAGTGTTGTTCTTCCAACGGAAAGACAGACTCTTGACATGCAGACAGGTAATGGGCCACAACAGAGCAAACCCACAGCAGAATCAGTCGACGTTTTGAAGAATATTGTTAGGTAGGTCATCACAGAGCAGACCCACAGTGCTTCTTATAGAGATGGTGGTATCGGTGGGCCACCAAGTTGCAGACCCACTGTAGTCCCCGTAGAGATGGTCAGCACCCATCTGTTGCGACTGTGTGGGTAAACAATCACCATCGAAGAGTCTTGCGGATAATATAGCAAGTCCATAAACCACCATTTGTGCACTCACAAAATTTTTGGAATGTCCGAGCTGTGCTGTTAACCAGCCCCTTGCTGAATTACCAACACACATGTGAGCACTAACAGTCCCTTTTTTTTAACTTCTCACATATTGTGCATATACTATGACCACCGGAAACTTGTGCAGTAACTCTACTGTATATTTAATTTGAAGAACTGGTGTCTATACAATTACAAATTTACAGCATAAGAATACAATTATAAAGATACAGAAAACATCATTAAAGAACACAATAATATAGAAAACATTTGTAGAAATACAGGCTTTACAAAAGAAAAGAAATAAACATATACATCAGTGTTACAGGAATTATGACATAAGTAAATAAATGAGAATATTCAAACATTAATTTGACATAATATGATCATTAAAGGAAAACATAACAGAGTAAATAATATCTAAACATTTTTCCAAAGTATTTGAGGATCATAGCACTCCTCATCATAGTGAATGTAGGTTAGTATTAGAAGATCCTACAACGTAACTCTAATCAGATAAACAAATAAGGACAGAATGAACACAAATACACAAGGGTACACAAACACATAGTGGAATAACACAAAAGGAAAGGACAGGGTTTGTTTTCAGTATGACATTTGGTACTAACAGTCCAACCCAAAACTTCATTCCACAGACCTTTCTTCTTATTTCAAAATTTGTTCCCCCAAAAAAAAAAAAAAAAAAAAAAAAAATCCTATCTAAGCACGCTTTCTGTATTTGTATGTTCACAAATTTCTTACCTCATTATTTATTTTCCATTATCTTACCTCTTCATTTGTTTGCTACCTAAACCTAGTGTCCCTAAACCCTACTTTTTTCTTCATGTCCTTTTTCAAAATAATTATTCTACATTGTATACTACTTTTTTGGCCAAACCTACTTTCCTCTGTGAATGTACATCAGCTTCAAATATATGCTTTACACGTTACAGGTATCTTGGAAGCGGAAACGTATTTACAGATCTCCATTACTCTTATTTAATGGGTGCATCAACAACTGGGCAGATTACGAGGCAGGTGAGCGCCACTATTTGGGCTACATTAAGGGAAGAATGCATGCCTGAGCCCTCAACAGACAAATGGAACGAAATTAGCCATCGTTTCCAAAACGTCGCCAATTTTCCTCATTGCATCGGAGCCTGGATGGAAAACATATTCGTCCAGTAAAACCAACCAAAAGTGGATCACTTTTCTTCAATTACAATAATTATTTCTCCATTATTCTTATGGCCATCTGTGACACTAACTATTGTTTCACGTTGATTGATGTCAGAGGATACGGAAGGAACTGCGATTCAAATATATTTAAAAACAGCGTCTTTTGGGGGAAAATGGAAAATTAGCGTTACCCCCACCAAAGCCGCTGCCAGGTATACACGATTCTCCAGTGCCATATGTTCTTGTGGCAGACGAAGGCTTCACATTAACACAACATGTGTTAAGGCCATATGCGTGAAAAAACATGGCTCACAAAAAGAAGATTTTCAATTACCGACTTACCTGAGCCTGAAGGTTTATTGAATGTACTTTCGGAATATTAAGTCACAAATGGAGGGTTTTTCACCGCCCCCTGTATGTCAATCTTGATCTAGCAGTATCTATTGTCAAAACATGCTGCATTTTGCATAATTTTGTTCGAGTAAGAAACAGATACAGCTTTGAAGACACCCTGTATGTTACCGGCTTCGAAGATGTGGCGGAAACTACACCTGTGAGTAAATTGGGTAATACTGTACGAGATAAATTTGCGGAATATTTTGTTGGTAGAGGAGCTGTGCCCTGGCAGGGATCAAAAATTCACTTAACACAGACCACTTATCTCAATGACAGACATTTGCGGTTGTGTACAATTTTTCTACATAATCAATGTTTGTACTGTGCATAAACTGAATTTGTGAATGTCTATAATTCTATAACTGTAAATCATTGTATTTTGTATAGAACTACAATAAAAACACAAGGAAAATATGCGTCTACTTACCACACTTTTTCTGATCTGCCTCGTTCAAACCTTCAAAGCCGGTATTATATTTGCACAGACGTCTAGCCACGCCTTCAATCGCATTTCACGGTTCTTGTAGTCCCCATGCGACGGAACCCATATATGAGGCCTTCCTTCAACTTCGTCAATTAACATGCCTGTATCGATTTCACAAAACATTCTGGAAACTTCTTAAATCACACCCATATTTACCACACTAGTCGAATACTACGGCTGAAATGAGGTACTCTGCTTCTACTGCGTGCGCGGCATCCGCAGGACTGTGCACGCACCAACTTGTTCCTGTGTATTCAACTGATGAGGACGGTCCGCGGCGCGCAAGGGATGCGCGGACGGCTATGCCTCTTGCGGACCGTCCGCGTAACTGTGTGGTGCCCCATTCGAATACGTGACTACCAACTGCGCGCGGAAATCGGAGCGCGATTCATCCGCGTAAGTGTGCAACGGGCCTAAGGGTAGACATATGAAACGTCTCCTTTGAAAATTAAGAATGAGAGTGCTGGAAAAACTCTTACGTTATTTGATTTTCAAACAGCTGAGCAAAACTGAACGCACTCAGACATTTTTCTCTCTACATATTCTGATCATCACTAAACTGACACACAATATTTTTAGCACAACGTAATTTGACTTTCAATAATCCCTAAAAAAGAATGGCCCTGACTAACAATGACCTATACCTTTCATGAATCACTTACCTCACAAAAATCTTCGTTACTCGAACTACTGCAATACAGCAAGCGCCAATTCTGCCAGCTAAATAAAAGATTCTTACTACTGAAGGCACTAACTACTGATAGGCATAGAGAACAAACAATGTATTTACCTTAATAGTGTTCAAAAGTCATAATATATGTATCAGTTCATGACATCCAATCTTTACAAATTTCCTTTTTCTGGCGGACACACGTCCAGATCGTCCGCTTATGGTAACTTCTCAAAACTCTGGCATCTCTCTCTCCACATCCACCACTGCTGGCACCTCACCTCCAACTGCGCAACGCTACACGCTGTTCACATCCAACTGCCCAACACTACACTAGCGAATATTCCAACAATGCCAACCAGCCACAGTCAGTGATTTTCATACAGAGCGCTACCAACGTAAAAACCTGAATAGCCTACTTACAATTGTTGCCACAACTGTGTTATGGTCACTGATACCAGTTTTGATGTTGACATCCTCAAAGAGGTCAGGTCCATTTGTTGCCAACAGATCCAATATGTTTCTTAGCTATCTGCTCTAAGTAGTTTCCAAAGAAGACTTAGTTACGTTTCACAGGATGTCTTATCACACCCTCCACTAACAAAACTGTAATTTTTCTAATTAATTGGTGGATGATTAAAGTCCCTACTGATGATTACAGCTTGATTAAGGAACTTATGTACAAGTGAACTGAAATTTTCTCTGAAGTTTTTGGTTACATCAGGAGATGAATCTGGTGGGCAGTAGAAGGATTCAATTATC
Source organism: Schistocerca americana (assembly GCF_021461395.2). Classification (NCBI taxonomy): domain Eukaryota; kingdom Metazoa; phylum Arthropoda; class Insecta; order Orthoptera; family Acrididae; genus Schistocerca; species Schistocerca americana. The sequence continues at coordinate 1,002,769,667 of NC_060119.1, forward strand.
ATTTTATGCCCAACCCTGATACTGAGCCTTGCCCAAAGAATCTCACGTGCACTTTCAGTTTCTGTCTCAGTGGATTTGAGTTTCTTGTCTAATGCAACAAACACACCACTTCCATTTCCCATTCGCCTATAATTTCGACGTACACTTAAATTTTCCCCCAAAATCTCACTGCTATCAGTTTCAGTTTTCAAACAGCTTTCTTTACTTAGAATTACATGAGCTTCTCTGCTTTTTGTGACCGCTTCAAACTCGGCACTTTGTTGCGAATGCTTCAGCAGTTAACTGTTGGCAGCTGTGCAATATGGACAGCCACAGTAATGATTACTTTGCGGATGAAATTCTGCATCAATGTGGATAATGGGGGGGGGGGTCATATCTGCAGATATCAACAATGATGATTACTTTGTGGATAAAAGTAAAAAATATTTGTCAGTTTTACGATTTTTGTCTATTTTCATTACAAGTGATCGATAATAATTATTGTTTCAAGTCATTATTATTATTATCATCCATTTGGGACAGAGTGCCACTACATTGGCTTCAATGAACACTGTCCTGCAAAGAGTAGATAGTTTTGTTGAAATCTGCTACTGCAAAAGATCTTAACAAGTTGTCCTTCACTGGTTATTTCTGTGTAATTAGACACATAATCTGTAACACTAGTAGTTCCCTCATGGTTATTTTGCTGTAACAGAGGCCCCATATAAATTATCAAAAGCTTTAAGTGCATTTTATCCATAGTGGATGATGTTGAACTGTGTGACTGTTCCTTTACAGGGTGTACAAAAATTTCCACTACCAGTCACAATAAAAAATTATTTATTCGTTACACGACCAGTTTCGGGCTTGTGCCCGTCCTCAGGTATTTATACATTCATATGCATGTTTATATTTCTGGAGACCACTGTACAAATACAAAAAAATTATTTGCGGTGACTAAACAGATACAAGGAGAACAACTGTAAGTGGCAAAGTAACATTTTTCGAAAATATCTCTGTACTTAAATAAAGATGAAGCATTATTATTATAATTACACTGAGGTGACTGTTTTTCCACAGTGTAATTATAATAATTTTTTGTATTTATACAGGTATCTCCAGCAATATAAACATGTATATGAATGTTTAAACACATGAGATTGGACACAAGCCTGAAACCGGTCGTGTGACGAATAAATAATCTTTTATTGTTACTGCTAGCGGAAATTTTTCCACACCCTATCAAAAGCTGCTCTTCTAGGATATTTTAACCATTAGAATCTTTCATGTTCTGAGTCCTATGGGGGTACAGATGTCGAACAAGTCCTGGACGGATAGTATCTAACCTTATGCATCTTTGAACCAGAAAATTAATGTTGCTGAGGCGGAATCTCCATTGTACTGGAAGGGTACAGCTTGGTGTCAACCGTTCTGTTTGGTGGAAGTGAGTCACTTGAGCCTGAGCAAGCGTGCTGTACAGGTTGCGTGCACTCGCGCTCCGCGCCATCATATATAAAAGTGAATTAGTTTTATGATATCGCAGATTATTTGGAGTCCCGCTTTATCCTTCTTAAAGAAAGGATTGCGGGTGCGCACATGGTACATGGTCGTGAATAAAAGGCATTAATTTGTGGAACTGAAATTATTTAGAAAGTTGAGGGATGATTCTTAAATTAGGCCGACCGTAAGGAACCTACCATCAATGGCAAACTCGATTCAAAAAGGTCCTGAGTGCATGAAGATGTTGCAGAGCTCGTGTGCTTAGACTCCTAGGGGTAATCTTGCTTCTAATTGAAGTACAGGTTTGATATAATTAAACTTTCACTACTTGAGCCAGTGTAGACAGCAAATTGGTTACTGTATGGGTACCAAACTTTATGGGAATGATGTTCAGATGATGCTCTGCAGAATTTGTGTTGTTAAGAGCGTTAATGTCATGACTTATCATTAGGTACCGGTACTGATATGGCAAAATAGGGTTGAAATAAAAGTATCAGTGTGCATTACCGTTGCGGACAATCAACATGGGTTTGGACAATGTGAGCAGGGCTATACTCATAAAGCTATTTTATGAAGACAACGGCAATAGTGCTACCACATAGTCAGAGCGACTGAATTGTTTTAGTTTGCTGGAAACTTTGGTAACATGTTTGTCAGATGAATTGCCCATTAGTAATCAGGTTACATAGCACAGTGTATGAAGTCTTTGTTGCATGGAAATTAATGGGTTTAACTATTATGATCAGCTATGGTTTAAAATGATTCATAAATGTGTTCCAGTAGCCAGTGGGTACTGCTTTGGTTTATTACATACTGTTGTAAATGGTCTAGCACTGGAAGAGGTTTTTGAAATATTTAAGCTGTCTGATAAAAGAGAGGTGTCTGTTAAATTGGTGTTGGTAACCTGTTGTCCTCATGTCCAATACTGAACTGTTTCAGGTAAATCACTGAATAATGCATAATTTTGATCCAAACAATATGCATGAATGGTGAGGGATTGTTCAGCTAAACGTATCATGAAACCATTCTTCATGTGTAATAAAACCAGGTGGATTTTTAATAGCAGCCAAGTTTGAGCAAGATGTCTGGCATAAAAGCTTGAACCACTGAAGTTCCTTATTAAAGCGAATCTACTGTTCTTAAAAGTTTGACTTCCAAGATGGTGTTACATAAGTGTCATCTTATATAATCATTCTGGAATTCTGTATTAAATATTGGTTTTATTACCATTCAGCTGCGTCTTTAAAAATGCTCTGGTTGTAAAGCATGGTATTTTAACAGCTGTCAAGATGCATTTAAATTTTTAAAAATGTTGAGTTAAGCTGCCTGTGAGCCTCCTTTTTGCAGTTGTTAGCATGTTTGATGTTGTTTCTTTTTAATAGAATTTTGGTGGCGTTACTGAAAGTCTAAGCTGTTAGTCATTTGAGCTCAAGTTAAATTTCGAGACAGAAAGGTGCTTTTGCAAAGATGCCCTAGGGAGTGATTTTTTCAAGTTATTGTGATTTGTTATGTATTTTCAATGTTGTTATTTAAATGAATAAACACATTTTTGCAGTTCTGTAACTCAACTCAATCAGTTGGTCCCAGACTTCCATCATACCATCCAGTACCAAGACATCTTTGAAGACAGGTCAAAGGAAGATGAAGCTATGTTTATAGCATTTGTAGATTTAAAGAAAGCTTTTGACAGTGTTGATTGCAAAGCACTCTTTAAAATTCTGGAGGGAGCAGAGGTTAAGTAGAAGGCACGAAAGGTGATTCATAGCGTTTGCAGAAGTTACAAGAGTTGAGAGACCTGAAAGGGAAGGAGTGATTGAAAAGGGAGTGAGATGAGTTTGTAGTCCATCCCCAATTTTATAAAATCTGTATATTGATCAGGCAGCAAAGGAAACCAGGGAGTAATTTGGAAAGGCAATTAATGTTCAGGAATAAGAAATAAAAACTTGAGGTTTACTTATGACATTGTAATGTGGTGGAATCTAGTCAAATTAAATCAGACAATGATCAGGGAATTAGCAAAATAACTGATGATGGCCAAAGTAGAGAGGATATAAAGTATAGTGTAGCTATACCTAGAAAAACATTTCTGAAACAGCTGCAGAAACAACAGCTCTGAAGACAACACTGGGCAAGTCAACAAACATAAGTGTTATATTATTTGAAATACCTCATTGTTATGATTTAATTGAAACATCATGTGTAAACAGAGAAATAACCAAAGCTAACAATTATTTTGAAACAACTTGCAAACAGTTAAAAATTGTAATGCTTAAGGAATATATAAGTTGTAACCATCAACCCTCTGACAAATGTTACTGTTCAAGAACTTTTCATACAAGACATGGTCAAGGCCTAAGTGGTTTAGGAAAGACACTGCTGACCCAAAAAGTTCTTAGTATGCTAAATAAAAAATTATCTTGCATCAGAAATTTGGAACATATGTCTCAACCAGATCAGGGAAAGAGCTTTAGATCACAATACAAAAAACACACTGAAAGTAAATAAACAAACTAAGCCCAATGTAAGCAGTATGCCATCTTACAGTAAAAATGAATTACTTTTGTTTAATATAAATGTACAGTCCCTAAGAAACAAAGTCAGTGAACTGCAGTACAGGCTGGATGAAATTCAGTGTGGCATTCTCTGTGTGAATAAACATTGGATTAAAAGTAAGAAAATAAGCCTATTTGTACCGTTTGGCTACTCACTGGCAACAAACTACTGTAGACCAAAGAATGCCCATGGTGGAGTGTCCATTTATATCAACAAAAACTTGAAACTAAAATATTCAATCATAGACCTCACAAGCTTGTCTGTTGAAGGACTATTCGAAGCATCTGCCTTGGTTATACACACTCACAAACCCATAATTGCAACAGTTTACCGACTACCAGCTTCTGATGAGGAGATATTCACAGACTTAGTGACTACCAAACACAAGCAGTATAAAACATTTATCACAGGAGACATTAAGTGTAAATAGAAAAACTATGGTATACATCCTAAATATCTTAAGATCAATGAATTACTACTGCTTAAATGAAAAACCGACCAGAATGGAGCCATGCCTTGACAACATAATTAGCAATAAAACCGACCAGAATGGAGGCATGCCTTGACAATATAATTAGCAATGTCCGTAGGAATCAAGTAGAATGGGATACCATCAAATTAGGATATCTGACCATGATGGCATATGGCTCAAAATTGGAAATCTGACAATTGATGGTACCACGATGCTAACTACCTATAGAGTCTCAAGGAAGAGAACACTGAAGGAATGAGAAATGAACTGAGTAGAATAGCATGGGCTAGAATACTAACCATTGACAAAGATATAAATGAAAGCTTTTCTGCATCCATATCCAATATAATAAATACATTAGACAATAACTGCCCTCTTATTACTAAGAGATGTAACCATAGCAATATGCATAAACCACAACACACAAAAAAGTGGTACACCCTGCACCTCAATAAAATTAGAATCCTTCTATTCATGCTGAAGGACAAAATTGAAGGCAATCAAGAAAACAAGAATAGATATATAAACTTAAGAAAAATATACAAATCTGAAATTAAAGCAGCAAAAATGAAAGCAAATGAGGAGTATATTTTAAATTCTAAAAACAAATGTAAAGATGCCTGGAACATTGTTAAAACTGAGATAAACATGGGGAAAGAAGAAAGCAGTAATCCCATTAATTGCAACACTCTCAACAAACACTTCATAAATTCAGTAAATACCCAGGTACCAAACAGAGATGATTTAACTGATGTGGAAGCTTTTCTTTCGCAATCACAGAATAAAAAAGACAACAGATTTAACTGGAGTAGAATAACTGCTACAGATATAAATGATTCTGTAAACAAGTTGAACAACTCTAGAACAGAAGACTACTATGGATTGAGTAACTTTGTAATAAAGGCTATAATTAAGGAAATTAGAACTCCTGTACTCTACCTTGCAAATAAAATCCTTGATGATGACATTTTTCCTGACTGCCTCAAAATTACAGCTACACTCCCCATATAGAAAAAGGATGACAGAGAAATGCCAGGTAACTATAGACCAATATCAATTGTCCCTATACTAGCCAAAATCATAGAGAGCTGCTCACACACAGTATTACATGTATTTTGAGAGCAATAACTTACTTCATGACTGCCAGTTTGGATTTAGAACTAATCACTCAACCATAAAAGCTATTGAAAGCCTGATAACTGAAATCCACAACGCTTTTGAAAGGAAGCTGATCACCTGTGCAACACTCATAGACTTAAGCAAAGCATCTGATTCAGTATAACATGAGATAATTGTTAAAAAATTAGAATATTATGGTACTGTGGACAAACCACTTAATTTGATTAAGTCATAACTAAATAACAGGCAACAGTCAGTGTATGTGAACAATGAAAGGTCAGATTTAATGAAAATTATGAGAGGAATTCCACAGGGCTCTGTTCTTGGGCCTTCCTCTTTATTATCTATGTTAATGACTTCTCAAACTATATAGCTTGCAAAAATGTTTTGTATGCTGATGACATGACCATGATCTCCACAGGTGAGAGTATGCAAGAGGTGGTGACCAAAAATAATGAACTTTTTGAAAAATGTTGGGTGTGCTGTATTGCTAACGAGTTATGTACAAACAACACAAAAACAAAGGAAATTTATTTTAATCTGAAGGTACGGAAAGCAGAGAATCAGAGTGTCAAAGTAACAGGACTAAAAGTAGACCAAAGGCTCTCATGGGATGACCATATAAGCTATCTGACAGGCAAACCTGCACATGTAATATTCCTGCTGTATAAACTAAGAAATTCTGTCAGTGAAAGTTTATTGATGCTTAGCTACTATGCACTATTTCAGTCACAGCTACAATAGGGGATTCTGTTATGGGGTAATTCACCAGGCAGAAACTGTGAATTCAAATGGCAAACAAAAGCAATTAGATGTTTACAAGGATTGGATCCAAGAGAAAGCTTTAAGGAGCATTTCAGTATATTAAACGTAATGACACTCCCAAGTTTCTATATGTATAACTGCTTAATATACATAAAAGAAAATATACAACAATTTACACAGAGAAATAATTTACATTTGCACTGCATGCTTGATATACGAGTACATTATTCTAGGCAGTCACTGACACACAACAGTCACAAACACCTGGTCTAAAGTTATATAATAAACTGCCGCAATCTGTCAAAACCCACATCCACTTTAAATTTAAGGAAGTATTAGACACATGACTCAAAAATAAAGCATATTACTCAATTGAAGAATATCTTGAAAGTAATTTGAAAGGAGTGTATTAACAATGAAATAATGTAACTATCAACTAAATGTGTAAAACTTTATAATTAATTCTTGAATGTAAACTGTATGATGATTATAGCTGAAATTGTCTGATTAGTCAGACGTTTATGTGTTTACATGTATTTATGTATATGTAAAATGATGATGTGAGTAAAATGTACAAATTGCAAACTATTAAAAAGATGTATGTATATGTATGCATAATGTATAATGTAAAAATTAGTAACAACTATACATATATGAAATATGTAAATTTTATTTTGATGAAGCCAATTGCGTAGTAAACATGCTGAATGGCTACTAAATAAACATATGAAACATTTTAAAAAGTGGAATTTGTTAACATCAAATACAAGTTTAGATATTAGAAAGTCTTTTCTGAAGGCAATTGTTTGGTGTGTAGCGTTGTACGGAAACGAAATGTGGACAATAAACAGTTCAGACAAGAAAAGAATAGATACTTTTGAAATTTAGCGCTACAGAAGAATGCTGAAGATCAGCTTAGTAGATAAAGTATTGTCACTAATGATCAGGTACAAAATCCATCTGCGGAAAAACGAAATTTATGGAACAACTTGACTAAAAGAAGGGATCGGTTCAGAGGCATCATGGAATCGTCATTTTGGTAATGGAGGTAAGTGTTTTGAGTAAGAATTAGGAATAGGAAGGGATGAAGCAAATTCAAATGACTGTTGAGTGTAGTAATTAAGTAGAGACAACAACTCTCACAGGATAGACTAACGTGGAGAAATGCATCAAACCAGTCTTTAGCATGAAGACCATAACAACAACATATTGTATTAAAATATAGGCGTGATTGTTTTTTAATGTAAAGTAAATTACCATACCCGACTTCAGCAGACAAAAATTGGAGCATTCCTACCGACAGTGCTCTCGTATACGGAATAAGTTAAAATGGTTTACAGAATTTTAACATAAGCAGATGCAGATAGAAGACATGTGGTTTATATATTTACATTGCGGATGCCGACCTCCTTACACGTGCAGACCTCTTAGCCACAGGTAAGCTGCAGTCACTGCATCTCTCTCTGGGGATTGTTGAGGAATGTGCGGTAGGTGGCTATCAGCTTTAACCAAGAATAAACCAGACGAGTTAGGAGTCCAAGGAAATTGTTGCACCAATCAGCTGAAGTGTCAGCAGCAGTTGATCATGGAGCTGTGCTCAAACGCGTGCTTTAATTCTTACAAAGAGTAGCTACTGAACAATTCAGATACTGTTGCTCGACTATCTGTACTGCAGCTGGCTATTGCAGTGTGTGCATGAGGCAGAGTTTGAGTCTGAAATGCACTTTTCTGATGATGTGCATTTATTGGGACATGCGAGCTAGCAGAACAATCGATCTTGGAGTTCTGAAAGTCCTCATTAATGGCGTTAGGACCATCTACTTCAAGTGAGACCAGGATTATCGTACACAAAAATTGTAACACGAAGTATTGGACCTATCTTTGTCCTCCAAAACGTAAGTTCTGACAGGTGTGTGACAATGTACTGCAAAATTTTTTTCAAAGAACTTATAAACGAGAGAAAAAACATATAAAGCACTAAAGATCGCTTCATGTAGGAAGGCGACCCGATTTTCAGCCGTTCTGCGCATCCCTCTCCGCTGACTGCAAGCAGCCAGTAAGATTCATTCTCTCTCCGAACTGCTAGCCGCGATTTACACCTTGACTGCGAGAATCACACTCCCAAATGCTGCGCTGTTGCCATGCTTGGAGACAATACACTTTTATTCACAGTGTGACCGAATTATTCAATCAGTTGTCAATGTTACAGTATAGCTATGAATTTGTCTCTGTAAATGTTTTAGTGTGACTGCCATACAAATATGTCAGATCAGGCTAGTATGTTTATTTACCACATTTACAACTCGTTCAGAGGAGGACCTGAAAGCGGCACTCCTTGACATTCTGAGACACAAGAGCGAACGGCAGAAGCATGTGTCGGTAGGAGAACTGTACAGAGAATACCAAACGAAGTTGTCAGACATGTAGAAACGTCAGGAAAATGTGCTTTAGTGTCGCCTGGAAAGCATCGAAATCTCAGGAAATCTTTAACACAAATCGACGGTTTTGACAATGATATTTCAACGTACGTCGTGTTTGAAATGCATAAAGGAGTAAATACCTAACATAACAAAAACTTGTTACTGCTAAGCACGAGAAAATTGGCTTCACAGGTAGCACTTCATCAACGCAAATAATTTTGAAGGACATTGATTTCAAATATGCTAAGAAAAGAGTTTTTGATTGAAAGAAGTAACATAGGTGCAGCTCGAACCACATCCCTTATAAATATGCACGATACAAGAACAGCATGTAGTTCAAAATGAAATATGGGTGAATGAATCAGAATCATTCCAAGAATATCTGCTGGATAATGACTGATGGTATTGGCAGTTTTAAAGTTCCCATGGGAATAGGTTCTCGGATGATAATTATTAATATTTTTTTCTTGAGAGTAAACTGGTAACTGGGTGTAAGAACAATGGCAGTGACGATCATTCGGAAATGAACACTGCCACTTTCAAAATGTCGTTCACTGAACAATTCTTGTCAAACCTTGCTTCAAAGTCGGTCATTGTAATTACCACGTCAGTTATCATTCATCCGTTACAGAGAAAACACTAAGTACAAACACCAAGAAAGCGGATATAGTGCTCTGGCTTAAATAAAAATGTTAATGTTCTGCGCGTTATAAACCAAACTCTTGATGAACTTGTGCAGCTTGTTAATTTATACAGGCCACACGACAGAACATACAAATTTGACTTTCATGCACGTGAATATGGTCACAAAGGTTTACGTTTACCCACATATCACTGTGAGTATGATACGATAGAATTAATTTGGGTACAAGTTAAAAGATATGTGAGGAAAAAAACAAAATATTCAACATTACAGAACCTGAATCACTTGTGTATGAAGCCATAGACAACATCCCCCTTCAGCGTGGGCACACTGTGTGCGGCACACTGAAAAGCTTCAGAAAGAAGACTTTGATCGGGGGCTGAGGATGGATATACAAGCTTTGAACGTATCCTAACTTTACAATTAGGTAGCAGTGACGATTGTATTGCGATATAGACTTTGGAACAAAGTTACGTGATATTAATTATTGATTTTAAAGACTAATGGCTTAAAGTAAACAGCTCGTGGTCTAGTGGCTAGCGTCGCTGCCTCTGGATCACTTGGTCTCGGGTTCGATTTCCGGCCAGATGGAGGATTTTCTCTGGTCAGAAACTGGGTGTTTGTGTTGTCCGCAGAATTTCATCGTCATTCGTGAAAGTGGCGAGACAGGGCTGCGTAAAGATTGGGAATTTGTACGAGTGCTGATAATCGCGCAGTTGAGCGCTCCACAAACCAAATATCATCATCATTATCATGGCTTAAAAAACTGTTTGTCAACATATCAGTTACATACATAGTATATAAGAACTTCCTAACCTTTATTGATTGGGAATTTGTATCTCATAAAGTATGTAGACTATAATGTTCCACATATTGCCCAAAGAGCAGTTAAGCTCTGTCCAGAGTATTGTATGCTCTAACTACTAACGAGAATGCGGCTGGGTAAATTCGTCAAAAACTCCGATACTGCGACGAGTTCACCCCTATCATTTTCAAGGCATGAACTGAAAAATGCCTTAAAATGACAGGAAGGTTTACCAGTCGAGATATCAGTGGTTTCCGACGTTATCGATCAGCATTTCCTCGACTTATTCATAGAAGATGGTCAACTGTTTCCATATTCAGTGGATAGTAAATTGTTCTGTCTGTTGCAGTGTCGAAAGAGTTAGTTTCTACTCATAATGCTAGTTGACAGTGAAAGGAATGATAACATATTTACAGTTTTTGTGATAGTCTTTTGCTTTAGTCTTCGCTACCAGTAATTATGTTTTACTCAGAGTAATTTACATTTAACTACAAACACATGCACACACAAACACGAATTATACACATTTTAAAAAATATCTGGGTTCGAAACAGTTGTCAAGCATATATAATGATTTCGATTTGAGTTTGAAGTTAATTTTTTTGTATATTACATTTTTTTACTTATAATACAGACCAAATCGCAATAAATGACAATTGCAGCAATCATACTTGTCGTAGACACCGTCATTTTGAGAAAAATTGTACTTGATGGCTTCACAAAGCTGTTCCTGCTTTCCGAAGTCACTCGGACTAATGGTGTGGAGCAGTGGACGCAATGTCAAAACGTGAAGTAAGATTCCTCCTATAAGGAGGACTGACCGAAATCGGTTTTAAAATATATTATTCTGCTCATAGATTGGTATGTATATTATGATGCACCACAGGCAGATGACCCTGACTGTTGACTGCAGCAACACAGACGGGCAACGCAGACCGTGCCCGCTCTCTGTCGCCATGCATGCACAGACCTCCTTCCCTCCACCCTTGCCTATCGCCCCGCCTCTATGCGCGGAAGCGCCGTCCTACGTGACGCGGGCTCTACATGAGTGGAAAATAATGTCACATCTTCAACATACCCTCTTCTTGGGAATGCATGGTTTCGTTTCAACAACGGGGATAATTAGTGCATTATCTAGAAGATACTACAGGTATCCTGATTTAAATTTCTTGTATATTCTGTAAATAATTTCAGGTCGGTACTAAAATGGTTGTTTCAACAAAGCCTCAATTCTTTGATTCTGTCTGTGATTGGCAAAGTGTTGTTAACCCATTTCCATCAATGGAAAATCCAGGATGGAATGTAAAAATATTATAAAAAGGTTAGTTGTTACTCACCGACTAGTGGAGATGCTGAGTCGCAGAAAGGCACTACAAAAAGACTGTCGGAAAGTTAGCAATCAGCCAAAAAAGCATTTGTCAAAGATACACAAAATACACACACACACACACACAAATGCAACTCACACACACATGACCACAGTCTCCGGCAGCTGAAGCCAGACTGCGAGCAGCAGCACATTATGGGAGGCAACCAGGTGGGTGTAACGAGGAGGCTGGGAGGGGGAGGGATAGCAGGGTAGGGTTGAGGGACGGTAAAGTGCTGCTGGTAGCGTAGAGGTAAGAGGCGGAGAGTAGGGCAGCTAGGTGCAGTCGGGAGGTTAGATGGAGGGCGGGGGAGAGGGAGGTAGCAGAAAAGGAGAGAAGTAAAGAGACTGGGTGCATTGGTGGAATAGAGGACTGTGTAGTGCTGGAATGGGAACAGGGAAACGGCTAGATGGGTAAGGACAATAGCTAACAAAGTTTGAGGTCAGGAGGGTTATGGGCACATAGGATATATTGCAGGGAGAGCAATTCAGAAAAGCTTGTGTTGGTGGACGAATCCAGATGGCGCAGGCTGTGGAGCAGTTATTGAAATGAGGAACGACATGTTGGGCTGTGTAGTCAGCAAAAGGATGGTCTCGTTGTTTCTTGGCCACTGTTTGTTGGTGACCTTTAATGCAGACACATGACTACAACCTCTGGCAGCTGGCCAGACTGCAAGCAGCAGCGCATTATGGGAGAGGCAACTAGGTGAGGGTAAGGAGGAGGCTGGGTCGGAGAGGGAGAGGGATAGCAGGGTAGAGTTGGGAGATGGTAAACTGTTCTGGTAGTGTGCAGGGATGAGGTGGAGAGTAGAACAGCCAAATGCAATCGGGTGGTTAGCTGGAGGGCCCATGTAGAATGCAGCACAGTGGTTGCAGCTTAGCTTGTAGATCACATGACTGGTTTCACAGGAAACCCTGCCTTTAATGGGATAGGTGATGTTTGTGAAAGGACTGGAGTAGGTGCTGGTGGGAGGATGTATGGGACAGGTTTTTCATCTAGGTCTGTTAGAGGGGTATGAGCCATGGAGCAAGGGAGTTGAGAGCAGGTGTTGTGCAGGGATGGATAAGGATTTGTGCAGGTTCTGTGGGTGGTAGAATACTACTGTGGGAGGGGTGGGAAGGATAGTGGGTAGGACATTTCTCATTTCAGGGCACAATTAGAGGTAGTTATAACCTTGGTGGAGAACGCAATCGAGTTGCTCCAGTTCTGGATGGTGCTGAGTCACGAGTGGAATGCCCCCCTGTGGCTGGATGGTGGGAGTTGTTTGGTTTGGAATCCATCAGGTATTGTTAAGGTAGTGTTCAATAGCGGTAAGGCAATGGGCATTAGGGATGTGGCATCAATAGTGATAAGCAGGGCACTGTTTGACAATGGATCAGGAACTATGGAGAGTCGATGGAGGAAAGATAAAATACAGGAGATCTCTTTTTGTACAAGGTTGGGAGGTTAATTATCTGTAAAGGCCTCAGTGAGACCCCTGGAAGGGACTTCTTGGTATGGAATGAGTGGCAGCTATCGAAGTAGAGGTATTGCTGTTGGTTGGTAGCTTTGATATGGACAGATATACTAAAATAGCCATCTTTGAGGTGGAGGTCAACATCAAGGAAGGTGGCTTGAAAGGTTGAGTAAGACCAGCTGAAGTGAATTGGGTTGAAGTCGTTGAGGTTCTGGAGGAATGTGGATAGGGTGTCCTCACCCTCAATCCAGATCATGAAAATGTCACCAATTACTCGAACCAGATGCAGGATTTGGGATTCTGGGTGTTTAGGAAGGATTCTTCTAGATGGCCCATGAATAAGTTGGCAGAGGATGGTGCCATACTCCAAATTTGTTCTCCTTCAATGGAAGAGTTATTGTGAGTGAGGAAATAGTTTGTCATGGCGACTAGGAAGGAGTTGGTTGGTTTGGAATCCATCAGATATTGTTAAGGTAGAGTTCAATATCAGTAAGGCAATGGGCATTAGGGATGTTAGTGTAAACGGATGTGGCATCAATAGTGATAAGCAGGGCACTGTTTGGCAGTAGAATAGGAACTGTGGAGAGTCGGTGGAGGAAATGGTTTGTATCATTTGTAGAGGAGGGTAGATTGTGGGTAATAGACTAAAGGTCTACCAGAGCAAGGATTCTCTCAGTGGGGGCACAGTAACTGGGCACAATGGGGCATCCTGGGTGGTTAGGTTTATGGACATGAGGAAGCACATAGAAGGCAGGAGTGTCGGGAGTGGTAGGAGTGAGGAGAGAGATGGCCTCTGTGGAGAGGTTGAGATGGGCTTAAGGATTCGAGGAGAGAATGAAGATCCTGGAATGGGATCACTCTGGCAGGTTTTGTAGATGGATGAGTCTGACAGATGGTGGAGTCCTTCTCCCAGGTAATCCTTGCAGTTCAAAACAACAGTGATGGAACCTTTTTCAGCAGGTTGGCTTATAAGGTTGGGATCAGCTTTTAGGTGTGATGGCAGATTTTTCTGTGGACGTATGGTTTGTTTACATGTTGAGGGATTTCGGGAATGATAGTAAGGCTAGGTTCAAGGTTAAGAAATCCAGGAAAGTTAACAGAGGGTGATTTGGGGACAGTGGTGGTGGATCACGGTTGGATGGAGGAATGAACATAATCAGGCAGGGTCAACAATGGTCTTTGGTTGAGTCTGATTGATAGGGTTAGTGGTGAAAAAGTGTTTCTATTGTGGAAGAAGGCTAGAAAGTCTTTAAAAAGTCCTGCATGATTGAATTTGGGAGTGGGACAAAAGGTGAGGCCTTTGGAAAGGACTGATACTTCTGCAGAGGTAAGGCTTTTGGAGGAAAGGTTCATGACTGTGTTTCAGGTCTGTTTAGGTTTTGAATCTTATGTGGTGGTGGGAGGGAATTTTGGAGGGTGAGGTAAATATGGTATGTCTGCAAAACAGGTTTTGTCAGCTATGAGGGGATGTGGGGGAGGTTTGGAGGTTGTCATAGAGGTGGTGGACAGTGGCAGTCTAAGGTGGGAGTTGGAAGTGAGCAGCTTGGAGAGTTTCCTAAGCTGGCATTATACATGTTGCTCTAGTTCCTGGAGGGCAATAGTTTCAATGTGTGTTATGGGTTCCATAAATTTGGGATTGCTTACCAGGAGAATTTTACAGATGGAGAGAAGGTATTGCAAGGAGGTTTGGGTTTGGTTGATATGGTTTTTCAGGAGCATATTGGTGAGGGCTAACGATTGGCAGAATCTGAACTGATGGAGGTCATTGTGTAATGAAGGATGGCAGCTGGAGAGGAGTACTTTGATGGTAAGGTCACTTGCAGAGATTCCATGAGCCAAGCAACAACACAGGAACAGTATGTGGGACTGGGTTTTGGCTAGGGGAAAGGGAACTTTAAACCCGCCCAGCTAGCCGCGCAGTCTAACATGCTGCTTCCCGAGCACCAAGGCATGCCAGTCCCCAGCACGAATCCATCTGGTGGATTAGTGTCGAAGTCCAGTGCGCCGGCCTGCCTGTGGTTGGTTTTTAAGATGTTTTTCCATATACCTCAGCGAATGCAGACTGTTTCCCCTTATTCTGCCTCAGTTACACTATGTTGGTGACTGCTGTGCAAACACTGTCTCCATGCATGCATACACCATAATTACTCTACCATGCAAACATTAGGGGTTACACTCATCTGGTATGAGACATTCCTGGTGGGGGAGTCCACTGTGGTCCGAACTGCACCGTAACCCTGGGTTCGGTGTGGGGTGGTGGTTGGGGTGGATGGGCTGGTGTGGCCCGTTGTGGGGTTGTGAGTCACTGAGAGCTACAGCGGACAAGGTGTCTCCATCTTTTCTATGTCCCCAGTTTAATAAAAAATACACACACACACACACACACACACACACACACACACACACACACACACGCTACACAAGGGAACTTTTCTGTATTGATGCAGATGGAAGGAACAAGGATCCATGGTGGATTCATTGATGAGATCTTCTTGATCTGGATTGAGGGTGAGGACACCCTATCCATATTGCTCCAGAACATAACACCTTCAACCCCATTTGCTTCAGCTGGTCCTACCCAACCCCATCAATTCACTTTTCTCAATGCTGACCTAAAAAAAAAAAAATTTAAAAAATGGTTCAAATGGCTCTAAGCACTATGCGACTTAACTTCTGAGGTCATCAGTCGCCTAGAACTTAGAGCTAATTAAACCTAATTAACCTAAGGACATCACACACATCCATACCTGAGGCAGGATTCGAACCTGCGACCGGAGCGGTCGTTTGGTTCCAGACTGCAGTGGCTAGAACCGCACGGCCACTCCGGCCAGCCTATGTTGACCTCCACCTCAAAGATACCTATATCAGTATCTCATCTGTATCAAACCTACCAACCACCAGCAATACCTTCGCTTCAACAGCTGCCACCCATTACATACCAAGAAGTCCTTTCCATACAGCCTAGCCAGCGGTGGCCATCACATCTGTAGTGGCAAGTGATCCCTCTTGAAATATACTGAGGGTCTCACTGAGGCCTTTACAGATCGCAATTACCCTCTCCCAACCTTGTATAAGAAGAGATCTCCTGTGCCTTATCTTTCCAGTTACCTAACACCTTCAAAGTCCCACCGTCTGGCCATAGGGGAGCATTCCACTCATGACTCAGTACCATCAAGGACTGGAGCAACTGAATCACATTGTCCACCAAGTTTTTGACTGCCTCTCGTTGTGCCCTGAAATGAGAAATGTCCTATCCATTATCCTAACACAATGGTATTCCACCACCCACCTAGCCTACACAAATCCTCATCCATCCCTGCACAACCCCTCCTCATATCCCTGCAATAGACTTAGATGCAAAACCTGGCCCATACATCCTCCCACCACCGCCTACCTCAGTCCGCTCACAAACATCACCGATCCCATCAGAAGCAGGGCTACCTGTGAAATCAGTCATGTGATCTACAAGCTAAGCTACAACAGCTGTGCTGCATTTTATGTGGGCATGACAACCAAAAAGTTGTCTGTCCACACGAATGGCCACTGACAAACTGTGGGCAAGAAACAAATGGACCACCCTGTTGCTGAGCTTGCGTTCCAACACAATGTTCATCATTTGTGATCTGGATTCTTCCCACTAATGCCAGCTTTTCTGAATTGTACAGGTGGAAGCTCTCCCTGCAATATATCCTACATTCCTGTAGCCCTCCTGGCCTTAACCTTCGTTACTCATTGTCCGTACCCATCTGTCCCTTTCCCTGTTCCCATTCCAGCACTACACTATCTTCTATTCCAGCAATGCATGCAGTCTTTTTACTGCTCTCCTTTTCTCCAATCCTCCCTCTCTTGCCCGCTCACCATCTAACCTCTCAACTGCACCTAAATGCTCTACTCTCCATCTCGTCCCTGCACGCTACCAGCAGCACTTTATGATGGCCCACCCTTCCCCTGCTATCCCTCCCCCTCCCCATCTCAACCTCCTCCTTACCCCCACTCCATTGCCTCTTCCATAATGTACAGCTGCTCGCAGTCTGGCTCCAGCTGCAGAGAATGTGGTCATGTGTATGTGAGCTGGATTTGTGTGAGTGTGTGTGTATGTTGTCTATTTTTGACAAAGGCCTTGTTGGCTGAAAGCTAACTTCGTGACAGTTTTTTGTTGTGCCTTTCTGCGACTCAGCATCTCTACCATATGGTGAGTAGCAGCTAACATTTTCGTAATATTGTTAATCATTTCCATTTGAGATATGAGATCTTTGACATTGGTGTAACCTACAACTCAACAACTCAAAAAATTGTGGCTATAACTTACAATTTCCCACTAACCTATGTTATACCAGACGTCCCTGCATGCCCATGTATGCTGTTATAATCCAAAAATACTTTTTCTCGATGATCCCAGACTATTTTTTTTCCCTTATGATGAATAATGTCCACACAAAACGGTAATCAGAATTAGAATCGTCATTTGATGTTATTCATGGCAGTGTATAAAACTGTACATTTTCGAACCTGTCTTGTTTTAGTACAGAAGGTGGTGTGCACCTGATTTGTTGGCAATTAATAACACTTAAATATGATTTTGGTGTTGTTTAGTACATGTTAGCTCTTATCTTCAGCTGGAATTCAAATCTAATGATATCAGGTGTAAGAGAATTCTCTTGTTTCACACATATAAATCACTGCATTAATGCAGCGTTACACAAAGTGCCAAATGTATTTGCTCTTTTTTTACCTTTTCTTTTTCATCAAACTTCTGACTGGTACCTTGTGGTCTGCCACAGATCTATCTCTTGTGTGAACCTGTTCATCTCAAAGTAGCACTTGCTCCATATGTCCTTTTTTTAAAATGTACTACAATTTCTGCCTTTCCCTACAGTTTTTAGCCTCTATTGCTCTCTCTAGTACCTTGAAAGTTATTCCCAAATGCCTTAACAAATGTTCTATCATTCTGTGCTTCTTTTTGTCAGTGTTTTCCATACATTCCTTCCTTCGCCAATCCTGTGGTGTACCTCCTCATCCCTTATCTCAACGAATTTTCAATATCCATCTGTTGCAGCATATCTCAAACCTTTCGATTCTCTTCTTTTTCACTTTTCCGTCAGTCCTCGAGTCACTTTCATGCAATGCTGTGCTGCAAACGTACCTTATCAGAAATTTCTCCCTTAAATTAAGACCTAAGTTTCGTATAAACAGACAAATCTCTGAGCCAGAAATGTGTTCTTTGCTTGTGCTAGTCTGTTCTTTGTGCCACCTTGCTTCGCCTGTCATGTGTTATTTTTCTTCCAAGGTAGCAGAGTTCCTTAGCTTCATTTGCTTCGTGCTTGCCAACTTTTACATTAAATGTGTCGCTAATTTCGTTGCTGTTACTCCCAATTACTTTCGCTTCCTTTGATTCACTCTCAGTCCATAATCTGTATTCATTAGACTTTTCATTCCATTCATCACTTTCTGTAATTCTCCTTCTCTTTAACTGGAGATAGCAATGTCGTCAAAGAATGTAATCATTGATATCCCTTCACCTTAAAAATTCTACTACTGAACCTAGTGCACTAGCTGTACATTGGTGAGGATGTAACATATAATGACAACAATGTTGTGCATGTTTTAATTTAATATGTAGATGAAATTTTATATCTGAGGAAGCCTTTTGGCTATATTTTAACGTACCTCCGCTACAGCATGTAATCTAGTTGTCCATATTTTCCTTCTAAAGAAGACATTTTTATAAACGTTGAAACCAAGATAAAGGGATTTTAATAAACCTTCCAGTTTGTAACCGATTGGCAGTTTATTATTTCTAGAAAATGTATGTTTGTCTTGGGACAGATGCATTGCCAGTGGGCAAATATCCATACTTCATTCATACAATATTTGAAAATGAGAACATTTAGTGGTTTTCAACAAATTTTACACTTACCTCCATACATTTACGAAGCTTTTTATCGTTAATACTCCCCACAAAATTATGAAAGGAATAAAGTTGTTCAGTTACTACATCTTCGTTGTTCGTTATGAAAGGAAAAAAGTTGTTCACTTACTACATTTTCGCTGTTCGTGCAGTAAAACTTCAGCATAAGACACAGAGTTTTAACTGATTACGTCCATACTACTGAGTCTATTCGCAACACAGTTTGCAGACAGTATCTACATAAATCGGTGAATGAACCTGCAAAATCATATCATTGTAGGACACACAGTTCAGTGATATGTAGTCACAAACATTGCGATGCGCGAAAATCACCCGATTATATTCATCCATTGTTTCATAATGAGAGCACGTAGCGACTGCCAACAACTTTAAGCATTATTTCTCTTATTTTCTAAACTTTTTCTCGCTTATAAGATTAGTGTCAAAAATTTAACACATTAATTAATCTGCACAGTAATCAGACTTTCGATGCTGTTTTATATATGGGAGTTCGATTCCTCCCTGTCCTGGGTAAAATCTACTCCAGCATTTATCATAGAGTGAGGTCACATGAGACTGTTTGTTGTGTCCTGTCCGTCGATTGCCCTTTGGCTCTATTCGACAAGAACACACGTACGTTCTAGTGTCAGAATTCATGCTCTCCTTCGTTTCGCAATGGTATCAGCGTCATAAACACTCTATAGATATACGTAAGACGCAACTCATACATCATGAAGGGAAGATGTCGTTATGTGCTAAAAAAAGAATTCCTTTGCGTTTAAGCATCTGAGACCAGACCTCGAGGTCTCCCAGCCAACAATCCTATGTGAATAAACATTTTATAATTTTTACAATACTTATAAACGTTCAAGAAACTCGACATCACAATAGAAGAATAGAAATAATTAATTTTACATGAGGTGACAGTATTTCTGGGAGCTGAAGCTGGAACCAGATTTATAACTGGTCACTGCTCGGAATGCAACAATGCTCTGTAATTGTTATGCATTATTAACGCTTACAACAAGATGAATAGTAGGCACAAAATGATAATATAACAAACATAATCTAAATCATAGATACATTCCTAGTTACTGAATAATTATAATGTAATTAAATCGTAAAAGTTGGTAAATAGGAAATGACTCTACCTTAGGTAACACTCAGTTGTTAATGGCCACAATGCTTCTGTGATGAATTAATTTGAGTCTGCAGAGGTTTGCCTCCCTTTAAATTTAGAGGTTACAGTTCTAAACCCTCTCTATTACGAACGGATACCCGTTTTAAAAGTAAATAAATTATATAATGTATGAGAGTTTGTGTACCTAAATTTCTTTTAATTACAAACAGAGTTATATCACATTGTTTACGATATTGCGTGATGAAAACGTTACTTATTTCTCCTGAAGTTCTGAATTGAAAATGCAGTACCGTCTGGGCATTGCGGAATTGGTTACAGTCCAAACAACGTGAGCAAATACCTGTTAGCTACGCTACACGTCCTATAATACGCCAACGAAAAATTGTGAAAGCATTAAGGTGGATTCACACTTGCCAGAACGTCGCCGTCACGTAACCGTCACGTTTTCGAAAGTCGACAGTCACAGGGCTTTCTGAGGATTCCACTACACGGTACATGAATCTCGACAGAACGATGCTGGTTCATAAAATACTCACCAGAGGCGCTATTTTGTAGTTCATGGTAGATCGTCATGAAGTGTTGAAATTTAGTTTAATCTGGCGAGGATGTGGTAGGGTCAATTAGACCCTGCTCATTTTGTTTTCTTAGCAGTTCTTTGTTGCGCAGTTGCACATTGTCGAAGTTCTCAGTAGCTGTAATTATTGAATTCCCCTCCCCAATGCATGCACCCACTCAGTAGGCTGCTGTCCGTGAAAGGAGATAAACGAGTGCAGACAGCAAGAGGTTATTTTTTCTCCTTCCACAGGTACGAAGTAGTATTTCTGTGCCATTTTTCATGAACGTTTTGTGTTTTTGGATGTTTTTAGTCAAAACGGACAACCAAGAAAGGGAGGCTGAGCGTATATGTCGTTGGCTGGCAAAATTATCAGACAGTGAAAACGACTTTACAACAGATGGCAGTGAAAATGAGGATTGTGTAAGGCAGCGCAGTGGCAGTAGTGTTACTGGGCAACATGCAAGTGAAGGCAGTGACAAAGAAGATAATATACCGCTAAATGAGCTATAAAATACTGCCCACAATGCTGCGTTACCAGAATTAGTTAAGCAATCTGAAAATCAGGTACGTAGTTCATTTTATTTTGGTAAAGATGGATCCAAGTGGAGCAAAACTCCACCTCAACAAGTTTGGACCCGTTCTGAAAATATCATCAGGTAAGTATCTGGCGTGAGTTTAGTGACTAGATTAGCAAAGACAGAGCTTGAATACTGGAGTCTGTTTTGCAATGAAAATATGCTCAGTATTATCTTGAAATACACAAATTTGCAAAATGCAGAAAGGAAATCAGCTTGTGACGTAGTTGCAAATCACTATTTTATTAAAGAAATGACCATGAGCGAGCTGAAGGCTTATATAGGCATGTTTTACGTTGTCGGATTTTACCCATCTGTTGACCTTCGGGCTTCAGACGGAACAGGTGTTGAAGTATTTCGGCTGAGAATGACACGGCAATGTTTCCATTTTATTCAAATCTGTCTTCATCTTGACAATAAATTCATATGTCAAAAAAGCAAACAGCTGGACAACTTAGCACCAATATGTCAGATATTTGAAATATTCGTTATTTTAAGCTTTTGCACGCTGTATCAACTTTACTCTCGGTTTTTCTTTTCGTTATTCCACAGCAACAGTCGTGAGTAAAGCACATTGAAGAAGATACGTATTGTATATTTTGCAGTGTATTCCTTCAGTATTGTCCTCCAGCACATATTAAGACCTTTTCTAGCAGTCAGTGGGGAATACTTTCACATTACTTCACACTGTGTACTTAATGTAACAGTAGCTCACCAAGTAGGCTACATTATGGCCCGTCGAAACATTCTTCCCAAGAAACCTTGACGTGGTGTGTCGAAGACATTCTGTTGACGGCATGTGTGAATGCCACCATTTGAACTACAGAGGAGAATCTTTTGATTTGACGGTGACGTTCCGTTAAGTGTTAATCCACCTTTAAGGTTACTGCCAAGCAAATACAGCTAAGTAATACCAACTTCAGTGCAAGTATTATTGAAGATCTCGAACTTGAACACATCATCATGTATGCTGTGTGTATAAATTTCCCAATACAGCACATGTTGGTATGTTAGATTAGGGATATGATATTGAAATAAAGTATAGACACTTTTATACTGCTAGAAATATTAAACGGTATATGTTGAAACCGTTTATATTTCTAGCAGTGTAAAATTGTCAAAACTCTTCCATCTGGTAAGTAAGATCGATGAGACAGTTGAAATACCCTCAGACTTCAAGAAGAATATAATAATACCATTTCCAAAGAAAGCAGACGCTGACAAATATGAAAATTAACGAACTATCAGTTTGATAAGTCACAGTTGCAAAATACTAACATGAATTCTTTACAGATCAATAGAAAAACTTGTAGAATCTGACCTTGGGGAGGATAAGTTTGGATTCCGAAAAAAGTGTAGGAACATGCGAGGCAATATAACCATATAACTTCTCATTGAAGATAGGTTAAGCATTTGTAGGCTTAGATAAAGCTTCTGACAATGTTGAGTTGAATATTTTCTTTCAAATTTTAAAGGTGACAGGGGTAAAAGACAGGGAGCGAAAGACTATTTACAATTTGTATGGAAACCAGATGGCAGTTACAAGAGCTGGGCAGGAATAGGAAGCAGTAGTTGAGAAGGGGGTGAGAGGGGCTGCAACCTACCCCTATGTTATTCAATATGTATACTGAGCTAGCAGTAAAGGAAACAAAAAAAAATTGGAGTAAGAGTTAAAGTCCAGGGAGAAGAAATAAAAACTTTGACGTTTACTGATGGCATTGTAATTCTGTCAGAGATAGCAAAGGACTTTGGAGAGCAGTTGAACGGAATGGACAGTGTCTTGAAAGGAGGATATAAAATGAACATCAACACAAGCAAAACAAAGATAATGGAATGTAGTCGAATTAAATCAGGTGATTCTGAGGGAATTAGATTAGGAAATGAGACATTAAAGGAGGAGACGAGTTTTGCTATTTGGGAACAAAATAACTGATGGTGGTCGAAGCAGGTAGGATATAAAATGTAGACTGGTGATGGCAAGAAAAGCATATCTGAAAAAGAGAAATTTGTTAACATGGCATATAGATTCAAGTGTCATGAAGTCTTCCCTGGAAGTATTTGTATGGAGTGTAGCCATGTATGGAAGTTAAAAATGGTCGATAAACGATTTGGACAACAAGAGACTAGATGCTTTTGAAATGTGGTGCTACAGGAGAATGTCGAAGGTTATATGGTAGATCACGTAACTAACGAGGAGGTACTGAATAGAATTGTGAAGAAGAGGAATTTGTGGCACAGCTTGACTAGAGGAACGGATCGGTTGGTAGGACACATTCTGAGGCATCAAGGGATCACCAATTTCGTACTGGAGGGAAGTGTGGAGGGTAAAAATTGTAGAGGGAGACCAAGAGATGAATGCAGTGAGCAGATTCAGAAGGATATAGCTTGCAGTAGTACTCAGAGATGAAGAGGCTTGCACAGGATAGAGTAGCATGGAGAGCTGCGTCAAACAACAAAAAAATTTTATTAGTGAAGTCTTACAACTAGTGACTCAACAAATCAACATATCCTGCTTGTGACAAAGTGGTGATCCTTCTTATTTGGGATTGTCTGACTGGGATACTTTAAGAGTGATGAATCCTACCATTGCAGAAGATGAGTGGAATTTAAGAAAAGTAAAAAAAAGGGATAAAAACCAAAGAAACGGGAAGTAAATAGCAAGAAATAATAAATTTCCTTTATGTGGCCATGTAGGTTTTAGCACACGTACTTGTCCAGGTATCAAATACAAGACTTTTAACCAGTAACTATGTGTTGTTTGCTTCTTATTTCTCATTAAGGTTAAACATTATTCAAAATCTGCCAATAATTATTTTCAATTGGTACAATGTTTTGATAATGATTGTTTGAAGTTAAATAAAATTCCCAGAACAATGAAGAAACTGAACTGCATTAGTCTTTAAAGAGCTGCAGATGTTGGAACTAGTGGTAAAATGGTAATGTGCTGCCTGGAAACAGAGCGGTGGCGGAGTCGAATCACAGAAATTTTTCAGTTTGATGCGAAGAGTCGCCAGGAACGACAGGTGGTTTGGTTTCCACGTTAAACTGCAGGTCCTCTTTCCCCATTAGGATTACAGGAGTAGGCTAGGGACATGGATGGCACTTAACTGCTTTCTAATTAAAAGAGCTGCATGGATTATTATTATTACTATTATTACTATAGCTACAGATCCAACCAACGCATTTTGGACAATTTCAAGCAAATCCTCAACTTCCGCAAAACTTTTGATACAGCCCTTGATTCTTAATGAAGTGACATGCTACAATCCCACAGAAATCGGTGACTCACATTTTATGACATGGATCAAGATCAAACCCAATGAGAGTACTCGACTTCTTTCCTCATTTCACCTTTAACTTTAATAAAAACTATGCTCTTTCAAAGGGTTATGCATGATTTGTTTCCAGTTATGCAAAATGTCAGACTTGCATTGTCCAGAGAACTGTTGGGATTGACATCACTCGTATTATAAGTATAATTTCCGATGAGATATGTCCATTGACTTAAGTGTTTATAATGTTACTCATTTAAGTTTTGAAGTTCTTCAATGTTTTATACATATCCTGCTGGACACTTGGTTATAGTATTAAGTTTGCTACCTTATACATAGCCCTGGAAGTACTTTTTTCGCTTATTGCGTTCAGTCTCTCACTGGAGTCATAGCTTCAGAATTAACCTCACTTTAGACACATAAAGTGAACAACTAACTACACCAGAAAATTCTCCACTATTACTCGCACTTCAAGGTAATTGAGTTTGAAGACTGGTCTGATGCAGCTCTCCATGATAATGTACCCTGTCCAAAGCTCTTCATCTCTATGCAATAATAACACCACATTTCAAAGACTTCTAATTATCTTCTAGTCTGTGCTGTGTATTGTCCACGGCCAACTTCTATATAAGGCTACAGTCCAGGCAAATGTTTTCAGAACAGGCTTGTTAAGATTTAAATTTATATTCAATGTCAATGTCAATGTCAAAAAAAAAAAAAACCAGCAGAACATACTTTAAAGCCAAGTAATAGGCTTACTGTGGTTGAAAATAACACAGAGCAGAAAGAATAATCGAAATGTACTATGATCCACAAGGACTGTTCAATGAGCAACGCTAAATTGCACTTACAAAGCAAAACAAATAGCCCTACTATCTGTAAACAAAACAAAAAACACACTTTACAAAATAGACATGAAATTCTTATTCTAGCAGACAGCCATGGAAGAGGTGTAGCCGAAATTATGAATTCTAATAAAAGAGGATTCAAGGTAACAGTTAGAATCAAACCAGCAGCATCACCATGTGAAGTTTTAAATACCTGTAAACAATCTATGACAAATGGCAGCACATTTGTAATAATTGGAGGCACCAATGATATATACCGCAATGAAACTAGATGTGCTACGACAGTTTTAAAGCAAGTAATGCTTGAAGTAAAATTTTTTGTTGTCAGTATCCCTCACAGATATGATCTCATGGAAAACAATTGCGTGAATACTGAGATTATTACCGCCAACAGACTTTTCGCCAAGATATGTCGAGTTTATCCTAATGCTACACGTCGGTATGTTAGGATAAGTAGTGATTGCAAAGATCATTTTAAAGAGCATGGACTTCACAGAAACATGAAAGGGAAAGAAGCCATGATTGCTGAAATATCGAATGCTATTAAAGAGTTAAAAGTAGTACAAAACACTATCACACTATCTGCAAATGACCTTATTACAGTATCAGTATTAGTGGACATAGGAGGAGCTGATGTCTCACAATAATTAGTAACAACAGAAGATTCTTCGACGTTAGAGGAAATAAAACAGTATGAAGTGTCGTCCACTACACCAGCCAAATCAGCCAACTCATCAGTGGTGTCAAAATCATCAAAAACAGCTGAACCATTATAATCAGCAGCAGATGTACCACCTTCTCCAGCAGGTTAAAAATCAAGCACATCATCTGTGACTAGTCCAGCAACCAGAAGAAAAATCAACACCATCAAAGCATCATTTACCAGCTTCATATGCAGCTTCAACATCCACAGTAACATCAGCGCCAACTGTAATTCCGGTTTTAAATGATACTACAGTCTCAGCAAAAGTTCCAGTATCAATTAGAACAACAGTAACAAAACCGGATTCAACATCAAAACTGGCAGCACACCCACAGAAACATCAGTTTCAGAAACACCTCTAGCATCCACTGAAACAGCAGCTACAACAACAGATACAACACGTATGGTGGCACCTCCAGGGGTAAGAAATACAAGGATCAGGAAATGTGTAATTCTTAAAGATTTTTGGTACCCAGTCTCAACAAGGAACAGCCAGTAACATTGGGAAGCATAAGTAAGACCTCCTCTGAAGCTAATTTTAATAATTTGAAAATAATGAGCCTTAATATACAATGCATTAAAAACCAAATATTAGAACTTGAGATTTCAAGCCGTGAAGCGAGTATAGACTGTATTTGTATTCAAGAACATTGGTGCATGAGTTATGATCTAGAAAATATTTGCATTTCCCCATACAAATCAGTAAGTCACTATTGCAGGAAGGAAACAAGACATGGTGGTGTTTGCATTTATGTAAAACCTGGAGTAAAGGTTAAAATATGACTGTAACTGAATCCGTGAAGGAAGAAAAATATTTTGAGGCTGCAGCAATACTGCTGAATATGCAAAAGAGTAAATTAATAATAATGTCAGTGTACAGATCACCATGTGGTGATCCTGAAATTTTAGACATAAGTTAGAGACATTGCTCAGTATATTACATGATAACAAATCAACAATAATTATAAGTGGAGATTTTAATATCAACGCACTGACTGAAGGTCCATCCAAAGATCAGTTCCTGAATGTTTTGCAGAGCTTCAACTTGCATCTGCGCATAACTAACGCTACAAGAGTAACACTCTCTTCAAAAAGTTTCATAGATGATATTTTCATAAATATAGATGCCATAGATACAGATGTAATAAATGTTGAGCTAGGAGTATCTGATCACAATGCACTCATCCTTAAATTTCCCATAGCCCCTGTGACCAAAAATAGTTCATATCAAATGTACAAAAGAAGCTTCTCCACAAATAGTTGCAGTCACTTCATAAATACACTGATTAACCAATCATGGGCAGAAGTACTGTTACAAACTAGCACAAATGCTGCATATAATTTTTTGACTTCCCTGTTTATGTTGAACTTTGAAATATGTTTCCCTAAAAACCATGTCAAAACAAATTCATATGGGGATTTACATGCTAACTTCTGGACCACAACAGATATTAGAAATTCCTCCAGAACCATGAAAATGCTTAACTATATACTGAAAAGTTGTACTGACACCAAGTTTAAAGAACATGGAACAAACTACAAAAACCATATGGAAAAGTAATTACAAAAGCAAAATTATTAAGTAATGATAAATTAATAAAAAATCGGACAATAAATCAAGAACTACTCGGGGAAATTGTAAAAAGGGAAATAGCTAAGGGCCTCTCAAGAACCAGGAAAAAGTCCTCAAAAATAGTGAAAATATTGAATTAAACGATGAAACTCTGGCACATTACATAAATAATTACTTTTTGAGTGTACCTGTGTCATTAAGTAATACCTTTAATAAACTTGAAAAATTAGCAGCCCCAAACATAGACAGTAGTATGTTGTTAACTCCCACAAATGATAATGAATCGTTAAAGGTGATAAAGAGTCTAAAATCAAAAATGTCTGCAGGTGTGGAGGAAGTGCCTGCATCAATAATAAAAAAGTTGCCCAGCAAATTATAAAGCCCCTGGTACATATTCCCAATTTGTCTTTTAGTGAAGGTGTGTTTCCTCAGAGGTTGAAAATCTCTAATGTCAGAAACCTGTTTAAAAAAGGAGATCCACACAAGGAAGAAAATTATAGACTAATATCCCTTCTCCAATCATTTCCCAAAATTCTATAGAAATTAATGAAAAGCAGACTCATAAATTTCTTAGATGGGTACAAACTTCTGAACTGCAATCAACATGGCTTTCGAGCACAGAATCAGCTATCCGTGGCTATAATGAAGAGATTGTCAGGAATCTCAACACTAAAATATGTGTAGTGGGAATTAACTTAGATATATCTAAAACTTTCGATACAGTAAATCACCAAATTCTGTTAACCAGGATAGAGGCAATAGGTGTAAGGGGAGTTGTGAGGCAATGGTTTGAATCTTACCTTCAAGATAGAACTCAGGTGGTAGAAACCATTACAGAACATAAAAATCGGAAAATCAAATGGGTTTCAGATGCAAAGAAATTGGAAATAGGTGTCACACAGGGTAGTTTTCTTGGTCCCTTTTTATTCTTGCTTTATACAAATTACATAGAAAATCCAAATATTTCTACCAAAATAATGTTCACAGATGACATGAGCATAATTATAAGTGATGATAAAAAACCATTAAACACCACAACTGACATAGTCCTGAAATATATACAACAATGGTTTAATGCTAACAACTCATCACTTAATATAAGTAAAACAAATTATATTCAGTATGGTAAAGCAACCCAAGATATGGACCTCCAGTTAAAACTAATTTATAAGGAGATAGAGAGTGTGTAATCCACAAAGTTTTTGGGCATACACATTGATCAAAACTTAAGCTGAACTGACCATCTCAAGTATTTATATCACAGGCTCAATTCAGCATGTTTTGCATTGAGGATATTATCTAGAGTATGCATTACAGACTGTACTAGACTAGTGTAGTTTGCTTACTTTCAGTCCATCATGTCTTATGGCATAGTATTCTGGGGTAAAACTAAATCAAGCATAATAGATATCTTCAAATTTCAGAAAAGAGCTATACAAATCATAACACATAATTCCCCAAGAACTCATTGTAGGCCCCTTTTCAAACAACTGCAAATACTCACAATACCATCACTGTATATATTTAAAATCACTCTGTGTACAAGAGCACATATGAAAAATCTACATACAAATGAGGACTGCCACGATTATAATACTAAAAGTCATAAGAATTTGTATATAGAAAGGGTAAGGACAACACAAACCCAAAGCATGTAAGTTATTTTGGAATAAAACTGTACAATACTCTGCCAGTGTACATAAAGGAAATAACAGATGAAGTTAAATTTAAGAATGAGCTTAAAAATTACCTTTTAAGCAAAACTTTCTATGACATAGATGAGTACTTTGATTGTGTGAAAATTTATTGCCAAGAATTTTAATTTATATGTCTAAATTGTACTTTTAAAAATGCCTTGAAAGTGATATTCCATTATTATGTCTGTAGTACTTGTACTTGTATGATATCTTTGTTGTGACTATTCCTACATGATGTAGATGATTACAGGAAGATAATAAAATGGAATGAAAAATGAAACGAAAGGAAATAAATTTCTAGTTTTCAGAAAAATCATGTTACTGCTGGTAGCCATTTTTGTATGCTCTTTGCTTCTGTACCAATGTATTATATTTCTGTTCCAATGGTAAAACTCGTCTACTGCTTTTAGAGTCTCATGATCTGATTTATTTCGACTACACTCCATTGCCCTTGATTTACTGTTGATTATTGTCACGTTATACTACATTCTCAAGACATAATGCATTTATTTCAACAAATCAAGTCCATTGCTGGCTCTAACTGAATTGCTTTGTCGTTGGAAAGTCCAAAGTTTTTATTTATTCTGCCAGAACTGTAATTCCATTTCAAAATTTCTCCTTTGTTTTCTTTAGTGTTTGCTCAATGTACAGATTGAATAACATGTTGGATAAGCTACAATCCTGTCTCATTCCTATCTCCACTACTGCCTCCTTTTCATATCGTTTGGGGTAGATAACCTTTCCCTCCCTAACTATCATCCCTGATTTCGTCAGAATTTACAATAGTGCATTCCAGTCAATATTATCAAAAACGCTTCCTAAATCCACAAATGCTATTAATGTAGGTTTATCTATTTTTACTTTGTGCTCAGGCCTAAATCATAGGACCAATATTACCTTGTTTATTCCTAAATTTCCTCAGAGCCCAAATTGATCTTCCCTTAGATCATCTTCCATTAGTCTTTCCATTCTTCTATGGATAAGTTGTTTCAATATTTTACAATGATGGCTTACTAAATGATGTTTCGTTAATATACCTGTCAGCATCTTATTTCTTTGGTACTGGGATTAGTAGCCTAAATTATTCTTCAAGTTTATGGATATTTCACCTGTCTCATACATCCTGGGTGCAATATGTTTTATTCTTCCGAGCATCTTAATAATTCTTATGGAAGGTCGTCTATCCAGGTGCCTTGTTCAAGCTTGGGTTTTATCAGTTATCTGTCAAATTCTTCTCACAGTATCACATCCCTCAGCTCCTCTTTCTCGCCAGCCGGAATGGCCGAGCGGTTCTAGGCGCTACAGTCTGGAACCGCGCGTCCACTACGGTCGCAGGTTCGAATCCTGCCTCGGGCATGGATGTGTGTGATGTCCTTAGGTTAGTTAGGCTTAAGTAGTTCTAAGTTCTAGGGGACTGATGACCTCAGAAGTTAAGTCCCATAGTGCTCAGAGCCATTTGCACCATTTGAACCTCTTTCTCCACTTACTCTTCCGGTTCCATAACACTATCTTCAGGTTTATTTTCTTAACATAGAGCTACTACACTGCCCAGTCACAGTAATGTGACCACCTTTCAAAATCCTGAATAACCACCTTTTGAAGTGCGGACAACTGCGAGATGTGCAGGAAGACCATCAATGATAGGTTCTGGAAGGTACAGACTGGGATGTGGAGCCATGTCGACTCCAGTGCCTTGGCTGGCTGGGCTAGGTTTTTCGGTTGAAAATCCATGCCACTCACAGCCTGATTGACGTGGTATCACAGATTATTGACTGAGTTTAAATTCGGGGAGTTGGGTTGCTAGAGGAGTGTGGTAAACTGATGCTGGTGCTCTTCGAACCGCGTACATACACTTTGATCTGTGTGTCACGTTACATTGTCCTGCTGGTAGATGCAATTGTGCCGAGGCAAAACAAACTGCATGTGATGGTGGACATGGTCCTCAAGAATAGCTGCATACTTGTGTTGATCCACCGTGCCTTCGATAATGACGAGATCACCCAGAAAATGTTACGAAACCACTCCCCAGACCATAACGTTCCCTCCTCCGGTCTGGACACTTCCAACGACTGTTGCAGGGGGTTTCACGCTGTACACGCCAACGGCCATCTTTCCTATAGAGCATCAAATGTGATTCATCTGAAAAGGCCACCTATCGCCATTTAGTGGATGTCCAGTTGCGATATTGGAGTGCAAATTCCTGCCTTTGTCACCGATGAAGAGCAGTCAGCATGGGTGCATGTACCAGGCGCCAGTGTTTGGGCAAACGCAGCAACATTCGCTCAATGGTCGTTGAGGAGACACTTTTGATAGCTCCTTGATTCATCTGAGTAGTCAGTTGCTGAACAGTTGCACATTTATTCACCTGTACCCATCTCTGCAGGCCGTTGTTCAGGCCTGTCATCTATGGCCTGTTGTGCTCGTGGTGCATCACAGTTGCCTCAGCACTCGTTTTGGATGGTGCCATTTTGAAATGTACGGTATACTTTAACCACTTCACAAACTTAGCCGTTTCGGAAATGCTTTCACCCTTGACCTGAAAGTCAATGATCATACCCTTTTGGACAGCAGATAAATCGCTCCATTTTCGCATTACGGTCGCGACTGCACAGTTTTGCGCGTTTCTCTCTCTTCCCCCCCCCCCCCCCCCTCCCACACACACGCTTTATATGTCCTCCACTGCCAGTGCTGCCATCGGTTGTCTGTATATATTATTACTTAGTGTGGCTTGCTATCTGCACTCTTTGTGTTCAGACAACTGCTGCCCTTTTCTCCAAAATTTTCTTTAATTTTTCCATGCGCTGCTTCTATCTTTCCCATAATCATGCATACTTGGACAGGTTTGCGGTTCTCTTCTTGCAATTCCTGCTTTGCCACTTTGCGCCTTCTGCCAGGCTCACTTTTCAGGTGTCTGTATTCCTTGTTACCTACGCTGTTTTCTGACGTTGTCTTCTCCCTTCGCCAGCTAAATTTAATATCCATGTGTTACCCAAAAATTTCTTTTGCCTAGTTGTTGCTATGTTGCGTTCTCTATTTCATATCCCAAAGCTACCCATTCAACTTCTGTTTAATTTCTTCATCTATTCCAGTCAGTCGTTGCCTAATGATACCTTTGAAACTCTCAATAATCTCTGATTGAGTCATCGTATTTAGGTCTCCTTCGCTTCCTGTTTTGCTGCAACTTATTCATCTTTAATGTACATTTCATAACTAATAAACTATAGACAGATTCCATTTTATAAGCAGACCGGCTGTCACTTTACGCGTACCTACACGTTGTTAGTACACCAAGCAACGTACCACAGGTAAGTATCACAATGAAGATGTTATGACCGGTGCCTAGTTTTACATACACGCAGTGTGTGACGTTGATTCGCTCACAAGCATTGTTCGTGTTGACCTTCCCAGCCGCTGTCGTCGTACACTGCAATAAAACTGGCACAAGCACGCTACGACGCGAAGTACACGCGAGCTAAAATTATGAGTCACAATTTATAGGCAAGCTGAAATATTGTTTGAATAAACACGGCTAATGTGGTTGCTCGTTCACAATTTAATAGACGATCAGTGTTATTAAAGGTTGGACAGAAGTGTGGCAACTCTTCCAGAAATGCATGCTTCCATATAAATGCAGGTTCTGTCCAAGCAAAAATGGCACATGTGCAATGTTCTTAGTGAGTTGCAACTGTCAGTCGTGGTCAGAAAAATGTTCTGTGCACGTGTGTCTGCACTGTACCGGAGCTAAGTAACTTCGAACGTGGGCAAATTGTTGGTGCTCGTATGGTGGGTTCTTTCGCAACCAAAGTAGCTGAAGTCTCTGTTTTGCAAGAGGCACCATATCGCAGATTTATACCACGTACAGTGAAAAACTGAAAAACATCATCCGCTGAGTCACAACACGGACGAAGGTGTGTGTCCAGCGATCGTGTCAGACGGTCATGGACGAGGATTATGACGAAAAATAAGAGGACGACAACTGCAAAAGTAACTGCAGAACTGAATGTTGCACTCGTGAACCCTGTCAGCATTAAAACAGTGTGAAGGGAGCTCCATGAGCAGTAAGTGCAGGGCGAACTGGAATTCTGAAACCTCTCCTCGGTGATTCAAATGTCGATAACAGGAAAGGGTGGTGCCGAAGCCTACTACGAAGCAATGGAAGAAAGTCATTTTGTCAGATGGGTCTAGTTTCACATTGTTTATACTTCTGTCCAAGTTTACGTCCCAACAATGAAACACGGCGAGCGTTCGGTGATGATTTGGCAGACGTATTGTGGTATTCCATGGGCCCCATGGGTAATCTACAAGATCGTATACTGCCGAGATTTATGTGACCATTTCGGCTGTTCAGGTCGATACCATAGTGCAGTGTTTGTTCCCCAGTGGTGATGCTGTGTTCCAAGACGACAGGGTCCCAGTTCGTACAACTCACGTCGTTCAGGACTGGTTTTGTGACCACGAGGATGAATTTTTGCATCTCCTCTAGCATGACAGTCACCAGATGTCAATGTCATTGAGGCTTTGTGGTCTACTTTGGAGAGAAGCGTGCGTGATCGCTACCCACAGTCGCTCCCTGAACATGGCACCATTTCGCAGGAAGGACATTATAAGATCCTCTTGAAAGCCGTACAGGACCTGTATTTGTGTTTGAGTAGAAGAAAACAGTCTTGGTTACAAAGTTGTAATTACTGTTTATTTATTTGTCAAAGACGCGCGTTCGCCTTATTCAAGGCATCTTCAAGCGAAATGTGCATCATTGACGAATAGATAAGCAGTAATTTCAGCATGGCAACCAGACCGTTTCCTTCTCCTCGTACATACTGTTTGCTGTATCACCATACTGTGGAGTATAAATCCGTT